>NC_133531.1:71289693-71610890 GCF_048544455.1 Silene latifolia
TTTCGAATAAATGTGTCCATGATCCAAACTTACATCAACTTGGGCATCGGTAAAGCCGAAAACAACCTTCATCTTTATAAATTCGGTGGGTAGACATTTATCACCCACTTCCCCTACGTAACAAGGTTTGCACCCCGTTAAAGCCGAGTGCACTCCCTCACGAAATAGGTTTTCATGGTTTCTACTTTTTGGTAAGGCTATGTCTCCATTGATTATTTTAGCGAGAGGTCATGTCAATTTATTATCTATCACGTTTTAAGTGAACTAAAGTGGTGAACTACGATAATTCTAATTGACACGGTCGATAAACTCGATTAAAATGACAATGCATGTTTTAGTTATGGCGATTTAGCGATGCATGCAACATATAAATAAAATGCAAAACATAAAATAAATCCTAGTATGGCCTTACTAAAATAGAAAATCTAATTAATTATTACATATTCGGAAATCAACTCCATTTGTCCCTTGAACTTCGGTTATGGCACGCATCTCAAGGTAACACCGTCTTTATCTTCTTGAGTGACAATAAAATGCTATAAACTTCAAATAAATCATAAAAATTCAAATAAATTCAAAATTTGAAATTTAAACTCATGAACATTCTGGAAAAATACCATGACACTCATATTATTCAAAAACTTAGGTTAAAAATTTCGAAATTTATCCGGAAAAACAATGTTGCGGTTTATCGGTTTTAACAAATATAATCATAAAAACATGAGAAAAATTATATTTATCAAATTTTCAATTTTAGATCTGAAATAGGTAATAAAATGCAACATGTGACGTTTTTCCTTAGTAATGGAGTATGTTTTAGCAATTATTCACTAATTAAGTTACTATTTATGCTATTTTTCATCAAAAATTCATAAATCATGCATAAAGACTTCAATATAGCCTATTATTTTACACACATCTTGTAAAATTGCATGTGATAACATACTAAATTTCTATGACCAGATTCGAAATTTATCTCATATTAACCTATTTTTTATCTAAATCCGATTCTTATCATGAAAAATCCATATTTCGAGCATAAAAACTCCAAAAATTCTGAAAATTTACAGGTCATCTAAAAATAATACAGGTGATAACATATCCAAAAACCACTGGAAAATTCGAAGTTTAGCTAATTTTAGTCCGAAAATGACATTTTAATCATAAAATCACATTTTTAATGCCATTATTATATAAGATGAACAATAAAAATCCATAAATTAACCAAAATATCCTAAATACATTTTAGGATCAGAAAATTTAACATGCATAATTTATTTCGTGATATATCATAATAACACAAATTTACAAGTTTTATATGTTAATCGTATAACTCGGAAAAACTATAACCGATTTGCATGCAAACAACCTAGGCTCTGATACCGCTTGTTAGAAATCTATATCTCATTACTAGACATATTCATATATGTGATGATTTAATTTAGTCATAAAATTAAATGTTGATCTTATGCATGCAAACAATAAAAGGAATAAGAAAGAAATCATCATCTTACATTGAAGATTTCGGATTATTTGGGCACAAGTGAGTTCTCCTACTCACTTGTTCTTGAGCTTCCTTAAGTGGATGAACAAGGATTCAAGTAGAGAATTCCTCCCAAGGATTAATACCCAAAGTAACAACTTAATAAAATTAATATTTTTTTTTTTGGTAAAATGTAAGTATATATTAATAAATGGATATCATAGTACAAGAGTCATATAGGATATTACAATAAATTCAAGCTATGTAACCAATCAACATCATCATGTTTCAACATCGTTAAGTCCCTGTTCCTGATTCTTGCTCTTATCTCCTGTATGATCAGTGTACTAAGCTTCTCAGGTCTGAGCACTTGCATATCCACCCTGCACTTATTCCTTTGCTGCCATATCTGATAAATCAAACACACCAGCATTGCACAAAATACTCTTTTCTGAACCTGGGAACCAGTATATTGCATACTCCATTCCAGCAGATCGTGTGTAGCTAGTACTCCTCCCATCACCTGATTTATAGCATGGATAACTCTTCTGCTATAAAAACAGTCAAAAAACAAATGTTCCTGAGTTTCAGTACCTTGCCCACACAGCATACAATCAGCATCATCTGTAACACCATATTGCAGAAGCCTGCTTTTTGTTTTCAGAGCATCACGAACCCAAAGCCACCCCAGAAAGCTATGCTTATGAGTGTTCCAGGGATTCCAAATCACAGGATGCCAACAAACCTTAGGCTGAACCCCTCTTAACCATCTATAACAGCTAGCAGGAGAGTAACCATCAGGTTGGTCATGCCATTTGCCAGTCAAGTAACCAGCTGCTAGTTCAGTTTTGACCCTGCAAATACGCCTCCACACCCAACTAGAATTAGTGCTAGGCTCATATTCAGACCAAGACCTTCCTCTAAGATGGTTACATTCCACCGACTTGACCCAGACAGAGTCCCTACCTTCATATATCCAGTCCACTAGTCTCCCAACTAGAGCTTTATTCCACATCTCCATATCCTGTAATCCCAGGCCCCCTTCCTCTTTAGTTCTGCACACCTTGTCCCAAGCCACCAAAGGAGATCTCCTATACTCAGTACCTCCATCCCACAAGAAGTTCCTGCAGGTAGCTTCAACTCTTTGTATTATCCCTTTGGGAAGCACAAACAAAGAGGCCCAGTAGAAGCATAGGCTCTTTAGAACAGCTTGCACCAAAGTCAGTCTTCCTGCAAAGGAGAATTTCCTAGCCCCATAGCCATGAATTTTGGAGCAAATCTTGTCCACAAGGCATTCACAATCTTTCTTCTGCAGTATGGTAGTTTGAATAGGCAGGCCTAAGTATCTGAAGGGCAGCTCCTCCTCTTTGAAGCCAGACACACTGAGAATCTCTTGCTTTAGTTGATCAGAAACTCCACAAAAATAAGCATTAGATTTGGCAGCACTGATTTTAAGGCCTGTAGCTCTTGAAAACGTAGAGAAGGATCTCAGAAGCAACATCATTGACTTAGCATCCCCCTTACTAAACATCAAGACATCATCAGCAAACATCAGATTTGTAAGACCCATTTCCTTGCACATAGGGTGATAAGCAAAGTCATATCTAGCAGCTGCATATTTAAGAGTTCTAGTCAGGTACTCCATACAGAGGGTGAAGATAAGGGGAGAAAGAGGGTCTCCCTGTCTCAGACCCCTCTTCCCTGGAAAGAACCCAAACATTTCACCATTCAGAGATACTGAGAAGGAAGCAGTAGTGATACATTGCATTACCAGTGCTCTAAATTTCAAAGGGAATTTCAGCATGATCAAAAGCTTATCCACAAACTCCCATTCAACAGTGTCATATGCTTTTTGCAGATCAATTTTAAACATGCACCTTGGAGAGGAGGAAGGCCTTTCATACAGTCTAATCAGGTCTTGACATATCAAGATATTCTCTTGAATGCTTCTGTGTTGAATAAAGGCTCCTTGGTTCTTGTCTACAATGCAAGGTAGGACCTCAGCCAACCTAGCACATAGAAGCTTTGATATGACCTTGTATATAACATTGCAACAAGCAATGGGACGGAATTGCTGAAATTAATATTATTATTACTAGAACAATATTAATTTTGTATAAAATTGACCAAAGTATTATTTGATCTCTTAATATTTCGGCAAAGAGAAGGGAGAAAAAGGAAGGATTTTTATCTCTCTAAAAACTCTTATTTTTAGATGTTGAAAATGAATAATACACTAATGTATTTTTGGTAGTGTATATGGTAAAAATTAAGGAGAAAAACCCATGGTTTTCTGCTCTTAAAACCGGGTGGAATGGGGAGGGAAATGGCAAATGCATGCACAAGGTTGTCTTCACAAGAGCAAGTAGGGTTGCATGGCTAGGTTTAGGAAGAAATGATTATGTTTACCACTAACATAATCAACATAATATATTCCTAATATCACCCCTAATTTCGGTCATTATAGATAAAATGGACTCCATTTTATCTTTGTCAATTTGTCAATTTGTCACATGTCACATGTCACATAAAATTGTTATGTATTTTTAACATATTAAAAATCAACGCATTAATAAAAATACGTCATATACAAAATCGACTTAGTAATTCATAATTACTTGTACCAAAATATTTTACCAATTATAAATCACAACATCTTGTATTTATAATATTTTATTCATTCAAATGCAATTGTTTCCTTAAACAATAATTTCATCTAAGTAATAAAACAATTCGATTACTTAGACCGTATCTTATTTAATCAAATTACAATGAGACACGTAAATATTACTTCCAAAATCGTCCGTCAATTTTAAGTATTTTAATTAACCCGTATCGTCATACGATCAATTAAATGATCAATTAAGAGTGTTACCCTTTAGGTATGACCTAAGGGGATCAACTGATCACCACCATCTCACGAAAGTAATGTCAAACTCTAGTCAGCCAATCATTACCGATATGTGTGGACCAGTTGACAGTAAAATATTACTTCCCAATTGTATTCTTTAAAATGAGACTTAAACATGTGATCATCATGATCAACAGTTGTGATCGCATTATTGTCGGAGGACACATATTCCAATATTTACTCGGGAAGCAAACTTGGTGCGCGTATCGAGGACCGAAAGACGAATTCACGAAGCTTTTGAAGCCAACTACTAGCTACTCCAGTCGATCGACTGACCTACATGGTCGATCGACCAGAGCACGACAAGCAGAAGCTACTGTTCAGCGTATTCCAGTCGATCGACCGGTCTCAGTGGTCGATCGACCAAACCGATAATTCTGACGCAAGTTAATAGAACGAGAATTCCGAAACCCATTGTATATTAGGTTTAGGAAGAAGTGTTACGTTATATTCCTATATAACGTAACCTGTTATCATCAAGTTTAATCAAGTTTTTCATCATTAAATTCATTAGGGTTAATTCATTAGCTTAGAATATTTTCCGTCAATAAAAAGTTTATTTTCCGCATCCGGTTTTGATCTTTATTCCTGCTTCCATTTGGTATTTCTCTGTTCTATTATTCAGTTTTCGCTGCTTTATTTCGTTCATAGATTAGAAATTGCTAGAGTAGTATTCCCAAAGCCAATTATCGTTCGTGTTAATCGTTTATTTAGTTATTTTAAGCATGAATTCAGTATCTTTATTTGTTAATCTTCTTGTTATTTTTATCGTAATCATGAGTAGCTAAATCCCATGTGCTAGGATGTAGGGAATCTGTAGTGTAGGCGGCGTAAGTTTTGTAAACCTGAAATCGCGCCATGGTCGATCGACCGCTTACCCCAGTCGATCGACCGGCCACGTGAGATTTGTTTCGTTTTAATTAATTTAATTGCTATGTTCGACGAATCGAGTGCACGCGACTAGTTGAATGTTTAGGAATTGACCGAACCGATAAGATCGAAAGATAGGGGATGGAGATAGACTGCCTAATTAAGACGACTAGATTAATGAGATCGAAAGATAAGTTAATTTAGGTACTTAAATCACTTTTCAGGACGAAAGTTAATATTTGTGATATTAGGGACCCGTAGCTAGATCGAAAGATGCTACCTGTTAAGAATGGACCGAGAGGACTTCTTATTTCCCCGTCTCACGTGATTGTTTTAGACTTACTTAGCATGCTGCCGCCGATACTACAGTGAACCGACCATCTTAGTATCCTTTTAATATCTGATTTGATACATTTCTTAGTTTTCTTTTAATTTCATTGCCATTAGTATAGACCAACTCAAAACAAACCCCCATACATTTGTGACTTTAGACTAAAATCAGACGACTAATAATTGCATCGCCTCTCTGTGGTTCGACCCTGACTGCCACTAGCTATAGTAGTAGTTTGGAACTATAAATTTATCTTTGGTACTCTACGACGGTATCAATATTCTTAATGGCGACTGTTCTCAGTCGCCTTATATGGTCGCCTTTGACCTTATTTGTTGTAGTGAGTATTTGGACATGTTTTAAAGGTAACCGCTGAGCCAGATACTTTATGTGTTGTGTCTCGGACATGTTTTAAAGGTAACCTCTGAGCCGGGCACTTGTTTGTAGTATTTGGACATGTTTTAAACGTAACCGCTGAGCCAGATACTTTATGTGTTGTGCCTCGGACATGTTTTAAAGGTAACCTCTGAGTCGGGCACTTGTTTGCAGTATTTGGACATGTTTTAAAGGTAACCGCTGAGCCAGATACTTTAGAGGTCGTGCCTTGGACATGTTTTAAAGGTAACCGCTGAGCCAAGGTACTTAAGGACTTGTGTCTCGGACATGCTTTAAAGGTAGCCGCTGAGCCGGATGCTTTGCTTATTATGTGACGTTAGTAGTCCATTTCGTGTATTGTATGTTATTTGTTTTTCAAAGTTTATGGCTAGGGTTTCCATTCACATGTATTATTATGTAATCTTATTTATCCGTGACATATGATATTCTATCGTGTTTATAGTTGTATTATCATTTATGACGTTTTGGTTGGATTGTGTCACATGGATGTATCATATGCCTTATTTATGATTTACTACGCATGTTTTGAATATTAGTCTCAGTGCTTTCATCAAATGGTTGTATTTATGATGTTCTAATATGCTCCTGTTTATCTGTGTTTCGACATATTGTGGCTGGGAGAACCTTCAGTTACTCCCCAATGACTGTGGCGTTCATGTTTACATGAATGATAGGTGGTGAAGATGCTTACGTGGGGAAGACGTGTGGGCTAGCGAGAACTAAACCCTTGGACCTTAGTTTGCTAGTTTAGAAACCCTTTATTTGTTTATTCGTGGGATATCTTTTCCCCGCTTTCTAGACTTGGGTTGTAATAACCTAAGTTTGTCTATTGTAGTATTTGTTTCATTTCTTTTTGGCACCCGCGTGTTAATCTTTAACTTGTAATAAAAAGTTTTTAAAATCTCATAAATTTCCGCTATAATTTTTTAGTTATATTTTCCGCTTTATCGTGGGGTGTCACACCGAACATCTCTCGCATCGTTTCGAGACCCTTGCCGAGACGAAACCAACCGATCTAAAATGATCCGGTCGAAAGCATTTTTACGCCGCCGAGCGTGGCTTTCAAAAAGACCGATGTACTTCCACAGATTGGCTTGGCGTGCACGTGGCCCATGTCCACAGTTTGGCGACTTCACTGAGGAAGACTAGGATACTTCTGTCTTTGTGATCCCTAGATGGTGAGACTCAAACGAGGTCTTGGTTGAAATGCATTAATTGATATTACGATCATAGTCGGGTTCCTTGTCCGGGCCCACAACCTAACCCTTTTCGACCAATTGGCTCGTCTCGTCGGCGTGAGTTTTCTCATCCCCGCATTTCGAATCCCGATTGAGTCAAGCATACCATTGACGTTACACATTTCTGTTTCATCAAAGAGCTTTCATCACCTTCGAGCACGAGGCTAGGGCACCCTCCTTACACATTTTGTTTGGATTGGTATCCCTCTCGAAAATCGGGGTTTGATTGCTTGGTGTGTAACCCACCCTTTTAAGCCAAAACCCATGTCAGCATCATGCATAATATAATGAAAATGCGAGTGCTTATGTGTTATGTGATCATAAGTCCTTCCGTGTCATTTCAAAACACCCTTTTGCGCCGTTATAATTGCCATTTCAAAAGCGGTCTTTCGCCGACCGTTGCATTTCAAACAACACGCTTTTCTAGGCCGTCGTAATGACGATTTTTAAACCCGGTTTTCTATAACTATTTC
The DNA here is from genome assembly GCF_048544455.1 of Silene latifolia. NCBI lineage: Eukaryota > Viridiplantae > Streptophyta > Magnoliopsida > Caryophyllales > Caryophyllaceae > Silene > Silene latifolia. The sequence goes on from NC_133531.1 coordinate 71,297,396, forward strand.
AATACGCCTTTCTAGGCCGTCGTAATTACGATTTTCAAACCCGGTTTTCTATAACCATTTGAACACGCCTTTCTAGGCCGTCGTAATGATGATTTTCTAACCTGGTTTTCTATAACCATTTCAACACGCCTTTCTAGGCCGTCGTAATGACGATTTTCAAACCCTGTTTTCTATAACCATTTCAACACGCCTTTCTAGGCCGTCGTAATGACGATTTTCAAACCCGGTTTTCTATAACCATTTCAAACAACACGTCTTTCTAGGCCGTCGTAATGACGATTTTCAAACCCGGTTTTTCTATAACCATTTCAAAACACCTTTTTACGCCGTTAAGATCGCCGCGTCAAGACACGGATTTTAACCCGTCACGCGTCGACACAATGGCTCTTTCAAAACCCGAGAAAGGCACACACCCCCTTTTCAAAAACATTTTCAAATCCCGAGGACCATACACCGTCCCCGAGACCTTCTCAAACGTTTCAAAACTCGATTTTCAAAACATACAATTTTGAATTTAAAAAAAACCGTATTTGGGAAACAACACATTGTTTTCCGAGCCGACTCAAGCTCAAACCGTCTTTTGAAAACAAACTTAAGACAACTCTTAAACTGACCGAGTTTCGGAGATCCCCATTCTTAGGAAGCCGTCCATAAAACGGCAAACGAATCTTTTGAAAATCTCTATTTTTGAAAACTTCAGTCCACCATTCCAAATCCGCCTCGTGTCTATCGAGTCAAGGCAAACGTACTTATGGGTCTTTACTTATAAGTCGTTTCACCACGAGACTCGTCCAACGGCGTCACGCCACTACGTTGGACACAAGTCAAAGTCGGTCAACACCGTCACATTATAAATCGTGTCAGCACCAAGGCACCTCGTCTTGTTGAGTCCGATCGTTCGTTCCGTCCTTTGTGTTGTCTGCATTTAGTCTTTAAACCGTGTCGGATTGAGATGTAATGTGAGCCGTTTTTTTGCCTCAGAACCATGGCCCCATCTTCAGCTTCATCCAACAACAACAATGACAACAGAGATGTTACAACTGCCCAGCTAGCCATCCTGCACACTGCTCTTAAGGTCACCCTGGACCGTGTCGAAACCCGTATCGACACCCTGGAAAACAAGGAAACCGGGGAACACAACACTCCACCTTTAACTGAAACTGAGAAAAGGCTCAAACTTTTGGACGAACAACTCCTAGCCCGTGATAATAACATCCACCTCGAAAACAATCGAAGATTCGAACCCGTTGGGGACCAGCTACCCGACAACTTTACCTTGACTGATGTACCCAAATTCAAGGGAGTAGAGGACCCACTCAATTACATTCGGGCCTTCAAAGACTACATGGCCATAAAGGGGGTCAAACAAGAACTCTTCACCCGGATCTTTCCATCGGCCCTGGAACCGATTCCTCGCCAGTCGTACTACTCTCTCGACCCGAAGAACCTGGCTACCTGGGACAAAGTCGCTGTTGAATTTGCTAAACAATATGCCGACAATGTCGAAATCCAGGCTAACACCCGCACTCTTGAGGTTCTGACTCAGAATGATAGGGAAGGGTTCACAGAATTCCTAACCCGTTGGAGGAGGGTAAGCACTCAATTGGTCAGTAAGCCGAGTGAATCAGCTTTGGTGGAGAAATTTGTCAACAACCTCCTTTGGTTTATGCCAACTCTTTGAGATACCAAAACATCAAAACATTCCAGGATCTACAAATCCTTAGGACCCGCATCGAAGACGATCTCCGCAAGGGTGTCCTAGCCAAAACCACCGGTAGAGGCTATCAGGGATGTACATCAACCGGATCTCGCCCCTATGGTCAAACAAACCAAATCGACGAGGTCAACCTCCTCGAACCAACCACAAAGAGAACCGAGCGTCCTAAAAGAGTATTCACCAACCTGGGGTCAATCTATGCAAGCGCCCTAAAAAGGCTTATGGACCAAGGGAAACTACAACCAATTGGACCCACTCCGGATCCATCTGAGGCTAAGAAAACCCGTTTATAGAATCCCAATGCCTATTGCCAATACCACCAGGGGAAAGGTCATGACACGGAAACCTGTTTCAAGCTCAAACACATCATTTAAAACATGATCGAGAAAGGAGAATTACCTTTGGCTCCGCCGACAAAACCAAATAACAAAACAAACCCCTTGGGAATCCATGCTATCTCTGAAGACGAGCCAACCTTGGATTGCTCGCACCTCATCTTCCCAATTGATGACGAGGTGAACGCCTTGGAGAAGGGTGCCTCAGACGGGGTATTCATATTCAGCGCCTCAACAATGCTCGCCATATTCCAACAAGTCGAGGAGGCTATAGCCAGCCTCTCAGAAAGAATTACTCGGCTTGACGACGCTTACCACCTGTTGATTTTCAACCCACGAATACCAACACCACGCCCGAGGGTCCTCTGAACACCTGAAACTACCCTCACCAGAAAGGATTGCTCCCACGACCATTCTGGCACGCACCCCACAATAATCAACCCCACAAAAATTACCCCCACAAAAACTTCTCTCACAAAAACTACCTGTAGATACCCGTATCCGTCGATATTGGAATTTATAGAGAACCCGACAAACACCCGATGATGATAGGACACATGTATTCTTTAGTTGTCACTGTCATTTATTTGGGTTTGTTTACGATGTAGAATGGGCGTCGTCGATGAAGTATTTTATTTAATTTAAATGATATTTAAATTAATGTTTTCTTAGTGAGTTCATTTTATTAATTTAAATGATTTTTTAAATTAATGTTTTTTAAGTGGGTTCATTTTGTTAATTTAAATGATATTTAAATTATGGCTTTTTAGGTAAATTCAATTTATTTTGAATTTATTTTCCCAAGTTTATTTTATTGAAAATAAAATAAATAATTGATTTGAAAAATCATTTTATGAATATATTTGATTTGAAAAGTCATTTATTTTAATGGATTAATTGATTTGAAAAATCGTTTTGAAAATCGAAAAGAACTCGTTTTGAACACTCGTTTTTAAGCTCGATTTTAGCTCGGTTTTTGAGCCCGTTTTCTTTACGAATTGGCACGAATCTCGAGTACACTAACCCACCTAGACCAATACCCATCCACCCTTGTTCAAACCCCCCATACCACGGCCCAAATTCTCGTCCCAAACCCCTCACAAGCAGCCCGCAACCAATGCAACCCCCCCTGTTTTGGCAGCCAATTCGCGAGCCCAAACCCGCTCCAAACACTACCAAGACCCGTACCCATTAACCCTAACCCATACCCTAGTATCCTACCCGTATTATCCTAGCTTAATCACCAAGAAAACCCCTCTCAAACCCTCACAAAAACCGATGGACAGCAGCCATCCGTGAGCAAGCCCAATTGCTCCTCCCTCCCTTTTAACCTATTTTAACTCCTTATAAATACCACTCCTTCACCATACATTCATTCCTCTAAGTTCTACATACATCCAACCATCACCCACAAGCTTTAAACCTCAGAAACAAACCCTAAACATCCTTCAAAAACCCTAAACAAAACCGACACACAAACTGAACTGTTTGTGTGTCCTCTTCGAAAACCCTTTCGTTCCTCCATCAAACCTCCATAAAAACTCAATTTTCTTGTTCCTAATTAACCACATAACATCCATCTACACATTAGACAAAGAATTACGAGCCAAATTGCCCTTGAGAGTACATGAAATCCCTCGAAAAACAGAGTGAAATAACACTCTGTTTTCGCGGTTTCTTCTTGTCTGTCCAGTTCTGTTTGTGCTCATTTTTCGTGCCCAATAACCCAAAACGAGCAGGGGTTGCTTTAAGATCCTTGTTCGCCTCTCTTTCTAGTTTCCAAAACATCTTTTAAATCGAATTTTCGTCGTGAAACGAGGGAGATATCACTGTTTGAAAATCGCTGTCCAGAAAGTTTCCAAAACGCGTGTTTGCTTTATTCTTCGTCGACGACGGCCTCTCGAGATAAAATCTACCATCGATTATGACCCAAGACGGTGTCAACGATACATGTAGGTTGAGGGTGCATCAAATCCTCTTCTCTTTCCTCTTTTTGTTTCGTTTTTTTATGCTTTTTATTTGTCTTGTTTTTTGTTTGTTTTTCGTTTTAATTATCGTTTGTTTTAAATTAACTACGAAACTAGTTAGTCCGAGTATGAGTTAAAGTACCACCATGAACACCCGCGTTGACTTGAGATGGGAAAAGAAACCGCTCCTTCTGTCGGTCGTACACCCCCGTCTCATTTACATATCCTCGTGTTCAAGGTAGGGCATAAATAAAACAAGTTGTCTAACTTTCGTCGCTTTCGACCCCCTTATTGTTTCGGCCACATCGACATACCCTAGGACCCGTTGCATGTTAGTATGACCTCTGATTGTTAACCTACGACATATTTAGATAACATTAATTTAATTTAATAACCTAATTAGACACGATAGGTGACTTCGACGTAAGTTATAAAATCAATCGACGATTCTGTAAATAATTGAATGCATCTCTCTCTTTCACCTAATTTCTCGCTAGTATAAGAGTGCGTGATTAGCACCTTCTTATTGACACTCGATGAGTTAAATTAATTAGCGAATTTGACCTAATAGACCCTTTAGGCCGTGTAGGATGTACCCTCGTGCGACAATCAATCAACATCGTTTTTTTACTCGTTTTCTAACTTGTTTCCTATCCCTTTTCGCAATCATTCGATCTAACCAATGAACCTAACTTAGGAACTAGGTTGGCCTTGTCTTGGCCGTGAGGGTCGTCGTTGGTTTGGGCCGTGAGTTGGCCGTGTGTTTTGGCTTTCTTATTTCGTTTCTCTTTCTTTGTTTATCATTTGTTCTTTGTTGTTTTGTAGCTTGTAATTTACAGTTTGTTTATCGAGTTATAATCTTTCAAGTTTGTTTTACTTTTATTGAGTCAAAACCTTTTATAAAAAACCTTAGTCTTGTTTGGTTAGACGGTTGTTCCCCAATGCTTGTAGGAGCGTAGTAAACCGCATGTTGTTTAAAGCAACATGGCCCGGTTTATGCTAATGCATGCTTTGGTGCGTAGCCCTATGTCTAATTCGATGGGATTAAGTGAAAGCACACATTACGAGGAGTGACCCAAGGCCGTGTGTCATGTGAGCCGTGGGCCACCCCTCATGTGCACGGTTTTCTAGGCCACACGGCCGTGTGTGTTGTCGCGTATTGTTTTGTATGTAACACTTGAATTTAGATCGAGTTGTATCTTTAATTCGTTGTTGTGTCGGCATGAAATGCCTGGTTTGTAATAGGTAGATCCCAACGGCTCCCCCATTCCCCCTTAAGCCTTGTTTGCTTTGTTTGTATGTTGTTTAGATTAATCAACCCGCATGCTAAATTACAACTTTGACAAAGTTAGTTTAGTTGCATCTAAAACGACATAGAAATTGTTGTCACATGATAGGGTTAAAACAACGTTTGCATATCATACATCGCAGTAGCTATGACCTTGTTTGAAATCCGACACTTGACTTAGTAGAGGCCGTTATCGACGGGCGGGGTTGGGTGTCCTTATGGGCTTCCCAACACGTACCTTCACCCCTTACTCAAGATCTATGGTTTGTGGATCCGTCTAAATACCATTGGATTACGAGAGTCATTCAAATCGAGTGATATAGGGTACAAGTCTTTATCTTTAATCACTCGTAGTCGATTGGCTTTATGCTTTTCGATGAAAGGTGTAAAGTTGACTTGAACGGTTCCAAGTTCCCAAAAAACTTGGTGGCGACTCTAATATGTCTTAATTCGATTCGAAAGAACCTCGAGTCGATTATGCCTCGTGTGGATCCCGCGGACGCAGACTCCGAGGGCCTTGTCCACGATTTGGCGACTCTCTTTGGGAGAAGAGGACTAGTTACACTTTGTGTTTCTAGGGTCTTTTCCTCCGAGGTGAAACTTGAAAAGAAAGTGTTGGAAAGTAAAACATTACTCATAGTGCTACGATTCATGCATAAACCCTTAAGGACTTGCCGGGCCGTCCCCGGCGTTTCTTCGTGATGCGTGGGGGCGACGTCCCACTATGCCGGGAAGCTTCACATTGCTCGCTTCCACTTCGCCTCGCGTGGTTCTTGGGAGTGGGGACGATCTTCTAGGTACTTTACCTTAAGACACCTTGCTCTATAAGACCGCAAAAGGATGGAGGGCATAGACCTTCTTGTAGAAGACTTGCCGAGACTTAGAGATGTCTAGGAGCATACATCCTTATAACATGAGAATGACAATGTGCAATGTGTTTTCCCGAGTCTTTATTTTCGAAAATTCCCATGTCCTTTTCAAAACCGAACTTTTGAACAACTTATTTTCAAAATAGCATGGTTTTAAAAACGCGGAATGCTGCCCAAATAGGATTAGAAATTTCGGCCCAAAATGAGCTTTTATAGCCGGCATGCTGCCCATTTCAAATCTCATTTTCAAATCAATCCTTCATTTTCCAAAATCAATCCAAATGTTTCTCGAACCTCAACCAAGCATGAAATGCGTCGAGTCGTGTCCGGGTCATGGCCGTGTTAGGCCGGGTGTGTTTTGTTCTAAGAGTCTAGAACATGACCTTGTTGGGTCACCCAAGCTCACCTCTTGGGCTTCGAGTCATGTTGGTCGACCTTTTGGTCTAGGATAGTCCACAAAAAATGTCCAAGCTAGGCCCTTCAGGACGTTTTCACTTGAACCCATGGGCTATGTTAGCCCAATCACGGGTTTAGTCACACCAAGTCCAGTTTAGAATCGAGTTATGACAGTTTGAGTCATGTCGTTTTGTCGAGTCTAAAATGAACCGATGTCTAAATCAAACCGTGAGTCGAATCCATGTTAATCAATCTCGAGTCGAGTCTTTGTTTGAGTCAAGTTGGGGTCGAGTCCTTAAGTGTGCAGGGGCTCTTACTTTAAATATTGATTCAGTACGGGGTTTTCTTGTAGAAAGGCCGCCAAATACCCGACGTCAAGCAATGGAAGATGCTGTTAACAAGCTTACTGAGGCCGTGAACCTCATGATGACCCGAATGGATGCAATCGAATCTAAGCTGAGTGAAGATTCACCTCCACCCCCTCCACCACTGACTGATCTGGAGAAACGGTTCAAGTTCATCGAAGACCGTTTGAAGCTCTCCCAGGGGAAGAACATCCACTATGAGAATGCTAGGGCCTATGCCCCGGTTCAAGATAAGTTGCCCACGAACATGGTACTCACTGACATCCCAAAGTTCAAGGGCACTGAAGATCCAGTTCACCATGTTAAGGCCTATAAAGGGTACTTAGCACTGAAGGGAGTACCTGCTGATATGCTCTCTGAAATTTTCGCCCAATCTCTGGGTGAACACCCAAAGGCGTGGTTCTATAATCTTGACCTCAAGAACTTCCCCACTTTCGAAGATATTACGGTGGAGTTCGTAAGCACTATCTTGACAATGTTGAGATTCAAACCAACATAAGAACTTTGGAGGTTATGACACAAAAGGAGAAAGAGGGCTTTCTTTGAATTCCTCGCAAGATGGCGCGCTGAAAGCGTGAAGTTAGCTAAGAAGCCTGATGAAGTTGAAATGGTAGATAAGTTCGTGAAGAATTTACGACCTGTTTACCGTAATGCTCTGAAATATCAAAATTTTGGTTCTTTCAAAGAATTGATAAGGATCGGGATAAAGGTAGAGGACGATGTCCGAATTCTTGTCAAGCCGAGAAGCCAAAGGGATACCAAGGGGCTTCGTCATCTAAAGCAAAAGCGCCCCATGGCCCACTTTGTTGAAACTGTCAATCTCTTAGATGGACAGTCAAAAAGGCCTCCGCGCCAAGCTCCGAGGGTATTCACCGATATCGGGTGCACTTACGCCTATGCTCTCCAAAGGCTCATGGCCCAAGGAAAGTTGAAGCCCATTGGTCCAACTCCGGATCCACCTGCTGAACAACAAGGCAAATGGTACAAACCGAATGCCTACTGTGCCTTTCATCAAGGGAAGGGACACGATACTGAAAGGTGCTTTAGACTAAAGCACGAAATTCAAGATATGATTGAGAACGGAACGCTCCCAATTCCGGCCATAAAGCCCAACAACGTCACCAACCCGTTTGGCGACCACACTAACTTTGTCTCTACCGAAGATAGTGTCGATTACTCTCACTTGATTCGCCCATGCCGTCTAAAAGGGGTTTTCGTCGGAAGAATATTCGTAGATTGCTCCGAATTCCTACCAAGCTCGAGAAACGAGATTACATTCGGGGATTTTGTTGTCGATTGTACTCCTTACATACTCCGAAGCGGCAATGAAATCAATGGCGTTTGGGCTGATGACGAGGATGATGTTTACCTCGTCAAAGGCGCGACAATCCCTCACACCCAAGAAGAAATCTTAAAGGTGAGGCAAGATGCCCTAGAGTCAAACCATTTGACTAGATCCGGACGCCCGTATCGTGTGGAGAAAGCTAAGGATACCCCGAACAAGACGCCTCAAAAAGAGCCGGCAGTGGTCGAAGTTCTTGGTGAAGGGTCGACCTCCGAGGCTTCCCTCATCAAGCAACTCCAAAAGACTAAGGCCGACGTATCTATCTGGCAACTTATCCTGAGCTCTTTCGAACATCGTCAAGCTCTGTTACAAGCTTTGATGAACATGACCGTGTCGTCGAATACTACTCCTGCGGACATGGTCACTCACATCGCCCAGAATCGGCCTCAGATTACCAACGGTGTGACATTCTCCGACGAAGATCTGCCACCGTTCGGGCCTCGACACAACCTGGCCCTCTATATTGCTACCGTGTGCCTCAACAAGCATATCCCTATGACCCTGGTTGACGACGGATCGGCTGTCAACGTACTCCCTCTGAAAACGGCGCATATTCTGGGCTTGGAGAAGAATGACTTCATCCCCACTACACAGACAGTCCGGGCATTCGATGGCACTGTGCGTCGAGTGAGTGGACTTGTCGACCTGTAGTACAGATGGGCAAGTGGAAAAGAAAATAAATTGCCAAGTAATTGACATTTGCTCATCCTTCAACTTATTGTTGGGAAGGCCCTGGATCCATGCTGCAAGGGCCGTAACATCAACGCTGCATCGAAAAATCAAGGTCCCACTCAATGGCAAAACCGTCACCATTGACGCCACGCCAATTACTGTGGCAGGAGGAGACATTACTTCTGAAGTAAGGGTCGAAACTGCCAACGACGCATGTGGTTTCGAGATTGTCAACATGATCGAGCTGAACTCCGAAGCCGAAAATATGGATCTATATACAGGAAGTCATGTCTGCGAGGTGATTCTCAAAACTGGGAAGTACTTCGGTTTCTCTTTATATCCTAGAAGGGAGGAGGCTTTCAAGTTGAAACCACCCGTAGCCAAAGGAGTAACTTTCGGGCTTGGATATGAGCCCACTGAGAAAGATCTACAGGAAAAGAGGGGAAGGACGATCGAAGATCGAGATATTAAAATGGGACCGTATCACCTAACTCTAAACGGTCACTTCGTGAAAGCTGGGGAAGAGCTCCCTTGCATGGACTTCCCCGAACCTATCTTCGATCCAAAGAAGAACATCATGGTCCCAGGAATCGAAGTATTCCAAGATTGCTACTACATCCCTGAAGACATTCTAACCGTGATGCCAATAGAAACCAAACCGGATCCAATAAATGACGAGAACGCCATGGGTCTCCTTTTCGGTGAAGAGAAGAAATCACCAATACCAAACGAAGATTTGGTAAGCATGATCCTGAGGAGCGAGCGATTTGACCCATCTACCCTCATCACCGATGTGGATCCTCTTAGGACCAACACGGGATGGCGGAAAACAATCAAGTGGACTGACAACAAAGGACTTCTTTTCAAGTTGACAACGGGAGAAGGAGAGATGTTCAAGCCAGATGATGTTACCGATTCTGAGTCTGAGTCGGAGTCTGAGTCTGAGTCTGAGTTAGGTCCTAAGATTGAGTCTAAGGAGTCAGGTGTTGAAAATACCCCTCCCCTAGCTTTCCCTTCCTATGCACCTTTTCCTAATGGTGGTATTCCGGGGCCTGTCCCGAATACCCCTATCTCGCCACTGAGCTCTGATCAGTTGGCTCAAATGTTAGCGCATTTCGCGCAATTTCAAATCAATAATAATATGAACCAGTTTGTTTACGACTTGTCTTACTTACATTGCAATTCAAACTTTGAAAATGATTGTTTTAATAATGACATTGAGACTGAGGTCGAAGATGAACAGTTGGTCGAAGAAGAAGAAGAAGAAGAAATGGAACCACCTCTGCAGTTGATAAAAGGGTTGGAAGAGTACGAACAGAAAACTTCGATCATCGAAGATACCGAAACTATCAATGTAGGTACAACCTTAGAACCACAGGAGCTTAAAATAGGAACTACTTTAAGTCCCACCGAGAGACAAGGGTTCATTAATTTGTTGCATGAGTTCAAAGATGTTTTCGCATGGTCCTACAAAGACATGCCAGGCATTGATAGGGAAATTGCAGAGCACAGGATCCCAATCAAGCCGGGATATAAGCCGGTCAAGCAGAAACTACGCAAAATGCATACAGATTGGTCTTTGAAAGTCAAGGAAGAAATCGACAAGCAACTCAAAGCTGGGTTCATCAAGGTGTCGAATACTCTGGTTTGGGTGGCTAACGTCGTTCCAGTGCCTAAGAAAGATGGTAAAGTCCGGGTTTGTGTTGACTTAGGGATTTAAACAAAGCAAGTCCGAAGGACGATTTCGTTACCTCACATCGACATCCTAGTTGACAACACGGCAAAACACGCGTTACTATCCTTTATGGATGGGTACGCGGTTATAATCGATCAAGATGGCGAAAGAAGATATGCATAAGATCTGCGTTCGTAACGCAATGGGGAACCTATTGCTACACGTAAGTAATGCCTTTTGGGTTGATAAACGCGGGGGCTACATACTGAGGACCGCGACAACATTGTTACATGATTTGATGCACAAGGAGGTCGAGGTTTATGTCGACGACATGATTGTCAAGTCAAAGGAGCGTGATGGCCACCTTGGTACACTACGCAAATTCTTCGAACGATTGCGCAAGTATAACATGAGGTTGAATCCACAAAAATGCGCATTCGGAGTCACATCCGGCAAACTGTTGGGTCACATCGTTAGCCACCGTGGCATCGAGGTGGACCCATCGAAAATAAAGGCCATAATGGAAATGCCACACCGGCGAGAAGGAAATTCGAGGTTTCGGGAAGAATCCAATACATAAGTCGGTTCGTGGCAAGGCTAACTATGATATGCGAGCCAATTTTCAAGAAATTGAAGGTCGGGGAACACGTCGTATGGGATGATCACTGTCAAGCTGCGTTCGACAAGATCAAAGAAATACTATCTTCCCCTCCTGTGCTCAGCCCACCAACGGCTGGGTTACCCCTTTTGTTGTATCTTACAGTCACGGATACTGCAATGGGGGCAATGCTGGCGCAGATAGTCGATAAGGAGGAAAGAGCGATTTACTACATTAGTAAAAAGTTCTTGGAGTATGAAATCAAGTATACTCAGCTTGAAAAGACATGTTTGGCTTTAGTATGGGCGACAAAGAAGTTACGGCACTACATGCTCAGTCATAGTGTCTGCATCCACTCGAAGATGGACCCAATCAAATACTTGTTTGAAAAACCGGTTCTGAACGGCAGGGTGTCAAGATGGACTCTAATGCTTTCCGAGTTCGACCTGAAATATGTACCGCTGAAAGTAATAAAGGGAAGGGCGATTTGAGACTTCTGGCGGATAACCCGATAGAAGAAAGCGAGGTTTTGGATACGTGGTCGTTTCCCGACGAAGATATCGTTCACATAGACCATGATACGTGGGACCTCTATTTCGATGGAGCATCGAACTATAGGGGGTACGGGATATGAGTTCTGCTCATTTCACCGGAAGGTGAACATGTTCCTATTTCGATCAAGTTGGACTTTAACGTCACCAATAACGCGGCTGAATATGAAGCATGCCTACTCGGTTTGCACAGTGCTCTCGAGTTAGGCATCAAAAAGCTTTTAGTACATGGGGACTCGTCACTAGTGATCAATCAAGTGGCCGGGACGTGGAAAACCCGAAGTGATAGCTTGGCTCCGTACCAAGCAAAAATCGAGGAACTAGAAAAGTTGTTCGCCGAGGTCAAGTATGTGCACCTCCCCAGAGACGAAAACCAGTTTGCTGATGCACTATCAAAGCTAGCTGCTCTGATCAACATACCTGATCATATGGATACTATGCCGATATGCGTCGAACGAAGATCATCACCTGCTTATGTTAATGTAATCGGCGACACAGAAGAAACCGAGGCCGAACCCTGGTATCATGCTATTCTGAAATTCAAGGAATCAGGGGAGTATCCACCCGACATGGATAACCGCGGAAAGCGCGCTATTCGAATGCTAGCCGCTCAGTTCGTTAGAACCAATGACGGACAATTGTACAAGAAGATCTGCAATAAAATATCCTTCTGCGATGCATAGACTCACCAATGAAAAGAGTCATGGAAGAAGTCCATGACGGAGAGTGTGGCCCACACATGAATGCCCATATGCTGGTTCGTAAAATCATGAGATTAGGGTATTATTGGACCACGATGGAGACAGATTGTCGCCAATATGTCAAACACTGCCATAATTGCCAAATCTTCGCAAACATACAACACGTGCCGCCTTCACTGTTATATACTTTGACATCACCATGGCCTTTCTCAACATGGGGAATCGACATTATTGGAAAGGTCAACCCATCTGGAACAGGTGGGCATTGTTTCATGCTAGTCGCCATCGATTACTTCACGAAGTGGGTAGAAGTAAAATCATACAAGGTTCTACAAGCAAAGCAGGTAGCAAAGTTCATTCAGAATGAAATCATTTGCAGATATGGGGTGCCACATGAGCTCATTAGCGACCATGGCACTCACTTCCAGGCTGAAACTGCCGTAATACTTGAAAAGTATAAAATTAAACACCACAAGTCGTCACCTTATCGACCTCAAACAAATGGTGCGGTGGAAGCCGCTAACAAGACAATCACTGTGATTCTCAGAAAGATGACCGACAATTATCGCGAGTGGCCAGAAAAGATACCGTTCGCACTGTGGGGATACAGAACGTCTATTCGCACGGCCATTGGAGCAACTCCGTTCTATTTAACATATGGGATGGAAGCAGTTCAGCCTATCGAATTAGAGGTACCTTCTTTAAGGATCCTGTTAGAAAGTCAGGTCCCTGAAGCTTACTGGCTACAAGCCAGGTACGAATCTTTGGTCATGCTCGACGAGCGACGGTTAAATGCATTACACCATGTTCAACTCTATCAGAAAAGGATACAAAGGGCATTTAACAAGAAGGTGAAACCTCGAGGAATAAAAGATGGGGATTTAGTCCTAAAGTCCGTTCGCGCTTTACTACCAATTGACCCGAGGGGAAAATTCAAGCCGAATTGGGCCGGTCCTTACCTGGTAAAGAATATATTATCGGGAGGCGCAGTCAGACTGACAGATCTAGATGGAAACGACTTCGCAAATCCGACGAATTTGGATCAACTGAAGAAATACTATCCGTAGAACTCATTCTCAATGTCGTAAAATAAAATTTTGAATTGCAGTGCTCGTGAGCGAGTCTAGGCCGCGGCACTTTTGCTTCGCTGCTTTTTGTGCGTTATAAATCGATGATTGTAGCGCGTTTGTTTTGTGGAACTACGAGCTCGGTTTGATTCTGTTGATAACAGATACGTAGGCAGCTCTTTAAAAGAGTACAACCGACCCTTCCTTTAAATAAAATGAAATTTTATGCAGAAACTGGGAATTTTAATAAATAGTAAGTCTTATTAAAATCGGGCGATGCCCCTTACAACATCCAAAAAAAAAAAAAAAAAAAAAAAACACAAGCAGCAAGCAACAAATAATAAGTAGTAGTATTCAAATAGTAAATTGGAGTCGAAGGCTCCTACATCTTCTTTTTTCCTTTGCCTTTTGGGTCACGTGACCGAGGCTCCTGCAGAGGAGGGGTAGTTGCGTTCTGTCTAGCGCGCTTCTTAGGAGGGATTGTCATTTCCTCCCGAGGGCCCAGCCTATCTTTTACACTCAAGCGAGGACCAAGCCTCCCTTCTAAGGCTGAGCCCGAGTGTACCTTTGAACCCAACCGTTTCCACACACCTGTCGCCTGTGAGTCAGTCTTAGGAGTCTTCTCAGTCTTAGTTTCAGGTCCAGATGCAGACGAAAAATCGTGAACAAAGAAGTCGCGACTGTTTTTGCTTCTGTCATAATATTTGATGTCGACAAGCTCATCCTTCCGACACAAATCCTTACCTGATTCGGTTTTCTCTTTAAGCCATCTAGTATAAGACGGGGATACCCAGGTAGTCTGAGGGCGCGCAGATACATACCAAAGACGCATTTGGTGCCACCTCTTGAGCCAATCATCACATATAGAGGAATTCAGCTCTCTTGCTCGTCCCCTGAAATGACCTCACACTTGGGAATTATTTGTCTGGCGGCCCATCCGCGGGGACGCGGTCAGGGTAAATGTGAATAGACCTCTCTAAACCCAGTAGTTGCAAACGTCGGGTCTTGTCATCTTTCGGAAGGATAGTAAAAGATTTGAGGCGAAGCCAAGGCATGAACCAGCAAAGAGGGCGACCTTCCCCTCCTGTCAGTTTGTTTCGCCAATAGGCAAGGTCATTTTGACGCTCGTCTTCATACCGCTTGGCACGCATAGTCAGCATACGAGCGAGATACGAGATGGGCTCACGCGGCGGGGCGAAAAGCCAAAATCTCTCGCAAAGCCACACCTGAAAAAAAAAAAAGAAAAAATGAAAAAGACAAAAAAAAAAAAAGGACGAAAAAAAAAAAAAAAAGACGAAAAAAAAAAAAAAAAAAGAAGAAGAAAAAGAAGAAAAAACGTGAAAAAAAGAAAGAAAAGAAAAAAAAGAAAAAGAAAGAAAAAAAAAAGAGAAGAAGAAAAAGAAGAAAAACGGAATTGTGACGGGAATCGTGGCAGAATACAGCAAAATCGTGGCAGAATACAGCAAAATCCGGCAGAATGCAGCAAAATCGTGACAAAATCGTGGCAAAAACGTCACAAGAATTGTGGCAAAAGGAAAATCAATTAGGGATGCGAAATCAGGAGAATAGATCTTGTTACCTGCAATAGACGGGAGCATCCCGACCAATCGGCACCAGGGTTCATTTTCTTAGCATCTAAACCCCGGAGGGTTTCAGCGAGAATAATCCAGGAAGGGTTATGTCCCGTCTCCATCTGAGACACAATGGACAAAAGCTTCGCTTGTCCTACACAAGTTGTCTTGTTCATCCTACCTTCGAAGACATAAAGGTGTAACATGATCAATCCAAAGGCCCTGCGGCAGTACGCTGGCAGCGAAGTACCGTTCCGCAAGATACAAAATCTCCTATGAATAGCAAAAAGGTTGACTTCGTCACCAGTCACTATCCCCTCAGACTCCGTCCTGGAAAGGCCAAGGCAGTCTAGATATGTTCCACGCCACCCTGAATGAAATTTAGGTATAGCCGGTATGGCCTCAGCATCCCATCCTCCAAGGGCAGAAAACTCTTCGGGTAGAGGGCAGATCTCCTCCTCAGGAAAAGCAAAGACATGGTTGTAAGGATCCCAGTAGCTGAGGCAGTGTTCCAACAGCGCAGGTTGAAGGGGGATTTGGCGTAAGGGAAGTAATTGCGCCAAGTGAACGGTCTTTAATTCTTGTCTCTCTGCACTAGTAAAGTCGGTCTCCCATGCTCGCATAGCACTCGCTAGATTATTCATAATGATTTATGTTATTTGCACCAGTTTGGGTAAAGGCAGAATAAATTTGGCAGCACAACTCTTCCTTATATATAGAAAGTGTAAGGGAAGGAAGCACCTAGGATGAAACCCCTAGGGTGCCGTTTTTGAAGCCGTGTGGGCCTTGGGTCGCGCGCCTCTTAGGCCCGCCCCAGCTCACACCAGTCTGTGGCACGATGCATCGGGTTTTCGCACATCTATCGCGTTTTGGGGAGCGCCGGAACGGCCGATTTACATTTTCTACCCTCGACGAGTCAATATTTGAACTAAAACCCGTGCACACTTGCGGTTTTATTTTTCCTTTTTTGTTTTACGGTAGCGGGCTACGCCCACGTTGTTCACGAGTCATATAGAATGTCTGAGTCGCATTGCATGCTCACCCATCAAGGGTCGATGATCCAATCTTTCAAAATCCAAAATTTCAAAAACTTTTTATGATTCGTTTCAAATTCAAATTTCGGGTCGATGGCCCAATTATTCAAAATCTTCAACATGTTCAAATTTTGGGTTGATGACCCAATTTTTTCAAATTCAATTTCGAAGGGTCGATGGCCCAACATATTTTCGGGTCGATGACTCAATCATTCAAAATTTTCAAATTCAATTTTCGGGTCGATGACCCAATCTTTCAAATAATCCAATTTTAAGATCGATGATCCAAATGTGCTTATGTGATGATTATTGCTAGTACATTTTTTGTGTTTCAAATGTAGCAGGATATGCTTCAACTGGGGGCTCTAAAGTCTTCGACTTTAGAGCCATTAGAATGGGAGCTCGAAGCGTTGGCTTCAGAGACCATTATCAAGATGTAGAGGATGATATCCACCAAGAATTCAATTCAATACAAGAGTATAAAATGGAAGAATTCCGTAGCTGAAAGCAAATGATAAAAGTGGCGGCAACCTCCTCGGAAAGTCCCGTCCCATTCGGACAAGCGCCAGCAGATGATAAATTTTGGGCAAATGTCAGCAGATGATGAATTTTGGGACATGTGCCAGCAGATGATAAACTTTGGGCATGTGTCAACAGTTGCCGAACTACGACGCGGGTTTGATTCCGTCAGAAACGGATACGTAGGCGCCTGAGGATAAGGCTCAATCCACCATTTATGCAATTTATGGGTCGACGACCAATGACGATAATTTGACACAACAGAAGCAAGAGTCAATCCCCAACGAAGTTTCAGGTATGATCTCTTCTTATGGTCAAGCGAGCTTATATACGCAAGTCTAATGGACTATAAACGACCGAAGAATCCTCGGTCGAGAGGGACTGGGGTATACTTTGACTTTCGCCTTGTCCAAGCCTCGTCAAAGTGGGGGCTCAGAGATACCCGTATCCGTCGATATTGGAATTTATAGAGAACCCGACAAACACCGATGATGATAGGACACATGTATTCTTTAGTTGTCACTGTCATTTATTTGGGTTTGTTTACGATGTAGAATGGGCGTCGTCGATGAAGTATTTTATTTAATTTAAATGATATTTAAATTAATGTTTTCTTAGTGAGTTCATTTTATTAATTTAAATGATTTTTTAAATTAATGTTTTTTAAGTGGGTTCATTTTGTTAATTTAAATGATATTTAAATTATGACTTTTTAGGTAAATTCAATTTATTTTATTTTATTTTGAATTTATTTTCCCAAGTTTATTTTATTGAAAATAAAATAAATAATTGATTTGAAAAATCATTTTATGAATATATTTGATTTGAAAAGTCATTTATTTTAATGGATTAATTGATTTGAAAAATCGTTTTGAAAATCGAAAAGAACTCGTTTTGAACACTCGTTTTTAAGCTCGATTTTAGCTCGGTTTTTGAGCCCGTTTTCTTTACGAATTGGCACGAATCTCGAGTACACTAACCCACCTAGACCAATACCCATCCACCCTTGTTCGAACCCCCCATACCACGGCCCAAATTCTCGTCCCAAACCCCTCACAAGCAGCCCGCAACCAATGCAACCCCCCCTGTTTTGGCAGCCAATTCGCGAGCCCAAACCCGCTCCAAACACTACCAAGACCCGTACCCATTAACCCTAACCCATACCCTAGTATCCTACCCGTATTATCCTAGCTTAATCACCAAGAAAACCCCTCTCAAACCCTCACAAAAACCGATGGACAGCAGCCATCCGTGAGCAAGCCCGATTGCTCCTCCCTCCCTTTTAACCTATTTTAACTCCTTATAAATACCACCCCTTCACCATACATTCATTCCTCTAAGTTCTACATACATCCAACCATCACCCACAAGCTCTAAATCTCAGAAACAAACCCAAAACATCCTTCAAAAACCCTAAACAAAACCTACACACAAACTGAACTGTTTGTGTGTCCTCTTCGAAAACCCTTTCGTTCCTCCATCAAACCTCCATAAAAACTCGAGTTTCTTGTTCCTAATTAACCACATAACATCCATCTACACATTAGACAAAGAATTACGAGCCAAATTGCCCTTGTAAGTACACGAAATCCCTCGAAAAACAGAGTGAAATAACACTCTGTTTTCGCGGTTTCTTCTTGTCTGTCCAGTTCTATTTGTGCTCATTTTTCGTGCCCAATAACCCAAAACGAGCAGGGGTTGCTTTAAGATCCTTGTTCTCCTCTCTTTCTAGTTTCCAAAACATCTTTTAAATCGAATTTTCGTCGTGAAACGAGGGAGATATCACTGTTTGAAAATCGCCGTCCAGAAAGTTTCCAAAACGCGTGTTTGCTTTATTCTTCGTCGACGACGGCCTCTCGAGATAAAATCTACCATCGATTACGACCCAAGACGGTGTCAACGATACATGTAGGTTGAGGGTGCATCAAATCCTCTTCTCTTTCCTCTTTTTGTTTCGTTTTTTTATGCTTTTTATTTGTCTTGTTTTTTGTTTGTTTTTCGTTTTAATTATCGTTTGTTTTAAATTAACTACGAAACTAGTTAGTCCGAGTATGAGTTAAAGTACCACCATGAACACCCGCGTTGACTTGAGATGGGAAAAGAAACCGCTCCTTCTGTCGGTCGTACACCCCCGTCTCATTTACATATCCTCGTGTTCAAGGTAGGGCATAAATAAAACAAGTTGTCTAACTTTCGTCGCTTTCGACCCCCTTATTGTTTCGGCCACATCGACATGCCCTAGGACCCGTTGCATGTTAGTATGACCTCTGATTGTTAACCTACGACATATTTAGATAACATTAATTTAATTTAATAACCTAATTAGACACGATAGGTGGCTTCGACGTAAGTTATAAAATCAATCGACGATTCTGTAAATAATTGAATGCATCTCTCTCTTTCACCTAATTTCTCGCTAGTATAAGAGTGCGTGATTAGCACCTTCTTATTGACACTCGATGAGTTAAATTAATTAGCGAATTTGACCTAATTAGACCCTTTAGGCCGTGTAGGATGTACCCTCGTGCGACAATCAATCAACATCGTTTTTTTACTCGTTTTCTAACTTGTTTCCTATCCCTTTTCGCAATCATTCGATCTAACCAATGAACCTAACTTAGGAACTAGGTTGGACTTGTCTTGGCCGTGAGGGTCGTCGTTGGTTTGGGCCGTGAGTTGGCCGTGTGTTTTGGCTTTCTTATTTCGTTTCTCTTTCTTTGTTTATGATTTGTTCTTTGTTGTTTTGTAGCTTGTAATTTACAGTTTGTTTATCGAGTTGTAATCTTTCAAGTTTGTTTTACTTTTATTGAGTCAAAACCTTTTATAAAAAACCTTAGTCTTGTTTGGTTAGACGGTTGTTCCCCAATGCTTGTAGGAGCGTAGTAAACCGCATGTTGTTTAAAGCAACATGGCCCGGTTTATGCTAATGCATGCTTTGGTGCGTAGCCCTATGTCTAATTCGATGGGATTAAGTGAAAGCACACATTACGAGGAGTGACCCAAGGCCGTGTGTCATGTGAGCCGTGAGCCACCCCTCATGTGCACGGTTTTCTAGGCCAAACGGCCGTGTGTGTTGTCGCGTATTGTTTTGTATGTAACACTTGTATTTAGATCGAGTTGTATCTTTAATTTGTTGTTGTGTCGGTATGAAATGCCTGGTTTGTAATAGGTAGATCCCAACGGCTCTCCCATTCCCCCTTAAGCCTTGTTTGCTTTGTTTGTATGTTGTTTAGATTAATCAACCCGCATGCTAAATTACAACTTTGACAAAGTTAGTTTAGTTGCATCTAAAACGACATAGAAATTGTTGTCACATGATAGGGTTAAAACAACGTTTGCATATCATACATCGCAGTAGCTATGACCTTGTTTGAAATCCGACACTTGACTTAGTAGAGGCCGTTATCGACGGGCGGGGTTGGGTGTCCTTATGGGCTTCCCAACACGTACCCTCACCCATTACTCAAGATCTATGGTTTGTGGATCCGTCTAAATACCATTGGATTACGAGAGTCATTCAAATCGAGTGATATAGGGTACAAGTCTTTATCTTTAATCACTCGTAGTCGATTGGCTTTATGCTTTTCGATGAAAGGTGTAAAGTTGACTTGAACGGTTCCAAGTTCCCAAAAAACTTGGTGGCGACTCTAATATGTCTTAATTCGATTCGAAAGAACCTCGAGTCGATTATGCCTGGTGTGGATCCCTCGGACGCAGCTCCCGAGGGCCTTGTCCACACTACCTACCATGGAATACCCCTCCAAAGTACCCTCGAGACCCCGAAATCAATGGTATCTAGAGAGACGATGCAGAGGATATATATATGGTTCCGGAAAAGGGCAAACAAGCAAAAGAGATCGGTCATCTTACCCGGTCCGGACGCCCCTATAAAAACCCGAACAATTCAGCGGTCGTTCCAACAATGAATGACCAGGTTGTCTCGGAGACGGACACCCAACCTAAGGTTCCCGAAAACTCGATCCTCAAACAACTGCAAAAAGCAAAAGCCGAGATTTCAATTTGGCAACTGATTGCTACATCCTTCGAACATCGGCAAGCTTTACTACAAGCCTTGGAAAAATTGACGGTTCCCTCTACCTCCTCTCCTGAAGAAGTGGTAGCACACATGACAAGGGATGTCCCCGACTTGAGAAACCCGATCATCTTCTCTGATGAAGATATCCCTCCATTCGGAGCCAACCATAACCTGGCCCTATGATCGAAGCCATTTGGTGTTCACAATTAAACATATGTGGTCGTTGGTCAATGGTCGATACAAAACACAATTTATACTTCACTAACAACTCTACAATTAGTAAAGAGGCAAGTAAAGGTCGGATCCCAAGGGACGGGTATTGAAATGAGAATTCTATTGTAACTAGTAGTGTCTAGGGGTGTCACAAATTGGGTTGATGTAGAAGGTTACTAAACTAAAATAACAATGAAAGTAAACTAGCAAGATGAATAAAATAAGGGGTGTAAACAATTGATTAAAGGCACTAGGGTGTCATGGGTTCATAGGGGAATCATGGGATATGATCATACAAACATGTTCTCAAATTATAAGCAAGCAATTATTGTTGTGATGGATTGAGTTGGGTTATATCTTACAATCCTAGGAAAGTTTGGGTCCCGGAGCCGAATCGATTAGATTGTACAACACCTACAAGTCGACTTAATCTTTCCTACTCAACACATGCATGGTCTAACAAGACTCGAGTTGGGTTATGTCTTACAAGTCTCATTGAAAAGATAGAAGATGATAGTAAATGCAAGGATTCATAGGCTTAGCATTTCATCAAATATAACATGTGCATGTATTAAGATCAAAACAAGCAAGCAAATAAGATTATGAAAGCATATTAATTTAAGCATGAATCATTCCCCATGTTGGTTTCCCCTAATCACCCATTAAACCCTAGCTAAGAGACTACTCACTCATTATCATATTGATCATGCTAGAAAGGTTGTCAATCATACTAACATAATGAAACATGATGAATAAATGAAAGTAATTAGCAATAATTAAAAAGGGATTAAGAGATTATACCTACTAATGATTCCAATAATAATGCAAAGAATAATAGAAGAACTTGATGATTGATGGAAGGTTGTCAATCTCCCAATAAACCCAATAATCTTCTAATTACCCAAAATAAATGAAGAACAAGAGAGAGATTAAGAAACTAAAACTTGGATTAAAACTTGATTAATACTTGATTACAATATTGAAGAGAGTTTTGATTGATATTAACTACACTAATTATTGATAAGAAGAACATGCTCCTCTAATTAGACTAATGGGGTATTTATAGTAGAAATTAGGGAGGATGCATTAGGGTTAACTAAGGGCTAAACTAGTAATTACACTTTTTAAGTTGAGCAAGGAGACTCCGGTATTCTCCGAGAGAAGGGCTTCTCTTATCGTGGCTTGAAGAATGAAAACGTGCTGTGCTGCAATCCGTGCCGATGGGAGTCGGGACGTGCGGATCTGGGCTGAGGAATCCGAGCGGATCCTTGGGCAAGACGCTCGGATTGGCGAGGTGGAATCCGAGCGGATTCCTTTGAGAGACGCTCGGATTGTGCTTGGGCGGACGGACGGATTGTATACAATCCGTTCGGATTGTCTGGCAGCATCTTTTCTTCTTCTTTTCTTCATGAATTCCTTGGGGATTTCCTTGGGGACTCAAGGATCCTTTTCTCAACAATGCTCTTCTACTATGATATGTACAAAGGCCTTCTAGTCTTGTCTCTCCTTGATGCTTGGTCATTGAATATGATCAATTTAGCCTTGTTTTGCCATGAAAATGCAAGATTCTTACTCCTTTCCTACCAAGGGATCAAAATCTCAAAGAATATGCAAAACAAAGAACTAAAGATAAGAAATGACCCAAATAGGCACTAAAAAGCATGGAAACAATGGTAATTCGGGGGCTAAATATGCGCCAATTATGGTCACATCACCCTATATATCACCGTACAATGGCTAAAAAAGAATGTGCCTATGGTTCTAGTGGATGACGGATCTGTGGTTAATGTCATTCCCCTCAAGACCGCTCATAAGCTGGGCATCAAAGAAACTGATTTGGTCCCAACCAATCAAGGAGTATGCGCCTATGACGGCACTCGTCATAAGGTTGCGAGGCTTGTCACCTTGACCATCGCAACGGGACCCTTGGAAAGGCAAGCCAGTTTTCAGGTGGTCGGCATTGACGCCTCTTTCCACATGCTTCTAGGACGCCCCTGGATTCACGCCGTCAAGGTTGTTACTTCAACCCTTCATCAGAAAAGCAGGGTCCCTTTCAACGGGAAGACAATTACGATTCCCGATTCTCCAATCAAGGCTATCATAAAAAAGAGAATAGCCTCCCAGACCATTGAGGAGGACGACAGCGAAATGTGGGGATTCTAAGCCGTGAACGCCTTAACCGATGAATCAACACCTTTTTATTGTGACCCGTTCTCCAACCTCAGAGTCAACCGCATTATGATGCGTTAGTGTTATTTCCCGGGTCTACCCCTCAATCCGCTAAAGAGCCCCTTGCCTCCCTTGAAACAGGCTAAGGTCCCTAAGATCCCATTCGGGCTAGGCTATGACCCTACCGACGAAGACATCCATGAAATGAACCTCCTAATACGGAAGCGCAAAAAGCACGGAGTCATCCTCCGTCCCTATCATTTAACTCTTAATGGATACTTCATCCGCGAGGGAGAATCCGAGCTCTACCACGGCTTTTCTGAGCCAATCTATGATTCCGTAGCCAAGGCCAAACACCCGGGTGTAGAAGTCTTTTAACTCTACTACTTCATCCCCGACAGCACCAAAGCTACACCGACCAAATCTGAGTCGACCCTATGCCTCGGCGGAATGCTGTCAGCCTCCTTTTCGTTGAAGACAACATCAAACACCTCGGCTATGAGGAAATCATCAACATTGCTCCGAAGGATAACCACTTCGATCCCACCGTCTTAATCTCTTACACTAACCCAGAGAAAGCTGCACAAGGCTGGAGGAAAACTGTCAAGTGGATCGATCGTCAAGGCCGCATTCTCAAGATTACAACTGGAGAAGGCCCTATGTTCAAAGAGGGAAGTGAAGAAGAGTCTGAGTCTGAGTCGGAGTCTGTCTTAGCGCCTAGCACTCCTGATGTCCCAGTCAAAGTCCCCTTCCCGCTGTTATATCACAAACTCGTGGCTGTTCAGAGGCTGAGTCGACTAGGGTCATCCCCACTCCCATGGAAGGTAAAAACCCAGAGCTTGTTCTAGGGGCCACCTCCTCCACTGTGTCGCCTCTGACTGCCCATGAGATGTCCGTCCTATCCAAGCTTTTCGCTCAAGTCGACTTAATGAACGTTATGTTTGCTTATGACTCGTCTCAATTTAGCTACAATGCAATTCTGAACGACTATGAGGAATTTGACTTGACACTACAAAAAAAACACGGAAAACTGACGGAAATATTTTGTCAATAAAGCCCTTTTCCATGTCAGAAACACGGGTTCCTGACGGAAAAACCGCTAGGAATCAACCGTCACTACGATTCGTCACGAAAACCGGGTTCCTGACGGTTTTTCCGTCAGTAATACGGTTTACTGACGGAATACCGACGGCTAATCCGTCAAACATATTCTCTAGGATTTGGCAGAAAGTCAACATAAAATTGACTTTTATGACAGAAATTCCATCAGGAATTTTTTTTTTTTTTTTTAAAAAAAAATGTTTTCTTTTTGCCCTATATGGCTCACATCGACCATATGCATACAGATTAAAGCCAAATCATAAGATCAACCTTCAGCTTGCTCACATTTCACTATAACATACAAGTATACAACCCAACTGTTAATTAGTTAAGCTACACTAGTTGTGTGAAGTCTGAGACGTTGCATTTGCAATGCTTGAACCTCCCATTCAATGATTGTTACAAAGGGAAGATGCTAATGATAGAAGTATAATTTCTCGAGGCTACCATGTTTCATAGCTACTGCAACTCAATCTCATCAACACACCTACACATCAGGAAGACGATAAACCTCACAACAAAGATAAGAAGGCATAAGTGTTGTGAAGTAACATGCACAAGAGGTGGAAGGGGGGCATAACCAAGCATATAAGTCATAATTCGTAATTAAATGGCCATAATACTCAGTTATAGATATTGAAGTGTGTCGGGTTAGGTATAAAATCAATAACAAGCTATTTTCTTAACAAACAAGTCATACCACATACCCCTATTAATTCACACAGTTAGACAAACAATCATCAAATTTATTCCGTCAAGAAAAGCAATATGCCACTACGACAAAAAACCTCCAAGGGACCATTTATAACCAAACATAAATTAAGCTTTACTATACTTTAATGAAATGTGGAAATAATCACAAAACTATAATAAAAAGAAGAGTAATTAAAGAAAAGCAGGCATAGCTTTACCAATTTTAAGCGAGGAGACTCTTGAAGAGAATCATCTAAGCCACTTTCGACTCGTCGTTTATCCGGAAAGCTGACAAAAAAAAGAGAAAAAACACAAAATTAGAGAGATTTTAGCAAGTAAACTAGTTTAATACAAATAATCCGAGTCATTTTAGCAAGTAAACTGTCAAGCGCGATATAGCAAAACAACCGCATTCAGGCTATTAACTAATAACACATTTAATCACGAGTCTCAAACCAGGAGTTTATACTTGAGATAACATGACCTAGTTTTTATCACACGAAACATCGATTCACAAGAGCAGATTACACATTAGTTTAGAGGGTAAATAAGTAGCTTTAGTTTATGAGAAAAGTACAAATTAAAGCAAGGTCGCAAATCATGATTAAGCATTGATACATTAGTAAGGCCCTGCAACCTAAAGTAAATCAACTCATTGAATATTTAACCAATAAAATGACCGTCTCACACTGTAAGATGGTCTTACACATAACTCAATTTGCTAGTCATAGTTCAAGATAATCAAGTAAGATAGCAAAATTAAAACAACAAAATCAGCAACAAAAATCGTTTTGAATAAATACCAAATATAATTGCTAAATTTGCGAGATTTTCTTTGGGTGCTGAACAAGTGAGCAGTACTTCGATTAATATAGATAGCCGTAAGATTGAAATTGAGAAGTTTTAAGAAAGTGTAAGCTTAATTTGGGGATTCGGTAATTAGGGTTTGGAGTTAGGGGTTAGGGTTTGAAATTGATTTGGGGGAAAGAGTGATAGGGGATTGTTGAGTAAAAAAACAAGCAAGGTGGTGGTGGTGAACGTCAGTGGTGGTGGTCGACAGCAGCAGGAGGACGGCGGGGTGGCCGGAGAAGGAGAATCCGAAATAGAAGAGAAGGAAGAAGAAAGGAGAAAAGGAGAAAGGGAAAGAAAGAAGAAAAGGAAGAGATGTCACCTGAGGAAGGGAGGGACGACGCCGATGGTGGCCGGTCGTGGTGACGCCGGTGAGGTTGCCGGAGGGAGGCAGGGTGAAAGTGAGTTGGGGAGAGTGAAAGTGTCGTTTATTTTTTATTTATGTTTTTAGAACTTCTGACGGATATTCCGTCAGTAGTCCTTATAAAATGACCGAATTTCCGTCAGGATTTTAAGCAAACACGGGTTCCTGACGGCTTTTCCGTCAGTAATTTACTCTCAATAATTATCAAAATGACATCTCTATGAAGTCATATCTGACGAAATATCCGTCAGTAAATACAACTTCCTGACGGAATATCCGTCATAATTATAACTACTGACGGAAAATCCGTCATAAATGCGTCACTCATTATGGCGCCAAGGCCAATATTCAACGCGCCATTTATTTATGACGGAAAATCCGTCAGGAACACACTACCGACGAAAATTCCGTCACAATTCCGTCAGTTTTCCTTATTATCTGACGGCTTTGTTTTTCCGTCAGTCTTTCCGCCAGTTTTCCGTGTTTTTTTTTGTAGTGTGAGTGACTACCCGCCTCACCTAGCCAAAGAACTTGACAAACGAGAAACTAGGACTCCCATCATTGAGGAGACCGAACCTATTAACGTAGGGACCGATAACACACCTCAAGAACTTAGCATAAGGACAACCCTTGACCCCTCGGAAAGTCGGCAGTTCATCGACCTCCTACACGAATACAAGGACGTATTCGCATGGTCCTACAAAGACATGCTTGGGATCGACAGAGAGATTGCAGAACACAGGATACCCATTAAACCCGGAGCTAAACCCGTGAGACAAAAGTTGCGCCGAATGCGCCCTGAATGGGCCTTGAAAATCAAGGAAGAGGTAGACAAGCAGTTCAAAGCGGGGTTCATCAAAGTGTCGTACTCTGACTGGGTGGCCAAAATTGTTCTTGTACCCAAGAAAGACGGAAGAATTCGGGTTTGCATCGACTTCAGGGATTTGAACAAAGCAAGTTCAAAGGACGACTTCCCTTTGCCACATGTTGACATCCTGGTGGACAATACCACCGAGCACGCCCTACTATCATTCATGGATGGGTATGCTGGGTACAACCAGATCAAAATGGCCGAGGAAGATATGCATAAGACTGCATTCACTACACAGTGGGGTACATACTGCTACACGATCATGCCTTTCGGCCTAATCAACGCCAGAACAACTTATTAAAGAATCGCTACCACTCTCCTACATGATATGATGCACAAGGAGGTAGAGGTATATGTCGATGATATGATCGTCAAATCCAAAGAGCGGGAAGGTCACATCAGCGCCCTCCGGAAGTTCTTCGCTCGTCTGCGGAAATACAACATGAGATTGAATCCTCAGAAATGCACATTCGGGGTCACCTCCCGAAAACGCCTGGGACACGTCGTCAGCAAAAGAGGCATTGAGATTGATCCTACCAAAATCAAGGCCCTTCAACGAATGCCTTATCCTAAGAACGAAAAGGAGATTCGGGGATTTCTTGGTCAAGTTCAATACATCAGCCGCTTCATAGCCAAACTCACCATGATTTGTGAACCGATCTTCAAAAAGCTTCGCGCTTCCGATCACACCGATCGGGACGACGACTGCCAAAAGGCCTTCGACAGGATAAAGGAAATCCTATCCAAACCTCCTGTCCTCATGCCACCTTAACAAGGAATCCCCTTATCCCTGTACCTGATGGTCACCGACACAGCCATGGGAGCGATGTTAGCACAAATAGTCAACGGCGAAGAACGAGCCATCTACTACATCAGCAAAAAGTTCATCGAGTAGGAAACAAGGTACACCCAACTGGAAAAGACATGCCTTACCCTAGTATGGTCAACAAAAAAGCTGCGGCACTACATGCTCATCTACACGGTTCACATTTACTCCAAGATGGACCCGGTCAAATACATCTTCGAAAAACCCATACTAAACGGAAGGCTGTTTAGATGGACACTCATGCTATCTAAATTTGATCTCAAGTTCATACCCCTCAAGGTTATCAAGGGAAGAGCAGTCGCTGATTTCCTAGCGGAAAACCCCATCAACGAGGATCCAACGACCGACACATGGTCAATTCCTGACGAAGACATCCTTTGTGCCGACTCTGGCGCATGGGACCTATACTTCGACAGTGCATCAAATCTGAGAGGCTTCGGAGTAGCAATCCTTCTAATATCACTAGAGGGAGAACATGTTCGGATCTCAGTCAAACTGGATTTCGCCGTCACCAAAAATGCCGCCGAATATGAAGCATGCCTCATCGGTCTACAAGCAGCCATAGCGCTTGGCATCAAGAGACTAAGGATCTATAGCGATTCCTCACTCATCATCAATCAGGTGTCCGGATCATGGAAAATCTGAAGCGACAGCCTAGCACCCTACCAAGCAAAAATCAATCAAGAGGCCGAGTTCTTCGACCAAGTCGAGTACTTCCACTTGCCACGAGATGAATATCAATTTGCTGATGCCCTAGCAAAACTTGTCGCGCTTGTCAACATACCTGACAACATGACATCGATGACCCTATGTGTCGAGAGGAGAAGCGAGGCAGCTCACATCTGCGCCATCAACAACGACGAGGAAAACCATGTCGAACCTTGGTACCAAGCCATCCTCAACTACAAAACCAAAAACGATTTCCCTCCCAACTCTGATACAAGAGGACAAAGAGCCATCCGATTACTTGCATCATAATTCGTGATAAACCAAGGACAACTATACAAAAGAACATCCCAAGGGATTCTTCTCCTTTGCAGTGACCATCAAACAGCCAAAAAAGTCATGGCAGAGGTCCACGACGGAGAATGCGGCCCTCACATGAGCGCAATGATGCTAACCCGAAAAATCATACGGTTAGGCTATTACTTTACCACCATGGAAGCCGATTGCAGAAACTACGTCAAACATTGCCACAACTGCCAAATCTTCGCCAACGTACAACACACACCACTTTCCCTTTTATACACCATGACATCACCCTGGCCTTTCTCGACCTGGGGCATCGACATCATCGGGAAAGTCAACTCGATAGGCATCAAAGGGCATTGCTTCGTCCTCGTCGCCATCGACTACTTCACAAATGGGTAGAAGCACAGTCCTATGCAATCTTGACCGCCAAACAAGTGGCCAAGTTCATCCAGGACAACATCATTTGTAGATATGGGGTACCCCACGAAATCATCAGCGACCAAGGCTCTCACTTCCGGGCGAAAACACAAACCTTACTTGACAAATTCAAGATCAAGCGACATCGATCATCCACCTATCGTCCCCAAACCAACGTAGCGGTAGAGGCGGCAAACAAAACTCTTGTCACCATTATCAAGAAGATGCAAGATAATTAACGTGATTCGCCGAGCAAACTCCCATTCACACTCTAGGGATACCGAACCTCCATTCGAACACCAACGGGAGCCACACCCTTCTACCTAGCATACGGCATGGAGGCGGTTCAACCAGTAGAGTTGGAGGTCCCATCTCTACACATCCTACTAGAGAGTCAAGTCCCTGAGGCGGAATGGACCCGTAGACGGTTCGAACAGCTCACACTTCTAGACAAACGGCGACACAACGCCTTGCACAACGTCTAGCTTTACCAACGACGTGTACAACAAGCATTCAACAAAAGGGTTAAACCCAGGAACATCAAAGAGGGCGACTTGGTCCTCAAGTCGGTTCGAGCACCACTACCTGTCGATCCGAGGGGGAAATTCAAATCCAATTGGGCCGGGCCATACCTGGTCAAGAAAATACTTTCGGAGGGCGCAGTAAGACTGAGTGACCTAGACAAGGAGGATTTTACAAACCCGACCAATCTAGACCAACTCAAGAAATACTACCCTTGAACCTTAGTAACCAACAACCTCACCCTAGTTTTACAACTAGCGACCACCTTATCCCTTTCAAGTCAAGTTCCTCAACGCGTTATGATTTAAAATTGAATGTTTTATCGAGTCTAAGTTGCGGCACCTTGCCCCGTTTCAAATGTCCTTTAATCTGTCAAAGGTAACATTCATTTGCACTAAAACAAAAAACACCTGAACTACGAGCACGGTTTGATTTCACCTTTTTAGGTGGATACGTAGGCAGTCCTTTCTTACACAAGAGGGATACAACCACAAAACCCAATCAAAATTTACAAAGTATTTCGAACTAGGATTATGATTTGATTTCACCTTTTTAGGTGGATACGTAGGCAGTCCTTTCTTACACAAGAGGAATACAACCACAAAACCCAATCAAAATTTACAAAGTATTTCGAACTACGATTATGGTTTGATTTCACCTTTTTAGGTGGATACGTAGGGAGTCCTTTCTTACACAAGAAGGATACAACCATCCCCATTATAAAAAAAACATCCCCACAAAAAACCATCCACGCAAACAAAAAAATCACCCATATCAACTTCAAAAAGAGAAGGGAAAAACATCCCCCTTTTCCCGCAAAAATTCAAAAAAGCCTTTCTCCCTTCCCACAAAAATCCCCTTTTCCAAGTGCAATGTTTAGGATAATTCAAACCGAATTGCCTTTACAAAATGGATGGAAGAAACAAGCGTTCACAACTCTTTTGACACAAGCAACCCTCTTATTTAATTAATAATGAAAGGGATTACAAATTTGACAACAAATAAATCTCAACGAGTCAACAACTTGTCAAAGCTAAGATGTCGACTAAGGCCTCTCACCTTGTAAAACTAGCACAAAACACACAACACATAGCTAGTACAACATAATAAAAGCTCACGACACTATTACAACATCATAGTAAAACGGGTAATGGAGGTCTTCATTCTTGCATTCTACCCTTACCTTTGCCCTCGGGGTGCATCTTCCCGTTGTTCTTCTTGTTAGCTCGCCTAGCATGAGCTTCCTCTTCGGAGCGGATCCTCAACGAATCTACAACGGCGATGGCCTCCGGTCTCTTACATGATCCCATACTCGGTCCAAGACGAGCCCATACATGTGCCACTACCTCTTTGGGACCCGAGCTTCTCCTCTTTGGTGGCCTCATCACATCCGGGCTAACTCCATCAACAAAGTCGTCAAAGAAGGCACGGTTGGCCTTGCCAACCTCTCTATACTTCAAATCAACAACCTCGTCCTTACGAGATTTGGACCTTTCCTCCAAGGTTTGAGCTCTGGACCACTTGATATAAGCGGGAGTTACCCATGTCATGGCAAAGAGGTTTGGTACCTCCCAAATCAGCCGAGTGGCCCACTATCTTTCGAAGACCTCTAAAAGCTCGGAGTTCTAAAAATCACCCTATTGGAGAGAGTATCTTGAGCGATTTTGTTGGTGCCCCATTTGCCTCATGAGCCTTTCGGGATAAATGAAGGAAGCAACCTTCAAACCCACCACCATTAAAGAATAAGAACTAGCAACCGAAGCGGGCAACCCCGTGAAGGACCTCAAGTGCCACCATGGAACCACCCAACGGATATGAGGACCACTCTCCTCCACCAATCTCGAGGTCCAATAGGCCTCGGTGGATGCAAAACTATCCGAGTAGAACTTCTTCCTCATAGTAAGGTGACGGAAGGAATAAGAAGAAGAATCGGCCGGAGGCTCTACATACCTTAGCCTCTCCAATAGTCATACTTGGAGGATCCTTGGAGATCCAAACGAGGGAGCTTCTCCACAAGAGCCCTTCTTGTCCAAATCTTAGACGATCTCGCCAAGCACCAACCATGATGGATCCCTACCATGCTGCATTTGCTCAAACACATGCACAAGGGTCATACTACCATAGCATTTTGACCCCTCTTTCTTCAAGGCATCGACAAGGAGGTATGCATGCACTAGGCAAAAGGCAACAGCCCTTCTCCTAACCACCTCCGAGACATTGTCATCCAACCGGTTGGATAAAATGTTGATAAGAGCCAACATATCCACACCATGAGGAGCAAGGAGAAAGTTGAGTTGACTTGTTGACAAGCCCAACATTGAACGGAGCTTCTCCTTATAACACAACCGAGTTGGGGAAAGTACCGGAGCACAACCCGGCCACCCACCAATGGTACCTACTTCTTCAACAAGAGGACAAATTTCATCTTTCCGGAAAACGAAAACGTGATGTTTCGAATCCCAAAACCGAGAGCATGCTTCAAGAAACGAGGATTGCACCTTGACTTGACGAAGCACCAACAATTGACCAACTCCCATAACAACGAGTTGATACTTTTCGTGAGGTGACAAATGTTGATACCTGTCGATGTGAGTATCAAAAATAATATTTATAATTTCCAAACTACAAATAGCAAGCGGTAGTAAGGGTCGATCCGCAGGGAGGTAGGGAGATAACAGTTACTTTTAATTTTAGTCTAAGGGTAACAGTTTGAGGGGGTTTTGATATGAATTAAATCTAAATCTAATAACATAAACTAAATAAGCAAATAAAAGTAATAAAGGATGTAAACAATGATAAAATAAATGCTAAGACGGTCGGTTCACTATAGCTGCGATGGCACACAGCCCTAGGTAAGTCCGAAATACAGTCGTGTAGGATGGGTAAAACATGTCGTCTCGGTCCAAGTTAACTAGTAGCTCCTTTCGGCCTATGCTACTTGTCCCTAGGTCTCATTAATGCTAACTCTCGCCCCGATTAGTGATTCCTAAAGCCTAAATTACATCATCTCTCAATCTCAGCAATTTAATCGTCTCAATTCATTAATTAATGCCCTCCCCTATCTCTCGATCTGCGGGTTGGTCAAAACTTAGAATCTAACAAGTCTCCTCTCGGTCTCATTGTCAAATATTGCACTTAACGAATCAAACGGTGCTAATCAGACACGAAGTCGGTCGATCGACCAGCTACCCCAGTCGGTCGACAAACCGGCTCAGTCGATCGACTAGTTAAGCCAGACGATCGACTAAGCCCTAATTCGGGGTCACCTATTCTAATATCATCTACGCTATAGATCCCATACATCTTAGCACAGGGTGTTTAGCTAGACATATTTACGCAAATAACAAGAGCTAATTCGATAATAAGCATAATGGATTGCATAATTGAAATAATTGAATGAATAAATTCGCATAAAACCGTAACTAGGGCTTAGGATTCTATCTAGCAAGAACTAATACTAACGAAACGAATAAAACATTACTGAAATTAAAGGACTAGAATTACCAAAGCAAAGGAACAAGCGATGAATCCGAAAGTAAGGTACGAACTTTATTGAGAATTCTAAACTAAAGATATGTATGATAGGAACTAGATCCTAATGATCTGATGCCTCTTCTGAAACATAGGGTTACTTTATATAGAAAGTCTTACGTAACTTTTATTCCTAAAACCTAATTACATTGGGCTTTCTCGTCTTCTAATTTCCGTCAGCACGTGGTGTGGTCGATCGACTACTGGGACCGGTCGATCGACTGAGATGCGTTGTACAGGAGCTTCTGATAATTCCTGCAGCGCGCACCGATCTTAAAACAGCTGCCATTTCTTCGTTACTTGGTCAAATCAGGCGTTCTATGCGGCGTTGGAAAGCTAAGAGGATAAGATTTCACCTCCAATTAGAATCACTCGATTATCAGATTTAGAACTCGAGATATAGCCATCTGAATAAGGCTGCAATGTCGAGAAGCATTCTGACAGCCTATAGACCATGTAGGTCAGTCTATAGACCACTGTAGCTAGTAATCCGCTTCTAAAACTCTCGCAAAAATATCTTTCAGGCCTTGAAATGCGCACCAAGTTCGCTTCCCGAGTCTTTACTCCACGTCAAATGCAATGCTAAGTACTTAAGGACGGATTCGGCTCGATTTCCGCTGGATTCTTCACATTTCTGCAATATTATACAAAAACACGAAAGTAGACGGAAATAGGGAAAATAGTAGCATAAACTACATAATTGAGCTCTGAAATGCGTGTAAAATAAGGTGTAAAACATCATATAAATGACATGCATCAAACTTCCCCAAACCAAACCCTTGCTTGTCCCCAAGCAAGAACTAGACTCGATCTTAGGACCTAATTGGAACGAGTTTAATCTCGCAGCGAAATCCAACTATAAAGCCTAAACCAATTTAATGCTAAAAATCAACAATCAATTAGTAATATGGATCATGCAAACGAGTTATGTAGTCGTTAAAAATAAAGCTGAACCGTCGACCTTGCAAGACCTTTAAAATTGGACTCTCACGGGTCACTCTTCTCTCATGAAGCAAAGGGTAAGCATATATGTAAGAGAGGAAGAGAAATAGCCACTCACCTAGACTACGACCCACATAATCATGCATGCAACTAATATGACAGACAATTATAACTACCGTACATACATTCCAACCAAACAAGGTCCCTCACACACCGAGGGCTTACAAAAATATGGTAAAGTGAGGCAATGGGTGAGAAAAGGCAAAACATTTATGGAAATGTGGAGGTATAGGCGGCCAAGCTAGTACCTAAACAAAACCATATGACAACATCCATTTCCAACTCAATTATAGGATTAAGCACATGCGCCCTTCATTTGGCACAAAACTCACCAAACCGAGCTGAAAATACTCCTCAATAAATATAAATAAAGCATAGGAGTGAAACCGTCTACAAACAACATCTTTTCCTTTCACGGTTTCTTCCTTTCATCATTTTTTTTTTTTTTTTGAATTTTCTTTTTGAATTTTTCTTTCAACTCTTTTTTTTTCGTTTTCCAATTCTTTTTCTTTTCATCCTCCTTCTTTCTTTTCTACCATCTCCAAATAACGCAATACAGACCAAACTTGGCACAATATATTATATACCGCAAAAGCATACATTATACTAGCTTGACAAGGCAGGCTAAATTTGGATGTAGCTAAGGGTCAACAGGCAAATTTGGCTAATGTGGAGTTCAATGGGTAAAATGAAATAAAGGGGAAATTGAAAGCACCTCCCTGCATGTGACACCAACCACTAACCCGAATGTATGCAGGCAAAAAGCAATTGAATTTCATAAATGTGCAAATTAATGATACATGATATGCAAGGAGTAACTACTCACAATCCTACATGAAATCGGTCACAAATGACACCAGTTATATGAGCTCTAATCCTTAGAAATTATAAGTAGGTTGCCAAAATTCAGGTCAAGTCTATAATCCAAAGAATTATTTTAACAAAAACTCGTAGGTATGCATATGTGATTCTACTAATAACATGTCAATTAAGCATGGCTTAGGCATAAACCGATGAAAATGCAATATCATCATTGAAATACTACCGTTCCGACTCAACCTATATGCTAAAATAAACATGCAATTTTTTTGAATTTTTTGAAATTTTTCAATTTTTTGGATTTTTGTATATATAAGGGAAAATAAATACAATGCAAGCAGAAATGTAATAAACGTGAAACAGAAATACAATAAAACATGTGAATGCAATGCAAAACCCTTCCCCAAACCAAATCACACAATGTCCCCATTGTGCAAAATCATATGAAAGAAACAGAAGGGAAAAGGGATTTTTTGCGATAATATTAACTAAATAAGACATGAAAAGGAACTCGGAAACTCACAAGATTTTAAGCGCAAAAGGAAACCTCCCCAAACCAGCGTGAGCTAGGAGGTTTCAGTAGCCAGCAGTGCTACCATAGGTACATGAAAAGAAACAAAAGTACCGCGCGTAATTCCGAGAAAGCAATTTACGAAACGAAAAATTATGTGCAAAAATAAGAAAACAGAAGAAAACAGAAATGAATCGGAGAATAAAGTGGAGAAAAGACTCCCTCAACTCCGCAAATCGACCAAACACAGCAGGGGAATGGTCGTGAACAGGTACAACTACGAAGGCGGTCGATCGACCATGGTGACAGGAACAGAAGCCCCTGGAGTCGCGGCACAGTCGATCGACCACACAAGCCAGTCGATCGACTGGGATACCTGCTGTAAGTTTCTGATTTCTTCGAATTAGCTCAATAATTTGAGCTAATATGGTCTATGAACCTGCAGAAACACATAATAACGCGCCCAAAATTGCGTAAAACCCAAAGTAACAGGCTAAAGTCTAAATAAATCCTAA
This sequence comes from Silene latifolia, assembly GCF_048544455.1. Lineage (NCBI taxonomy): Eukaryota > Viridiplantae > Streptophyta > Magnoliopsida > Caryophyllales > Caryophyllaceae > Silene > Silene latifolia. The sequence continues at coordinate 71,333,477 of NC_133531.1, forward strand.
GAAAACCAAACTAAAGCGAAGTCTCGCGCAAACCAAAGCAATAAATAGAGTCTAACAAAAATAAAATGTCTAAAACTCATGAAATAAAAAGTTTTCATCCGCGAAAAATACGGAAAATCTCCGACCATGGCTTCTGGTTATAAGAAGTACCCTCCGTGGTACTCAACTTCTCAGCACTCCAATCCACCACATCGTCCGACGGGTCAACATCAGAAGCATCTTCCCACACTTGGACATCCTCATCAGTCTCAAGCTCCAAGTCTGAAACTGTGACTCGAACTGGCGCCTTCTTGGCCTCCTCATCTGGCTCCTCATCCGTGCCATAGCTAAGACATCCTAGACCGCCTCTTTGAACGATTGGCTCCTTCACAGCTGGAGCAATGAATGGCTCTTCCTTCCCCAAACCATTTCCTGCAATATCCAAAACAGAAGAATTGCCCTCCAATTTGCTGCCAATCTGGGGCGGAGGTCTCACAACAGGAATAGGCACAGGTACTAAAGTAGGCATATCAGAAAGCACAAAATAAGATTTCTTTTCAGAAATCACATTACAAGTAACTGGCCACATAGGGTCTTTCTTCCTAGGGGATTGAGCAAACATAATAGAGTGCTTCCCTACCTTAAAGGTCAAAGTTCTTTCCCCCACATCAATTATCGCACCAAAAGTGTGCGTAAACGGTCTTCCCAAAATAATTGGGGTGTTGACATCTTCAGGAATGTCCAAAACAACAAAATCAACGGGAAAAAAGAACTTCCCAATTTGCACGGGCACATTCTCTAAAACACCTATCGGTCGCATCTCAGACCGGTCAGCCATTTGCACAGTCATGTCAGTAATAGCAAATCTAGTCAATCCCAATTTCTTAGCCAGACTCAAAGGCGAACACGACACTAGCCCTTAAATCACATAATGCCTTCTCAATTGAGAAGGTACCGATATTACGGGGTACGGAGAGAAACTACCACGGGTCGGATAGTTTACGATCATCAGTGTGACTTAAGTATGAACTAGACTCCTCAGTTAAATGCACGGACTCGACAGCATTCAAAGACCTTTTCTTAGCTAGAAGCTGTTTCATAAACTTCATATATGCAGGTATTTGATTAACTAGCTCTAATAAAGGTATTTGCACATTAAGACTACGCACTAAATCTTTGAATTTACCGAACGTTACCTAATCTTTGGTTGGTACTAGTCTTTCTGGATAAGGGGATGTAAGAAGCAACTTAGCCCTCTCCTCTAGGTCTCTCATACCGGCATCAGTGGACTTAGGGTGAAAATCCACTACTTTGTCCTTGTTGTAGCTCGAACCTTCTTCAGACCGTCTCAGGAATGAACCATTAACTTTCGCAGGGTCATACTTTGGAATCGGAACGGACCCATCAACATCCTGGATCTTGCCTCAATAATTTTTGAGCCGTCGTACCCAAACAAGAAGTCCCTCAAGTTACCTGGCATTGGAGGACGGAATGGTTCGACATCAGCTGCATCCTCAGTCGATCGACCAGTGGGGTCGGTCGATCAACCACTCTCCTTTTTTCCAGAATGGTCAGAAAGATCAGATAGTGTCGCTGAAGAATTAGGGGTGGTCGATCGACTGGGTGTGGCGGTCGATCGACCGTGATCGCTGCTATTCGTCTTTTTCTTCTTTCCTTTTCCAGACTTTTCGGGTTTATCTCCGCAGCGGGGCCCATCAAGAGTAGTCCCTGCTCCTCAACTCAATCACATTCAAAGTTTCTTTCTTTTGGTCCTACTGCGACTTGTAATTGCCCCGGAACTCGAGTTGCACTCTTGCTAGCCGGTTGAGCGATCGAGACTCCAACATTTTCATCCCGGCCTCTCTAGCCCGAGACTCCTTTAGCAAATGATTTTTCAACTCAATAAAGTCGGAACCTTGGGAACTGCTGCTGGCCTGAGGGACATACGGAGGTTTTGGTATGGGCGCTGCTTTGCTTATGAGGGGGCACATAGTTTCACTCTTTGTGGAGGTGGAGTCGAATTTTGGACATTCTCGGCTACTCCACCTCAAGTTTGGATGAACATTCGGCTCAAAATAAGTGTTGGTCTGCCTATAATCCGGAAAGAAAGACAAACCTCATTGGGACCGATACATGTAAATGCAACGTGTCCTTCTCCTCCACACCTTTTTGCATGAAAAGGGACCGTCTCGAAACAGCGTTCACTTGGTACATACCTCCCTTTAAAGCTCCTCCTAACTCATACTTGTCAAATCATGCCGTAAGAGCCTCTAATGCACCTACTGAAGGAGATTCACAGACTCTCCTTTGATTGCCTCTGGAGTTTCTATGCTCAGCTTTATGGGTGGCCATATCGTCAATAATTTTCCACCCCTTAGTTTCCCCAACATTCTCCTGGAATCTACCATTAGCTGCAGCATCCAGGATAGCCCTCTGATCATCATAAAGCCCATTATAGAATTGATTGCACAGGCTCCATTGCTCGAACCCATGGTGTGGAATAGTTCGCACCAGCATCTTGAAACGGACCCAAGCTTCATGAAAATCTTCATTAGGTCCTTGCTTAAAACTCGTGATCTGAGCTCTAATCGCATTGGTTTTTGATGCAGAGAAATATCTTTTATAAAATGCTAGGGCCAGCGAGTTCCAATCAGTAATCCCATTAGCAGCTCGATCCAGATCTCGGTACCACTCCCCCTAGCAAAGCATCACGGAGTGAGAATATGAACATCGTCTCTTTCACCGGTCCGGGTCACACTTTCTTTGGTGGGGGTATGGAACAACAAGAGTCAATGAATGTCTCCGTATGTTTAGATGCATCTTCATTTGCGACTTCCCAAATTGGTTTCTTTCAACCAAGTTAATGTAGGACGGTTTTGGTTCGAATTTTCTTTCCGTCCTACTGGCAATGCGAATCCCTTATAGAGATTCTCACTTTCGGCTCGGAGTGATCGGCTATACTCGCTTCTTCACCATCTCTAGAAAATCTTGAGAAGTAACGGTATCGTGGAAGAAACGGAGATGGTGGTGGATTTTCTTCAAATAGCTCGTTCTCGTAAAAACTAGACCGAGAACTAGGCTCTTCCTCGGACCGTGCTTCTTGAAATAGCCTTCTCTTAACTCGCAGGGTCCTCTCTAGCTCGAGATCAAGGGGAAACAATTCACCTTTTTGAGACTGCGCATAAGAATAAACTACAAAGCAAGAAGATGAGAAAAGTTTAAGGAACAAAAAGTTCCTTAAACTAGGAAAAGACTAAAACAAATAAACAACTAAAACTAGCGCTTCCTCCCCAAGCAACGGCGCCAAAATTTGATACTGTCGATGTGAGTATCAAAAATAATATTTATAATTTCCAAACTACAACTAGCAAGCGGTAGTAAGGGTCGATCTGCAGGGAGGTAAGGAGATAATAGTTGCTTTTAATTTTAGTCTAAGGGTAACAGTTTGAGGGGGTTTTGATATGAATTAAATCTAAATCTAATAACATAAACTAAATAAGCAAATAAAAGTAATAAAGGATGTAAACAATGATAAAAGAAATGCTAAGACGGTCGGTTCACTATAGTTGCGATGGCACACAGCCCTAGGTAAGTCCGAAATACGGTCGTGTAGGATGGGTAAAACATGTCCTCTCGGTCCAAGTTAACTAGTAGCTCCTTTCGGCCTATGCTACTAGTCCCTAGGTCTCACTAATGCTAGCTCTCGCCCCGATTAGTGATTCCTAAAGCCTAAATTATGTCATCTCTCGATCTCAGCAATTTAATCGTCTCAATTCATTAATTAATGCCCTCCCCTATCTCTCGATCTGCGGGTTGGTGAAAACTAAGCATCTAACAAGTCTCCTCTCGGTCTCATTGGCAAATATTGCACTTAACGAATCAAACAATGCTAATCAGACACGAAGTCGGTCGATCGACCAGCTACCCCAGTCGATCGACAAACCAGCTCAGTCGATCGACTAGTTAAGCCAGTCGATCGACTAAGCCCTAATTCGGGGTCACCTATTCTAATGCCATCTATGCTATAGATCCCCTACATCTTAGCACGGGGTGTTTAGCTAGACATATTTACGCAAATAACAAGAGCTAATTCGATAATAAACATAATGGATTGCATAATTGAAATAATTGAATGAATAAATTCGCATAAAACCGTAACTAGGGCTTAGGATTCTATCTAGCATGAACTAATACTAACGAAACGAATAAAACAATACTGAAATTAAAGGACTAGAATTACCAAAGCAAAGGAACAAGCAATGAATCCGAAAGTAAGGTACGAACTTTATTGAGAATTCTAAACTAAAGATATGTATGATAGGAACTAGATCCTAATGATCTGATGCCTCTTCTGAAACATAGGGTTACGTTATATAGAAAGTCTTACGTAACTTTTATTCCTAAAACCTAATTACATTGGGCTTTCTCGTCTTCTAATTTCCGTCAGCACGTGGTGTGGTCGATCGACTCATCGGGACCGGTCGATCGACTGAGATGCGTTGTACAGGAGCTTCTGATAATTCCTGCAGCGCGCACCGATCTTAAAACAGCTGCCATTTCTTCGTTACTTGGTCAAATCAGGCGTTCTATGCGGCGTTGGAAAGCTAAGAGGATAAGATTTCACCTCCAATTAGAATCACTCGATTATCAGATTTAGAACTCGAGATATAGCCATCTGAATAAGGCTGCAATGTCGAGAAGCATTCTGACAGCCTATAGACCATGTAGGTCAGTCTATAGACCACTGTAGCTAGTAATCCGCTTCTAAAACTCTCGCAAAAATATCTTTCAGGCCTTGAAATGCGCACCAAGTTCGCTTCCCGAGTCTTTACTCCACGTCAAATGCAATGCTAAGTACTTAAGGACGGATTCGGCTCGATTTCCGCTGGATTCTTCACATTTCTGCAATATTATACAAAAACACGAAAGTAGACGGAAATAGGGAAAATAGTAGCATAAACTACATAATTGAGCTCTGAAATGCGTGTAAAATAAGGTGTAAAACATCATATAAATGACATGCATCAAACTTCCCCAAACCAAACCCTTGCTTGTCCCCAAGCAAGAACTAGACTCGATCTTAGGACCTAATTGGAACGAGTTTAATCTCAGAGCGAAATCCAACTATAAAGCCTAAACCAATTTAATGCTAAAAATCAACAATCAATTAGTAATATGGATCATGCAAACGAGTTATGTAGTCGTTAAAAATAAAGCTGAACCGTCGACCTTGCAAGACCTTTAAAATTGGACTCTCACGGGTCACTCTTCTCTCATGAAGCAAAGGGTAAGCATATATGTAAGAGAGGAAGAGAAATAGCCACTCACCTAGACTACGACCCACATAATCATGCATGCAACTAATATGACAGACAATTATAACTACCGTACATACATTCCAACCAAACAAGGTCCTGTCACAGCCGAGGGCTTACAAAAATATGGTAAAGTGAGGCAATGGGTGAGAAAAGGCAAAACATTTATGGAAATGTGGAGGTATAGGCGGCCAAGCTAGTACCTAAACAAAACCATATGACAACATCCATTTCCAACTCAATTATAGGATTAAGCACATGCGCCCTTCATTTGGCACAAAACTCACCAAACCGAGCTGAAAATACTCCTCAATAAATATAAATAAAGCATAGGAGTGAAACCGTCTACAAACAACATCTTTTCCTTTCACGGTTTCTTCCTTTCATCATTTTTTCTCTTTTTTTTTGAATTTTCTTTTTGAATTTTTCTTTCAACTCTTTTTTTTCGTTTTCCAATTCTTTTTCTTTTCATCCTCCTTCTTTCTTTTCTACCATCTCCAAATAACGCAATACAGACCAAACTTGGCACAATATATTATATACCGCAAAAGCATACATTATACTAGCTTGACAAGGCAGGCTAAATTTGGATGTAGCTAAGGGTCAACAGGCAAATTTGGCTAATGTGGAGTTCAATGGGTAAAATGAAATAAAGGGGAAATTGTAAGCACCTCCCTGCATGTGACACCAACCACTAACCCGAATGTATGCAGGCAAAAAGCAATTGAATTTCATAAATGTGCAAATTAATGATACATGATATGCAAGGAGTAACTACTCACAATCCTACATGAAATCGGTCACAAATGACACCAGTTATATGAGCTCTAATCCTTAGAAATTATAAGTAGGTTGCCAAAATTCAGGTCAAGTCTATAATCCAGCAATTATTTTAACAAAAACTCGTAGGTATGCATATGTGATTCTACTAATAACATGTCAATTAAGCATGGCTTAGGCATAAACCGATGAAAATGCAATATCATCATTGAAATACTACCGTTCCGACTCAACCTATATGCTAAAATAAACATGCAATTTTTTTGAATTTTTTGAAATTTTTCAATTTTTTGGATTTTTGTATATATAAGGGAAAATAAATACAATGCAAGCAGAAATGTAATAAACGTGAAACAGAAATACAATAAAACATGTGAATGCAATGCAAAACCCTTCCCCAAACCAAATCACACAATGTCCCCATTGTGCAAAATCATATGAAAGAAACAGAAGGGAAAAGGGATTTTTTGCGATAATATTAACTAAATAAGACATGAAAAGGAACTCGGAAACTCACAAGATTTTAAGCGCAAAAGGAAACCTCCCCAAACCAGCGTGAGCTAGGAGGTTTCAGTAGCCAGCAGTGCTACCATAGGTACATGAAAAGAAACAAAAGTACCGCGCGTAATTCCGAGAAAGCAATTTACGAAACGCAAAATTATGTGCAAAAATAAGAAAATAGAAGAAAACAGAAATGAATCGGAGAATAAAGTGGAGAAAAGACTCCCTCAACTCCGCAAATCGACCAAACACAGCAGGGGAATGGTCGTGAACAGGTACAACTACGAAGGCGGTCGATCGACCATAGCAGCCAGTTGATCGACCATGGTGACAGGAACAGAAGCCCCTGGAGTCGCGGCACAGTCGATCGACCACACAAGCCAGTCGATCGACTGGGATACCTGCTGTAAGTTTCTGATTTCTTCGAATTAGCTCAATAATTTGAGCTAATATGGTCTATGAACCTGCAGAAACACATAATAACGCGCCCAAAATTGCGTAAAACCCAAAGTAACAGGCTAAAGTCTAAATAAATCCTAAGAAAACCAAACTAAAGCGAAGTCTCGCGCAAACCAAAGCAATAAATAGAGTCTAACAAAAATAAAATGTCTAAAACTCATGAAATAAAAAGTTTTCATCCGCGAAAAATACGGAAAATCTCCGACCATGGCTTCTGGTTATAAGAAGTACCCTCCGTGGTACTCAACTTCTCAGCACTCCAATCCACCACATCGTCCGACGGGTCAACATCAGAAGCATCTTCCCACACTTGGACATCCTCATCAGTCTCAAGCTCCAAGTCTGAAACTGTGACTCGAACTGGCGCCTTCTTGGCCTCCTCATCTGGCTCCTCATCCGTGCCATAGCTAAGACATCCTAGACCGCCTCTTTGAACGATTGGCTCCTTCACAGCTGGAGCAATGAATGGCTCTTCCTTCCCCAAACCATTTCCTGCAATATCCAAAAGAAGAAGAATTGCCCTCCAATTTGTTTGCGAATGGGGCGGAGGTCTCACAACAGGAATAGGCACAGTACTAAAGTAGGCATATCGGAAAGCACAAAATAAGATTTCTTTTCGTAAATCACATTACAAGTAATGGCCACATAGGGTCTTTCTTCCTAGGGGATTGAGCAAACATAATAGAGTGCTTCCCTACCTTAAAGGTCAAAGTTCTTTCCCCACATCAATTATCGCACCAAGATGTGTGCAGAAACGGTCTTCCCAAAATAATTGGGGTGTTGACATCTTCAGGAATGTCCAAAACAACAAAATCAACGGGAAAAAAGAACTTCCCAATTTGCACGGGCACATTCTCTAAAACACCTATCGGTCGCATCTCAGACCGGTCAGCCATTTGCACAGTCATGTCAGTAATAGCAAATCTAGTCAATCCCAATTTCTTAGCCAGACTCAAAGGCAGAACACTGACACTAGCCCTTAAATCACATAATGCCTTCTCAATTGAGAAGGTACCGATATTACAGGGAACAGAGAAACTACCTGGGTCAGATAGTTTACGATCATCAGTGTGAGTTAAGTATGAACTAGACTCCTCAGTTAAATGCACGGACTCGACAGCATTCAAAGACCTTTTCTTAGCTAGAAGCTGTTTCATAAACTTCATATATGCAGGTATTTGATTAACTAGCTCTAATAAAGGTATTTGCACATTAAGACTACGCACTAAATCTTTGAATTTACCGAACGTTACCTAATCTTTGGTTGGTACTAGTCTTTCTGGATAAGGGGATGTAAGAAGCAACTTAGCCCTCTCCTCTAGGTCTCTCATACCGGCATCAGTGGACTTAGGGTGAAAATCCACTACTTTGTCCTTGTTGTAGCTCGAACCTTCTTCAGACCGTCTCAGGAATGAACCATTAACTGTCGCAGGGTCATACTTTGGAATCGGAACGGACCCATCAACATCTGGATCTTGCCTCAATAATTTCGGAGCCGTCGTACCCCGAAACAAGAAGTCCCTCAAGTTACCTGGCATTGGAGGACGGAATGGTTCGACATCAGCTGCATCCTCAGTCGATCGACCAGTGGGGTCGGTCGATCAACCACTCTCCTTTTTCCAGAATGGTCAGAAAGATCAGATAGTGTCGCTGAAGAATTAGGGGTGGTCGATCGACTGGGTGTGGCGGTCGATCGACCGTGATCGCTGCTATTCGTCTTTTTCTTCTTTCCTTTTCCAGCAGCTTTTTCGGGTTTATCTCCCGCAACAGCGGGCCCATCAAGAGTAGTCCCGCTCCTCAACTCAATCACATTCAAAGTTTCTTTCTTTTGGTCCGGCTGCGACGGTAATTGCCCCGGAACTCGAGTTGCACTCTTGCTAGCCAGTTGAGCGATCTGAGACTCCAACATTTTCATCCCGGCCTCTCTAGCCCGAGACTCCTTTAGCAACAGATTTTTCAACTCAATAAAGTCGGAACCTTGGAACTGCTGCTGCTGCTGAGGGACATACGGAGGTTTTTGGTATGGCTGCTGCTGCTTATGAGGGGGCACATAGTTCTGCTGCTGTGGAGGTGGAGTCGAATTTTGGACATTCTGGCTACTCCACCTCAAGTTTGGATGAACATTCGGCTCAAAATAAGTGTTGGTCCGCTATAATAATGCCGGAAAGCAAAGACAAACCTCATTGGGACTGATACAGAAATCTGCAACGTGTCCTTCTCCTCCACACCTTTTGCATGAAAAGGGACCGTCTGAAACAGCGTTCACTTGGTACATACCTCCCTTTAAAGCTCCTCCTAACTCATACTTGTCAAATCATGCCGTAAGAGCCTCTAATGCACCTACAGAAGGAGATTCAGCAGCTCTCCTTTGATTGCCTCTGGAGTTTCTATGCTCAGCTTTATGGGTGGCCATATCGTCAATAATTTTCCACCCCTTAGTTTCCCCAACATTCTCCTGGAATCTACCATTAGCTGCAGCATCCAGGATAGCCCTCTGATCATCATAAAGCCCATTATAGAATTGATTGCACAGGCTCCATTGCTCGAACCCATGGTGTGGAATAGTTCGCACCAGCCTCTTGAAACGGACCCAAGCTTCATGAAAATCTTCATTAGGTCCTTGCTTAAAACTCGTGATCTGAGCTCTAATCGCATTGGTTTTTGATGCAGAGAAATATCTTTTATAAAATGCTAGGGCCAGCGAGTTCCAATCAGTAATCCCATTAGCAGCTCGATCCAGATCTCGGTACCACTCCCTAGCAGCATCACGGAGTGAGAATATGAACATCGTCTCTTTCACCTGGTCCTGGGTCACACTTGCTGGTGGGGGTATGGAACAACAGTAGTCAATGAATGTCTCCGTATGTTTAGATGCATCTTCATTTGCAGCTTCCCCAAATTGGTTTCTTTCAACCAAGTTAATGTAGGACGGTTTTGGTTCGAATTTTCTTTCCGTCCCGGCTGGCAATGCGAATCCCTTATAGAGATTCTCAGCTTTCGGCTCGGAGTGACTGGCTATACTCGCTTCTTCAGCCATCTCTAGAAAATCTTGAGAAGTAACGGTATCTGTGGAAGAAACTGGAGATGGTGGTGGATTTTCTTCAAATAGCTCGTTCTCGTAAAAACTAGACCGAGAACTAGGCTCTTCCTCGGACTGTGCTTCTTGAAATAGCCTTCTCTTAACTCGCAGGGTCCTCTCTAGCTCAAGATCAAGGGGAAACAATTCACCTTTTTGAGACCTGCGCATAAGAATAAACTACAGCAAGAAGATGAGAAAAGTTTAAGGAACAAAAAGTTCCTTAAACTAGGAAAAGACTAAAACAAATAAACAACTAAAACTAGCGCTTCCTCCCCGGCAACGGCGCCAAAATTTGATACCTGTCGATGTGAGTATCAAAAATAATATTTATAATTTCCAAACTACAACTAGCAAGCGGTAGTAAGGGTCGATCTGCAGGGAGGTAAGGAGATAATAGTTGCTTTTAATTTTAGTCTAAGGGTAACAGTTTGAGGGGGTTTTGATATGAATTAAATCTAAATCTAATAACATAAACTAAATAAGCAAATAAAAGTAATAAAGGATGTAAACAATGATAAAAGAAATGCTAAGACGGTCGGTTCACTATAGCTGCGATGGCACACAGCCCTAGGTAAGTCCGAAATACAGTCGTGTAGGATGGGTAAAACATGTCCTCTCGGTCCAAGTTAACTAGTAGCTCCTTTCGGCCTATGCTACTAGTCCCTAGGTCTCACTAATGCTAGCTCTCGCCCCGATTAGTGATTCCTAAAGCCTAAATTATGTCATCTCTCGATCTCAGCAATTTAATCGTCTCAATTCATTAATTAATGCCCTCCCCTATCTCTCGATCTGCGGGTTGGTGAAAACTAAGCATCTAACAAGTCTCCTCTCGGTCTCATTGGCAAATATTGCACTTAACGAATCAAACAATGCTAATCAGACACGAAGTCGGTCGATCGACCAGCTACCCCAGTCGATCGACAAACCAGCTCAGTCGATCGACTAGTTAAGCCAGTCGATCGACTAAGCCCTAATTCGGGGTCACCTATTCTAATGCCATCTATGCTATAGATCCCCTACATCTTAGCACGGGGTGTTTAGCTAGACATATTTACGCAAATAACAAGAGCTAATTCGATAATAAACATAATGGATTGCATAATTGAAATAATTGAATGAATAAATTCGCATAAAACCGTAACTAGGGCTTAGGATTCTATCTAGCATGAACTAATACTAACGAAACGAATAAAACAATACTGAAATTAAAGGACTAGAATTACCAAAGCAAAGGAACAAGCAATGAATCCGAAAGTAAGGTACGAACTTTATTGAGAATTCTAAACTAAAGATATGTATGATAGGAACTAGATCCTAATGATCTGATGCCTCTTCTGAAACATAGGGTTACGTTATATAGAAAGTCTTACGTAACTTTTATTCCTAAAACCTAATTACATTGGGCTTTCTCGTCTTCTAATTTTCGTCAGCACGTGGTGTGGTCGATCGACCACTGGGACCGGTCGATCGACTGAGATGCGCTGTACAGGAGCTTCTGATAATTCCTGCAGCGCGCACCAATCTTAAAACTGCTGCCATTTCTTCGTTACTTGGTCAAATCAGGCGTTCTATGCGGCGTTGGAAAGCTAAGAGGATAGGCTTTCACCTCCAATTAGAATCGCTCGATTATCAGATCTAAAACTCGAGATATAGCCATCTGAATAAGGCTGCAATGTCGAGAAGCATTCTGACAGCCTATAGACCATGTAGGTCAGTCTATAGACCACTGTAGCTAGTAACCCGCTTCTAAAACTCTCGCAAAAATATCTTTCAGGCCTTGAAATGCACACCATGTTCGCTTCCCGAGTCTTTACTCCACGTCAAATGCAATGCTAAGTACTTAGGGACGGATTCGGCTCGATTTCCGCTGGATTCTTCACATTTCTGCAATATTATACAAAAACACGAAAGTAGACGGAAATAGGGAAAATAGTAGCATAAACTACATAATTGAGCTCTGAAATGCGTGTAAAATAAGGTGTAAAACATCATATAAATGACACGCATCAAATGTTTGGGCCAAAATCTGCTTATTGGCCTAATGAGGAGCAAGCCCGTGTGAATCTGTCTAATGAGTTGGGCCGAGGAGCTTACGGCTACAAGAGGCCCACTAATAGAAGGAACCCGCGTGCTAAGGAGTCTTCAGGGAGAATTCGGGGAGATTAGGGAGAATAGAATATAAGATCTTGTTTATGGAAAGAAGCATAGTAGGATTAATATTACTTACTTTAAACGGAGTAGAATACATCTAGGGTTCTTACCCTATAAATAGTCAAGGAAACAAGGAAGACGGGGCATTCAAGATCTCTCATACACACGAAACACATTATGCTAGCTAGGTTTACATTCCGTCTCCTTTGTACTCGTCCTCATATTAACAGCTAGTGCAATCCTTGGAAGGGTACCGTCCCTTCCCGCGGTCGTTTCCCACATTGGGTTTTCCGCGTCACCAAATCTCACGTGTCAACCTTTATTTACGTGTTTAATTCCTTTACTTAGCATTAATCATAAATATACATTCAACATAAAACGAGTAAGACCGCATTGACCTCGCTTAACCTAATTCGATAGAAAATTATCAAAACAGTTTGGCGCCCACCGTGGGGCATTGTGGTCATGAATCGTTAATTACTCGGACACAAAATTGACAAACAAACATCAGCAACCGTGTCATGGAGCGGTCAGCCGTTGATACCACCAAATCCTGTTCATAATCCAGCATCAGCGGCACAAACTCAGGCCCCAGGACACGCAACAAGAAGCACATCCGTGACAAAAGTCACTCTGCCTCCCAGAACTCCTGCTGTGGCGGCATAACTCAGATCGGATAAGGGCACAACAAGTTCAGGCCTTACTCCACCGCCAATTCCAACACAAACCCTGCTTAGTGGCATGGAAAATCTTCAGAAGGTCATGGAAGATATGCGAGAAGACTAGAGAAAGGCGGAAGTCGAGGCAAGAAAGAAGGAACATGGAACTCTGGGCACAGATAGACATTCTGAAGCAAGAATCCAGCACACCAGCAAGCGCGGAGGATGAAGGTCGGACCCCAGCAGTAGATCTTACCCAGGGGGCATCAAGTAGCAGGAGTCAGCTTCGACAAATACCAGCTGAATTGGTAACAAGATTAGATCTCACAGCAGTACCAACAAGAGAAAGGATAACCCCACAGGGACTTGGATACCTCACACTAGAAAGCTGGCAGCCTGCCAGTCGCGTGGAAGTCTAGCCAGGTAACATCCCAGTTGGTAACCTCGTGATAACTAACCAAACACCCGGTGCAGCATCCACATGTAGTCCGCAGGTAAGCTGGCATCAGGGAACGCTCGTGACCATTGTTTTCAGAATCCCGATTCGATCCTACGATTCTACGATTTTACGATCTAAAAATGCTTGACCGATCCCGGATCTTACTATTCTATCATGGTTGTAGAATCTTACGATCCTAGTCATCTGAAAATTTCTAGAGGTAGAATCATAATACGATCCTACGATCTTACGATCCTACGATCCGATTTCATAGTAAAAAAATTAATATATATTTTTATATAATGACATCGTAAAACTCAAATTTCGGGTAAGTTGTAGAAACATGTTCATATAATAATATTAAAATCATTAATTATCAATATTTTATGGATAAATATTAATAACTAAGTATTTTGATCTTTAATGATATGTTTTTACCAAATAAAACACTATAATTGGTGAGTTTGTAGAATCTTACGATTCTACGATCCGATTCTACCGATTCGATCCTACCCTCCCCATCGATCCAAAGTACAATCCCAATCCTGATAACATTGCTCGTGACTTCAACGCCATTAGGTATCACGCCGCATCAGAATCTTCAGGAGCGCAGACACGGAAGCGACTCGGATCGCCAGAAGCGACAGCGCGGCTCGAACTCAGGAGGCCTAACCAACCAGCAATATCTAGAACTGAGGGAGATGATAAGCAGCGTCCCAGGACTGCCACCTCCGCTCGAGAAAGCAGTACCCGACAATTATGCTGACTCGCCATTCGTGGATACGATATCAGTTGTCGCCATGGCAAAGGGGTTCACCAATCCGAACATGCCTCTCTTCGATGGCACAACAGATTCCTTTGATCACGTGAGCCAGTACAAGCAAAAAATGATGACGGTGACAGCTGTAGGGCACGTAAAAGAAGCCTGTATGTGCAAGGGGTTTGGATCCACATTGTCGGGACCAGCACTCTGATGGCTCGTGAGCTTACCCAAGAGATCAATATCTACATTTGCCGACTTGATAAATGCACTCACTCGACAATTTGCAAGCAGCCGGAAGCCACAAAAGCATGCACGCGACCTGTACAGAATTGTTCAAGGAGCAAGCGAGACTATTGGAGAATACAACACCAGATTTAACAATGAGAAGGTGGCAGTACGAGAATGCGACGTGTCAACAGCAGTGGAAGCCTTCAGAAGGGGCCTGCACCATGAGTCGGACCTGTATTAGCAGTTAACTATGCACCCTTGTCATAGCTTTGAAGCGGCGCAAGAAAAGGCAGCAGTTGCGATTAGATTGGAAGAAGATATCCTAGCCAGAGCCAGCATGCCAAGTACGCCAAGCGTATCCAACACATCAGCCATAGAGAAGTCAGGTAGAAAGCAACCCACTTGCAAGAAGGATGAAAGATACAGGCCATATGGTAGGGGAGTCAACAGAATTGACAACAGAGAAGAGAACCAGCAACTCCCCACACTGGCAGAATATGGATTCACAACTCGCGTGGGAGGAATCCTGAAAGCGCTCAGAGATGGGGGACGGGGTAAGGTGGCCCAGACCACCAGTAGAAGGACAGACATGGCGAAAACACAGTAAGAAAAAAAATATGAGTTCCATCGTGACGTCGTGCATAACACGGAAGATTGCTACACGCTGCGCAGGGAGATCAGGTGCCTATATGAGCAAGGGGAACTGAGCCACCTATTACCACGTGGGGGGAAAGCAGCAAGATAAGGTAGGCTCCGTAAAACCTGCAACGCCACCTACGTGCACCAAGATAATAAACGTGATAACAGGCGGCTCAGACTTAAGCGGATTGACGTATTCAGCAGCCAAAAGGCGTGCTACTGAGACTAAGGGAGGCAAACCAGAAACATCCTGCATGATCTCTCACAGCAATCTGCCTGCTGTTGCTTTCGACGAAGAGGACGTACATGACAATCAGGAGCATCATGACGCACTTATCATAACATTGTCAATCGCCAATTGCACTGTTAGAAATGTTCTGGTAGATACTGGTAGCTCAGTCAACCTAATCATGCTGAAAACCATAGAAAGCATTGGATTCAGCGAAAAGGATTTACAAAAGAAGACCATCCTGCTGGTAGGGTTCAATGGAGAGACAACCAACTTATTGGATGAACTAGTGATCCCAACCTATGCGGGAGGAGTCAACAAACAGGTAAGGTACCTGGTCATAGATGGACCATCTACCTACAACGTTATTCTTGGAAGACCATGGCTGCATCTGATGAAGGCAGTTCCCTCAACATATCATCAATGCATAAAGTTCCCCACGCCATGAGGAGTAGAGACAATCTGAGGAGATCAGGAGGAAGCTAGAGGCTGCTACAAGATGGCATTAAAATGTACTGCTAACCCTCCAGCGTAGCAATTACAGAAGCAGCATGTCCATGACGAATACATTGAGCCTGTAGCCGAGGAGTTAGATCAGATCAACCTGGATAAGCTGCACCTAGAAAAGACCATGCTAATTGGGGCTGGATGCACAGGAGACCTTAGGCAACACCTAATCAAATTCTTATAAGCCAACATGGATTGTTTCGCATGGTCCCATGGCGACATTATAGGAATAGATCCATCTATCATAACACATAAACTCGGCGTGGACCCAGGATGCAAGCCTATACAGCAGAGACGGGGAAAGTTCGCAGCTGAAAGGAATAAGGTGATCAACCAGGATGTAGACAGCCTGCTAGAAGCAAACAACATAAGAGAAGTGAAATATCCAGAGTGGCTGTCAAACGTAGTTGCGGTACCCAAGAAGAATGGAAAATGGAGAGTATGCGTGGACTTCACCGACCTCAACAAAGCATGTCCCAAGGACACCTTCCCACTACCACACATTGACGCAATGGTGGATGCGACAGCTGGACATGAAATGTTAACATTCCTAGATGCTTAGAGTGGTTACAATCAAATCAAGATGGATCCAGCAGATCAAGAGAAGACAACATTCATGTCTGAAAGAGGAATTTACTGCTACAACGTCATGCCCTTCGGCCTGAAGAACGCAGGGTCCACATATCAAAGGCTGGTCAACCGGATGTTTAAAGAACAAATAGGAAGAACCATGGAGGTATATATTGATGATATGGTGGTGAAGTCAGAGAAAGCTATGGATCACATGCAGCATCTGGCAGAAACATTCAGTACCCTTAGAAAATACAAAATGAAGATAAACCCGTCCAAATGCACCTTTGGAGTTTCATCTGGCAAATTCTTAGGCTACATTGTAACTCAAAGGAGAATAGAAGCCAAAACCGAGCAGATTAAGGCTATATTGCAGCTGGAGTCACCGGAAAACCAAAGGACGTGCAAAGGCTAGCAGGAAAAGTGGCAGCTTTGAGCAGGTTCATCTCAAGATCCACAGACAAGTGCAGGCTATTTAACGATATATTGAGAAAGAGCCAGAAGTTTGAATGGACAGCAGACCATGAGCATGCATTCAGGGAGCTAAAGCACTACCTCAGCACCTCGCCACTACTATCAAAACCGGAGCAAGGAGAACCATTGTTCCTCTATCTAGCCGTCACAGAGGTAGCAGTAAGTGCGGTTCTAGTCAGAGAGCAGGACAAGGAACAAAAGCCAGTCTACTATGGACTCAAAGATGATCGCCTACTTAAAAGTGGCGAAGGAGCTCAAATGAAAATTCAAAGATTGCAAGCTCAAGCAGGTCCCCAGAGACCAGAATGTAGAGGCAGATGCCCTAGCAACTCTGGGGGCAACCTTCAAACCAACCGAGCTGTCCAACATCCCCATCGCGCACATGCTGGAACCTTCTATCCAAAAATTAGAAGAGGCGGACAAAGGAGAACTGGAAGATCAGCAAGATGGGGCAGCAGTTCTACCAACCACGATGGCCGGACGCTGTCCGCCGATTAATCACCAGATGGCCGACAACAGACAACAGGACATAATCAAGCAAGATGGCCAGACAGCTGTCCAGCCGATTAATCGGCCGTTGGCCAGCAATACCTTGCCAAACCAAACGGTCAAACAGCTGACCAAACAGATGGCTGGGACTGGCGGACACAATACCTAGACTGGTTGCGACACAGCAAGCTGCCAGATGACAAGAAGGAGATGAGGGGTTTTAAAATGAAAGCCTCCAGTTTCATACTAATTGACGACGTGCTTTTTAGAAAGTCACTGGCAGGACCCTACTTACGGTGCCTGGATAAACAAGAAGCACAGACTGTATTGCATGCCCTCCACAGTGGCGAATGTGGAAACCATGCAGGGGGCAGGAGTCTGTCAAATAAAACCCTCAGGCAAGGGTACTTCTGGCCCACAATGAGGGCAGACTCGGCGGAATATGCCCGCAAGTGTGACGCCTGCCAACGCTCAGCGCCAATGATCCATCAGCCAGCAGAGCCCCTGCATCCCATCATTTCTCCCTGGCCATTCATGACATGGGGAATGGACATAGTGGGTCCTCTGACGAGAGCCACAGGAAACAGAATATGGATGCTAGCAATGGCAAACTATTTCTCCAAATGGATAGAAGCAGAAGCATTCACAGAGGTAAAAGATAAACAAGTAATCTCTTTTATCAAACGTAACATCATCTGCAGGTTTGGTATCCCGTTAGAAATTATATGTGACAATGGATCACAATTCCTCTCAAACGAGGCGGAAGGATACTGTGCCAGATGGAACATCGCGCTGAAAAAGTCGGCACCTAGGACTCCAAAGTCCAACGGGCAAGCTGAATCCAGCAACGAGATCATCATGGATAACTTAAGAAGGAGGTTACAGGAGTTAGGAGGAAAGTGGGCAGATGAATTGCCACTAGTGCTATGGTCAGATAGAACGACACCAAAGACGGCGACAGGCCAGACACCCTTCGGCCTGGTGTTTGGCGCAGAAGCAAAAATTCCATCAGAGGTTTTAGTTCCAACTGACATGTACGGATGTATGACAGGGGAACTAAACAGTGCAGAGATGATCAGGAGCCTGGATACAATAGACGAGCTGCGAGCAAGTGCAAAAATACGTCTGGCTGCCTACAAGCAGTCAGTCACTAGGAGTTACAACAAGAATGTAAAAGTCAGGCTCCTGGAGGTAAGAGACCTGGTTCTCCGTGAAGTATTCCAAAACACCAAAAATCGTAAGGCAGGCAGAAATGGGAAGGACCATACAAGATAGAAGGCGTTGTTGGCCATGTGGCGTACAGATTAATGACCATGGACGGTCAAATCATACACAAACCATGGAACATACTTCACCTGAAGAGGTATCACTTTTGATAATAAGTAGAGTTTAGTGTACAGAGTAGTGTGTCCAAAAAAGCCAAAAAAAAAAACGGTAGTAGGCATACTACCAATTTTGTGTCGTTTTCTTTTTTCTTTTATTTCTTTAAACTTTGAAAGCTACTATTGGAATTGTGTGGTCTGTAAGCTTCCTGGGACCACAATTGCTCTGGCACCCCATGAGATAGCGTCAGGTACTTCACATTGCTCTGAGAAAATTTCCTATTTTCAGGCTTCTTTAAATGCATTACTTTGAACTCTAATATCTAGGGTACATTGAAAGTGTAGCTAGTAGGACTGTCAACTGCAAAGGTGGGGTGACAAGGCATATGGCACTCCAACATGCCTAACCTAAATTTCTCCATTAGGAGCACCCTCACCAGGCGGCCTGTGGAACATACGAAAGGGAGCCTGGCTGACAGCTTCAAGCTCATCCAGCTACCCTGGATACCACCCCTGGACGTAGCTCGCAATACCGAGTACTCGACGCAATCAATCAGGGCCCCAGCATGCATGCACACACATATGGAACGCAGGGATCTCTGAGCTACCAGAATCCTGCAACGTCCCATTGGTCTTAGAATGACGATAAACTTGCCTAAGGTACGCCCCTGTCGGCTTTAAACATGATGAACACACCTTGCGTCATGAACAAGGTTAAGTAGTCGGAATGCGGCAAACGCCCAAATTAGTCATTAGACTGACACGGCAGCTAGCTAAGTCCAAATCAGTCTTTTCAGGCTGACACGACTGGTCTAAATCAGCCTTGAAGGTTGACACAGCCACCTCACCCAACATGCGGCATACGCCTAAATCAGTCATTAGACTGACACGGCAGCTAGCTGAGTCTAAATCAGCCTTTTCAGGCTGACACGACTAGCCTAAATTAGCTAGCAGGCTGACACGGCAGCTTCCTAAGCTAAATACGTAAACAAAAACACACAAGATATGACGAAAATAAAACTTGCCAAACTAGACAAGGGGCATTTCAAACTATAGCCAAAACACGGCCCGAAGTTCAGTCACCCGCCACCACGGCGGGAAAACGCACGAACAAAATGCTTAAAAAACTTTACAAATCTGCCCGTACAGGGTCAGACCACCACCCAAAGAAAGTTTGAAAATAAAAACTTTTAACTTGAGGCCAGAACAATGACCTCCTTTTCTGGCACCTCTTCTGCCATTTCCTGCTAACTACCCGTTTCAGGTATAGGACCAACTTGCACGCCCTCAGCACCAGCAGCCTCCTGAGCTCCCCCAGCAACAACAGCCTCCTGAAATGAGCTGACACCCTAAGCAGCTCTCTACTCCACCAGTGCAGGAGAATTCACCTCGCCAACCTCAGGCATCAGCACGCTCAAATCAGGCTGGACAGGGTAAAGGGTCTCCAGCTGCCTCTCTTCCTCCACTATGGCCTGCAGGGTTGGTGGCTCAGCAAGGGAAGCACGCATTCCACTGATCTTTCCCCGCCAGGTAGCATAAGCAGCGATGTTGGTGGCAAGGGAGATCACCTCACTGATCTTCTCGTCAGAGTGCTTAAGGGAATCAGAGAAAGTACTGCACACTTCTTGAGTGTGTGCCAGCTGGTCATCTCCCTCCTTCAATTTCTTCTTGGCACCAGCAAGCTGAGCCTTTAGCTCCACCACGCGTCCCCTCAGATCAGCGAACTGCTGCTCCAAGTCAGCAATGGTCCCAGACTGGAAGGTCTGAAAGCAGAAAAGGAAGAGTTAGCAAATCCAATATGAATAAATTCAGAGCAGGTGGAAGGAGAATGCTCACCATAAAGGCGTTGTGCACATCATTCTCAGCCATCTCCTCTGGGAAGAATTCTGAGAAGGCTTCCACCAAGGAGGGGAAGAGGATCTGGTCAAACTCAGGCCAGTATGGCACCTTTTCTATATCACCAAAGCCATCATGGGAATGGGCAATGATGCCACCACTAACAGCAGCAGCCGGACTAGCAGGTGGAGTAGGAGGATGCGGGATAACGGGCTAACCTCCAAAGGCTCAGAACGAGTGGTGCTAGAATGGGTAGGAGGAGACTAGAAGGTAGCAGCGGGGGCACTTCTCTTAGAGGCAGAAGCTACATCAGGGCTCGCAACATCCCTCTTTCTTTTAGCACTCTGGAAGATAGCCTCCAGAGGGTCAACTTTTGAGCCTGCAAGCAGCCAGACCTCAGGTGTCAGAGATACCAGGTAAACAACAACATATCAAGCAATCAGAGATAGCTAGGATGACGGTGCAAAATAACATACCGAAAGACATGCTGTGGGCTGACTACGGTGGGTTGGAAGAGGAGGCAGGTGAGAAACCAGGAAGCAGATCGGGGAACTTTCTCTCAGATTGGGAGATGTAGAACAGTTTGGTGTGGGCAGATGTCGGGTCACCTAGACGAGTCAGGTGGCAAGGGCCTGCACAAAAGCAAAAAGTAAGCCAGTAAGCATTGGTGAAGCAAATCAGGCGTCAGGAGAGCTAATTACTCGAGGTTATGACCCAGTCTTCGAAGATATAGTCAGCAGGCGGCTGAATGGAGGCTTTCCTCAGATAGAAGAAATTCTCAAACCATTTCTCGTCCATGGATTTTGACACATGCCTGAAAGGAGTCTCGCCGGAACCCCGAAAAGAAAATTGGCCTCTTCCCAAAGACCGGATCTCGTACATATGAGCCAGCTCGCCCAGGGAGATGGAGCTGCTAGTGTTCTGACTAGCAGATAGGGAGTAGAAGAGTACCCTCCAGATGTTGGTAGAGATTTGTGCCATGGTGAAGTTATTGGTCCGTAGGAAGTCTTGCATGAGTTTGGGGAAAGGGAATCGAAGGCCATACCGAAAGGGGTAAAGGTAAAAGCAGACCCATCCTGCCCGGACGTCGTCCGCCTTTTGGCCCGGCTCAGGGATAGCTATATCGAACCCGTCGCCGAGACCTAGCAACTCCTTTATTTAAGGAATATCGGCGGTGGTCAGAGAGGAGTTACAGTCATGGGGGGTGAACAAAGAGATTCCGATAAGGAAAGGTGGTATCTTGGTCGGTCGGAGTAGAGGTCGAAGCAGAAGGTGACCTTCCCACATCGGTAGAAGAGGGGAACGAAGCATGGTTTATAATCATGTGGCTACCTCTTCCTAATGTGACGCGTTTTAAAGCCGTGAGGGGGTTGTGTCTCCCAGAGCGGACAATATCACGTTAGCAGGTTACCTTGGGCTGTTACAAAAAATGTGGCGTGTTTTACCCATGGTCAAGGAAAGGAAAGAAGAAGGGGATCAAAGAGGAGTGGCAAGAAAGAAGTACCTGGTGGAGAACAGCGGTAAGAGTGACGGAGTCCGGCAAGAAAGCAGAAGGAAGATTTTTAACGTCAAATACGGGTCGGGTCAGATACGGGTCAGGTCATACGGGTCACGGGTCGGGTTAGGGTCAGAATATGGGTCAAGAAATAATTTTTAACGTCTTTTTTAAAAGATTTTTTTAATTTAAAAAATATTTTTTTAAAAAATAAAATATATTTAAAATTATTATTTTAATCATATTCATCATATACAATAATTATATTGATATAATTATTAAAATAAAGTTTTATTAATAATTATTTTATTATTAAATATTATAAAGTTATATAAAATTGACTTTTTAGTTGAATTTTTAATTTTAAGTAATAAAAAAATAATTTTTCTAACTATATTTTCAAATATAATATATAAATATCAATATTTTTAATAAAATTCATGATTTTCCCTTGACCCAACGGGTCGACCCGTTCGGGTCAGGGCTCAACCCTAAAATAACGGGTCATTTCGGATTTGGGTCAAACGGGTCGCGGGCGAAAAAACCGGGTTTGTAACCCTAAAAAACGGGTCGGGCGGGTCGGGTTTCCAAGTCGGGACGAGTTTTGACAGGTCTAATAAGGAGAGAGGGAGTAGGGTGCGAGAAATGAGGAGAAAGAGCAAGGGTAATTATGAGTGCTTGGGAAGATGTGCGAAAGACGGCGTGAGGTTTAAAAATCCGTAATTCCTTATTCGACGCCTCGAGACGTATCTCACAAGGAATTAGGGGCAAAATGTTTGGGCCAAAATCTGCTTATTGGCCTAATGAGGAGCAAGCATGTGTGAATCTGTCTAATGAGTTGGGCCGAGGAGCTTACGGCTACAAGAGGCCCACGAATAGAAGGAACCCGCATGCTGAGGAGTCTTCAGGGAGAATTCAGGGAGATTAGGGAGAATAGAATATAATATCGTGTTTATGGAAAGAAGCATAGTAGGATTAATATTACTTACCATAAACGGAGTAGGATACATCTAGGGTTCTTACCCTATAAATAGTCAAGGAAACAAGGAAGACGGGGCGGGGCATTCAAGATCTCTCATACATACGAAACACATTGTGCTAGGTAGGTTTACATTCCGTCTCCTTTGTACTCGTCCTCATATTAACAGCTAGTGCAATCCTTGGAAGGGTACCGTCCCTTCCCGCGGTCGTTTCCCACATTAGGTTTTCCGCGTCATCAAATATCACGTGTCAACCTTTATTTACGTATTTAATTCCTTTACTTAGCATTAAACATAAATATACATTCAACATAAAACGAGTAAGACCGCATTGACCTCGCTTAACCTAATTCGATAGAAAATTACCAAAACAACAAATCCCGACATCAATGCCGCAACCTATTTTCGAAAGCATCCATGAATGATTTTGTGGAAGAAGAAGAAGAAAGGTTTTGTGGAGATGTTTTTCGTGTTTTGGATGATGAAACAATGAAGCACAAGCGTCTATATTTATACAAAACAATCAGTGCTTTTTCCCGAAAAAAGGGGAAGCTGACTTCCATCGCCCATGGCCTCGCGCCTCTTTGGGCTGCTCCTGAGAATCCGCACCTTGAATTGTCTCTTTTAAGTTCTTTATTCCTGACACCTCAAACCTCCCGCAACAGAACTCGCGCCTCTACGGGCCTATCCAGGATTTTTTTTGTGTTTTCTCACACTTACATTTCCTTGTATTCGCGTCTTACGAAATCCGACACGGTTTCCATGACGCAGCTTTAAACTTATGGATTCTTTTTTTTTTCCTTTTTTAAAGGGGAAGGGCTAGTAGCCCAGATCCGCGACGGATCGTTTCCATGACAGTCGAAAATTCCGAATTTTTTTTTGCTTTTTCGCATTTTCCACAAAATTAAAATTGATAACACGGCGTCAATTTTTCAGGCTCTTGCAAATCCGAGTCTTGATCTCACAAAAAAATCAAATCAAATACGCTCGCAAAAATCTATTTTTAAATTCACCTGTGACGGTTTGAGTTTTAGTTTTTCGAGTTACAAATCAATTCCATCAAAATTCGATGCAATTTAATTCAGACACGAGTTAATTGCTCAAAATTTCAAATCATTTTCTTTTGAGAAATCCAAACGTGACGACCTGTCGCGGAATTTTCAAAATATCAATTTAAATGTCAATTTTAATTTCGAGTCATCGTAGTTATTTTGTTTCCATCAAATGCTTTTACGTGTTTACATTTATGTGTATGCGCTACCCGTCACTTGTTTCCTAAACTAACAAATGCAGGAACAGACACAAAGCAAAAGGGGAACTAGCAGGCGACAGTGCTCCTCCGAAACACAAGACAAAAAGCCGAAACAAAAAAAAACCACAATCCAAAAACACATATATACAAACCGCCTCACGCAAAATGTAAATATGTACGAACAAGAGTCCAGAACACGGACAAACAACTACAGCTACTCAACACCTCCCGGTGGACCAGTCTCGGTCGCACGAGGAGTCACTGCCAAGACAGACACCACCTTCTGCTCAGGCCCCCTCTCCGGAGAACTCTCCAACGTCTCGTGCTCCATCGTGACGCGAAGCCCCTCCGCTGCAGCCAGCTGCGTCCAACTCAGCAAGGACCCGAGCAAGCTCTGTCGGATCCGCAGTACACTACAAAACACAATACAGATCATTGAGATCTAAAAACGTGAAATGCAACACAAAAACAACCTACAAAAAGTACCTGTGCGAGCCGAGACTCCCTCGCGGCAAGGTCATCAGCAAGTGCCCTCCACCGGTTAGCCATTCGCCACAAAGCCTGATGACTAGCGGTCGACACCTATAACCATAAAGGTCCTTCAAATACAACAAAATGCAAGGCAAAACATAAGCGGGAAAACGTATTCGGATCAGAAAATCACCCTCAAAACAGTCAACCTCCACTCCATGCCAGCGTCGGTCACCTCCGCAACCGCAGGCTCTGGCAGGTGCAGCTGTAGCTCCTCACCACCCGGCCCCTGAAAGGTGGTCTGTGTCGGGAAAACTGGGGGCTGGGTCCTCATCAGCGCATCGACCCCGTACAATACAGATAGACATCGAAGGTAACAAACCTCTCTCTCAAAAGACAATGAAAACGACGAACAGAGGAAAACATACCTCAATCGGGTACCAGGCAAGCTTCGACAACTGGAAGGTGTGTTAGTCGGCTTCCCGTAACAACAGCTCCTCACCTCCGTGTCCATGAAGGTGCTCCTCAACCTCGTCGGGCGTCGACTCCTGGAACAACACCCTAGGCAGATGGACCGGTACCACGAAGGTCTCACTAAAGCATTGACGAGCTAAACGCTCGCCTAGGTACCAAACTGGCTCGATCGGCGTCTCGAGTTACAAACGCTGGGAGCTGTGGTTGCAAATGCTCCCTAACAGCAGCCGGCACGCCTGTGTAGTGCTCCCAAGGCCACCCGACAAACTGCATTCAAGGCAAAGCTAATCAACTAGCCGCGGGCTTTCTAGGCTACCTACTCATCCAATCTCTATCCGTTTCTACGAAAACAAAAGAGGTAAAAGACAACAACTTACGTCAGCAACTCAGAGGGCGTTCACCCGACGCCTGCAGTCCTCGTAAGTCGACTTGGTCGACTTCTTCCGAACCACCGGCCAAGCCCTCACGGCGGGGTAAGCCGAAGGAACGCCACCAGTAGTCCCTGGACGTAGTGGGATGAAGTAAGCGTACAACCAAGCCTGTAATAAAACACAGCAACCGCAAAATCAGCCACTTTTTCAAAAAATCACCAAAATTAAAATCAAAATCAAATCACAAATCAAGACCAAAAACTAAAACTACAAAAATGCTCGTACATCCAAGATGAGGCCTGGACCAACCAAAGCGGGAGAACTACCATCCCCTATCATCTGCGGACGCACCGCAGCATGCAAGTTTCGGGTAAAAGGCGCCAAAGCCGGCATAACCCAGTCAAACTAACCCAAAGTGTCCAGGTCAGCAAGAAGAGGAAGTACCTTGGTCGACAAGCGCTCACCCTTGTCACCAAATTACGTAGTACCCAAGAAGTACTACAACCACAACCGCGCCTGCTGCGCGTCAGCCTCAGCCTTTGGACTCGCCAACGGCGCCGGAACATAGCCCGCCACTCTCCCCCTGAAGTGATCCCTCACATACGAGTTCGCGATCAAGTAAGGAGTGATATTAGACGGTGCGGGCAAAACATTTCCGATCAAACCCGTGACCGCAGGGGAAGACACTCTCTCCAGCGTTTACGGGAACTCAACAGGCGCATCGCCACAGGGGAGGCCCGATATCATGGCGAAGTCCTCTAAGGTCACACCGACCTCCCCAAACGCCACGCGGAACGATGACGTCGTGCCCCAGTAACGATCAAACATGGCGCAGATAAGACACAGGTTCGACCTAATCGAAGCCCTGAGAATATCACGCCAAGCAGCCACCAACGGCCCCATAGCCGACCTCTCTATCAACGCCCTCGTACCGGCCCGAAGATCGTCATAGAAACCCAAGCAAGTCGAGAAGCCTAAGAAAGTCCTCATGGTAGCAATCTCCTGAAATTGGGAAACGAACAGCGTTAGAACACCTATTCAGGTCTGAAATATAAAAAATAACAAAAACTCGACAAAGAGGTAAATCTTACCAGGCCCTCGTGTGCACGGTAGGAGAGGTGAGTGTCTAGCCACAGCAACAACTGGCTACCGTGAAAACCCTTAGCCCAAGCAGGCGCCGCCGGCAGGTTCAACCCCCGAGGAGCTATAACCCGTCTAGCCTCTCAGCCTGCAACGTGAACGTCGTCCGCAACCGTCTCCACCCTCCGTTTGTTCCCCCCGCAAGACTCCACGCGACGGGGAGGAGGCCTCTCAACGACCCAAACGACGTTCTAAAGTTCTCATCTAGTCGGCCGAGGACCCCTCCTCCTAACGGTATTAACCCTCCTCCCGGAGGTACCAGCCTCAGACCCTGTCTGAGCCCTCCCAGCACCAGCAGCCTCAACAACAGGCTCCTCCCGAGCCCTAGTGGCTCCCTCAACACCAACAGCCCCAACAACAGGCTTTTCGCGAACCTCTGTGGCTCCCTCAGCCCCAATAACCTCCTCGGTGGGCCCCTCCTCTTCGGAAGCGTCCTCTACTACCACCTTAGGTACACTAGCCGGAGTACTAACCGGCCCGGTCCTAAACAAGTCCTTCAAAGCATCAGCAACGGACCCAGTAGGCCCAGAATGCTCCCCTACAATCAAAACAAAACAAAAACGCCAGCCGGAATTTAGGCATTACGACGGCACGAAATGGACAAATCCACAAAAACCTGCAAGACAAAACAAGGGCAAACCCGCCTAAACCCAGCCAACGAAAACATTTCACAAAAATCGCACAAAAAACGACTCGCCCTTCTTTTCATGCAAAAGACGAGTCAAAAAAACAACATAAAATTTTCAAAAAACCCCCCAACACCTCGAGACCACACTAGGTCCGCCAACAACCAAAAAAGATTCCCGATGCAATTGGGTATTTTTCACAGCTCAAAAAGGCAATTTTACGCCAATTCGGGCACAAACAGGTCAAAATTTCAAAATACGACCACGACAAAGCAACGTGATTTAATCACATCTCAAAGTGACCTAAACTACCATTAAGGTCCATTTCAAGACAAACTGGCTCAATTTGAGCTCAAACAGGCGCTTATTTCATTAGACATAAGACCGTCGCAAAAGTCAAAAAATCAAAATTTGCCCACAATGCCCAACGAAGGTTCCATATGGAAAACACGGTCTTCCCCGACTACAATACAACCTAATGGGGCACGCAACTCAAGCAAGCAAACTTGACATTGTGAAATAAGACGGTTTTACCGCCTCATTCACGTTTTTCGAGCATAGGGAGCAGGAACGGGGACCAAAATGCAAACTAAAAGCACCCCTATACTCCTAAACAGGTTTCTAACCTAATGCAATCATCAATTTCACTCGACAATGGCCTAATCAAAAACACCCAATTCGATTTTTTTTTGAAAGTTTAGGGTTTCACCCTAATTCAATTAACAAAAAGACGAACAAATTCAATTGGATTCAAGAGGATTTACATACCTTGAGATTACATGATGATAAGAGCACAAAGTCAAGCAAGAGACGAGATCAGAAAAATGGCGATTTGTCGATTTTTTGGTTTGATTATCGAAGAAGACGAAGTGAAGAGGAGTCGTCCTGATTTTCGCGTCTTTTCTACAAAATAAGGGAAGCTCCCTTCCTTCGCAGCTAGGCTCGCGCCTCAATGAGGCGCTCCTTGATTCATTTTTGCGAAATTTTGGGCTTTGACCCAATTTCTCACAGAAATTTCGAATTTTCGACGACGGCAATAAAATACCGTCATTTTTCAAAAAACAATAATAGTGAAATTCCAAATTCGCTATTCTCTCAAATCTTAACGGCGGTAATAAAAACCGTCATTTTTCAAAAATCAAAATAGTGGAATTCAAAATTCGCTATTTTCACAAAATTTCAATGACGGTAATAAAAACCGTCATTTCAAATACAAAAAAACAAAATAGTAAAGTCCAAATTCGCTATTTTCACAAAATTTCAACGACGGTAATAAAAACCGTCATTTCAAATACAAAAAATAGTGAAGTCCAAATTCGCTATTTTCTCAAATTTTCAACGATGGCAATAAAAACCGTCACTTTTTAAAAAATAATGGCGAAATTCAAAATTCGCTATTTTCCACAAAATTCACTATTTTCTCAAATTTTCAACGATGGCAATAAAAACGTCACTTTTTCAAAAATAATGGCAAAATTCAAAATTTGCTATTTTCCACGAATTTTACAAAATTTCAACGACGGCATTAAGAACCGTCATTTCTCAAATACAAAAGCAAGATAGCGAAATTCAAATCCGCTATTTTCACAAATTTCAACGACGACATTAAAAATCGCCATCTGTAAAAAAAAATCAATAGCGGGATTCAAATCCCTTATTCTCACAAATTTTCAACAACATTCACAAATCTCAAACGAACGGCATTAAAAACCGTCAAACGTTCAAAAAGGGAAAGTGAAATCCGCTACCCTTCACGAATCTCAAATCATGGGAAGGCGAAATTAAAAATCATCCTCCCTAAACACCCATCAGACGACAGAATACAGATCTGTCCTTTTCCCACAAGACAAACGGCAATAAAAACCGCTATCTCTCTCCGAGATTCAAAATCACCACCGACCATGGGGACCAGGCTCACAAACCTCTCCCCTTCCGGCACCACAAACACTCAATACAAAAGCCGAAATTCCTCAATAGGATATCAGAGGCTTCCTTATGAAGCCCGCTAATTCAAACGACCTCTCGAAATAGACCCGTCTAATGGGGCTATTTCCCACAGTCGATCAATCAACATACAATATGGCTGGCGAGTCTCACAACGCACATGCGACATGGCTGGCGAGCTTCACAACGCACATTCGATATGGCTGGTGAGCCTCACAACGCACATGCGACATGGCTGGCGAGCCTCACAACGCACATTCGATATGGCTGGCGAGCCTCACAACGCACATTCGATATGGTCGGCGAACCTCATAACGCTCATTTGATATGGCTGGGGAGCCTCACAACACACATTCGATATGGCTGGCGAGCCTCACAACGCACATTCGGTATGGCTGGCGAGCCTGAAAACGCATCACATTCACCACGGCTGGTGAGCCCCTTTCATATACGCACCGCAGCTGGCGAGCCCCTTTCATATACCCACCGCGGCTAGAGAGCCCCTTTCGTATACGCACCACAGCGGGTAAGCCCCTTTCATATATGCACCGCGGTTGGCGAGCCTCTTTTATATACGCACCGCGGCTGGCGAGCCCCCTCATATACGCACCCCGGCTGGCGAGCCCCTTCATATACGCACCACGGCTGGCGATGTTTTGTCCGCAAACAAGAAACGACCCAAGGACATATCTCGAAGATGCCTCGGGTATGACTCCTTCTTTTGGCTGGCTAGGCTTCGTTCCTAGTCTAATGGACTTTAAACGACCCACACGGACAGTCGACAGACTCTAAACTGTTCCCGACGACAGGTCCTCGGCTCGTAACCTCGAGTCGGCTTGGCGTCGCCCTTCCCCACGGCAGGTCCTTGGCCCGAATCCTTACGAGCTGCCTCGACGTCGCTTAGATCTCCAGGTTGTAATCTTCGATTGACCTGGGGGCTATACATTGACTTTAGCCCTGTCTAAGCCTCAGTCAAAGTGGGGGCTCTGTAGTTACCCAGTATCTGTTGAGTCTCCAACAAACACCCGATGATTATCGGACTACAACATGCTTAGGAATCGCAGCGTTTGATCGACAGTTTTGTACAACTATACGTCGGAAAATTTAAAATGATTTCGAAAATAAAACATTTCAAAACTTCTCAAAAGTACCTGGAGTGTTTAATGCATGACGACGGGGTCACAATGACACTAATTAGAGTCAAAACTGACACCGGAACAAAAACCGACTCAAAATTCAAATCCTGACTCCAACAACGAGTCAAATCGAGTCAAACACAAAAAACAAACTTTTCGAAGACTTCCATGTTATGGTTTCCCGGAATCCTTAATGGTAAAGTACAAATCAAGTTCATCCAAAATATAGGATAGAACAAATCATGATTACACTTGCGTGATACTGACAAGACACCTCGAAGACGCGCGAAATGGCTCGCGCCTCTTCGAGCAGCCCATTCGGCCACGTCGCTCAAAATGCACACAACCGCCCATTTTCCTATAAATACCCCTCAAATGCCACCATTTGAGAGTTACGCGAGTGTCCGCCCCCTCATTTCTCCCTTAAAATTCTAGACCCGACTTCTCAAGTTACAAACCGGCACGTGTTTCCGACCTAATGATCGAAAACACAAGCCTTACACATTATTTGGTACCGTCATCGTGCATTAAATCAGTTGACCGACCATCTCGACCAACTAAACCATCACTAAACTTAGAACACTCTTTTACATTGCTAAAACGGTTTTCAAACCGAGTTTTCTGACCAAACAAGTTGATACAGTTTCGTCGATTTCTCGTCTCAAGCCTAGCATGTAAGTATGAGTGTGTAAAAATCCTCTTCTATTATGGTTTTTATTTGTTTCATGACTATAACATGCTAAAACATGCATAACATGATCCAAATATGGGATAAATGGGCCAAAACCGGATTTTTGGTTGAGGCAGGGGCTGCTTGTATAGCAACCAGGCTCGCGCCTAAAGCCCCTCTTAGCCTAAATCCAACCGTGTTTGGTCTCTTCTTCCCCTTTTGTTTTCATTTCATATTTGTAATCGGTTTTTACCATTTTAAATATTTCAAATCATTTTCATGATGAACTTTAACCATAAAACATTTTTCACCCTTGGCTCCTAATACCATGACGGTTTAACCCGTGTTTCGGTGATAATATTTGGTTAATTACATTTTAAAAGGTATTTTAAAACCTTTTATTTCATTTCTTTACATTTTAAAAAGGCATTTTAAAACCTTTTTCATTTCTTTACATTTTCAAAACAAATGCATTAGTCATAAACACAAAATCATCCTTGGTTCTACATACCATGTCGGATTTTAACTCGAGTACGATGATAAACATTGACTAATTATAAACAATTGAACTTAAAACAATTAGTTCATAATTATTTTCAAAACTATTCATGTCAAGCTTGCAAAACAGAACCCGACAACGAATATTGTGAAAATAATGAAGATTATTCAAGTCTCATTCCCCACATCAACACAAAAGTGGCCTAAACGGCCTTTTCAAACCAAGACGGGTTCAAACACCCTCTTTTCAATCCATTTTACAAACTTTTTCAATGGTCAGAAGACGTCCTTAAAATCGTCTGTTGACCCACGCCTAAACAAGCCACTCATTTTTCCATTTTAAAATCAGGACAGGTCTACTTGCATCGCCAGATGGCTCGCGCCTATATTGGCTGCCTGATTCAGGGTCTGTTTCCTTCCAGCACTTGTCTAGGACGATCCCGACTTTGGTAAACCCGAATATAGGACGGATCAGATGACAAATCTGCCCATTTTACATCATATTTGCAAAACGCCTTACTAAGACAAATGGATCACGTTATGCACCATGAACCTAACTCGGTAAATGGATGTTTAATTTCCGTCTTGCATGCAAATCAACATTAAATCCAACTCGACATCAAATACTTGATACTTGGATTAAACAACCGACATAGAAAGCTCACATGTTAGGTTCAAACTCGTGGATGCGCATTCATGCATTTACCCGTTTTATCAACTTTTGCATTTAACCAACCAAAATCAAACAGTAGAGGCCGCTACCGCGGGCGGGATTGGGTGTCCGATTAAAGGGCGTCCCAATACGTACCTTCACCTCTTACTCATAAACTTTGGATAGTGGACGATCTTATCCAGGGCGTACGAGAGTCATTCTAGAGATAGGATGCTAAAGAGGGACGATTCCTTATCTTTAGTACCTATGTCAAACACCGTTTTTTGCCTTGGTTGCCCTAGGTATAAAGTGGATTCGAATGGGTTCCAAGCATCCCACAAATGCTTGGTGGCGACTCCGAATATCTCTAGCATCATTTCGAGACCTTTGCCGAGACGAAACCGACCGATCTAAAACGATCCGGTCGAAAGCATTTTTACACCGCCGAGTGTTGCTTTCAAAAAGACCGATGTACGTCCACAGATTGGCTTGGCGTGCACGTTGCCCTGGTCCACAAGTTTAAATAGCCTTCACTTCATTGATTTTAACTCCACCATAATCCGATCATTCTCCAAATAATCTTCATCTTCAAGTTCCTTAGTTTCCAGAATTAATCCTTAATAAATCTTCGATTAATCTTCAACAATGGTTGCAAAAAAGAAATCTTCCAGGGGAGTGATTGTTGGAATATGTGTCCTCCGACAATAATGCGATCACGACTGTTGATCATGATGATCACATGTTTAAGTCTCATTAAAATGAATACAATTGGGAAGTAATTTTGTTACTGTCAACTGGTCAACATATATCGGTAATGATTGGCTTACTAGAGTTTGACATTCTTGTCGTGTGACGGTGGTGATCGATTGACCCCTAGGTCATACCTAAAGGGCGATACTCTTAATTGATTATTTAATTAATCGTATAATGTTACGAGTTAATTAAATTACTTGAAAATTGACGGACGATTTTGGAAGTAAAATTTACGTATCATATTGAAATGTGATTAAATAAGATACGGTCTGAGTAATTGAATTGTATCATTGCTCGGATGAAATAATTGTTTAATGTAACAATTAAATTGAATGAATTGTTATAAATACAATCAGTTGTAATTTATAATTGGTAAAATATTTTGGTACAAGTAATTATGATATTACTAAGTCGATTTTGTATATGACGTGTTTTTATTAATACGTTGATTTTTAATAAGTTAAAAATACATAACAAATATATGTGACATGTGACATGTAACATATAGACAATTGACAAAAATAATATGGACACCATATTATGTAAAGTGCCGAAAAAAAGGAGGAGGAATAGACTTAATATTGTGTTTGTATTTTAATAAGAAAACATAATGATTAAAAAGAAGTCTAGGCATGCAAGCCTATGAACATTGTTTAGAGCAACAAGTCCATGCATTGGCTTCCCTTTTCCTTCTCCTCTTACACGGTTTTGGGAAGAAAAATGTGATCATTGTTCTTCTTTTATTTTGCCTAATAATATACTAAAGATAGTGTATTATTTCCATTCCATTCACTCATCCAAAATACAAGTTTTAGAGATAATAAAAACCTCCTCATCATCTCTCTAAAAACCGAAAATAATATAAGAGTTTATAAATATTTTTGGTTCCATTTTTCTACCGTTGATTAATATTATAACTAGTATTTGTAATATTAATTATAATTAAGAGAAGCCTTGGGTATAAAGCATAGGGAGAGATCTTACACTTAGATCTTTGTTCTTCCATTGGAATAGCTCAAGAACAAGAAGAGATAGGTGATCTCTCTTGTGCCCTAATAGCCGAAATCCATTTTGTAAGGACATGATTTCTCCTCTATTTATATTATTGTTTGCATGCATAAGATCCGTTTTAATTTTATGACAAATTAATTTAGACATATATGAGTATGTTAAATATGTATATAGATTTACATTTCTTTCAATCGGTATCAAGAGCCACGGTTGTTTGCATGCAAATTGGTTAAAAGTTTTTCCGAGTTATATGAATAACAAAATAAAACTTGTAAAATTTGTGTTATTATGATATATCACGAAATAGTTACATGCATGTTAATATTTCTGGTCCTAAAGTGTTTTAGGATATTTTGGTTAATTTTTCGGATTTTTATTGTTCATATTTAATAATAATGACATTTAAATGTGATTTTATGAGTAAAAATGTCATTTTTGGTCGAAAATTAGCTATACTTCGAATTTTCACTTGTTTTTTGGATATGTTGTCACATATATTATTTTGAGATAACCTGTAAATTTTCATAATTTTTGGACTTGTTATGCTCGAAAAATGAATTTTTCATCATTAAATTCGGATTTAAGAGAAAAATAGGTTAATATGAGTTAAATTTCGAATCTGGTCATAGAAAATTAATATGTTGTCACATGAAATTTTACAATATGTGTGTAAAATAATTGGCTATAAAGAAGTCTTTTAGCATGATTTATGAATTTTTGAAGAAAAATGGCATAAATAGTGACATTATTAGTTGAAAATTAATAAAACATAACCTATGACTTAGGAAAAACGTATAATGTTGCATTTTATTATCTTTTTCAGATCTAAAATTGAAAAGTTAGTGAAAATAATTTTTCCATGTTTTTATGATTATTTTATTATAAATCGATAAACCGCAACATTGTTTTTCTGGAAAAATTTCGATATTTTTAACCTAAGATTTTGAACATTATGAGTGTCATGGATTTTTCCAGAATGTTCATGAATTTAAATTTCAAATTTTGAATTTATTTGAAATTTTTGGATTTATTTGAAGTTTAATAGCTTATTTTTATAATTTTTGGGCCATTTATGAACAATTTTGTAAATAAAGGTTAATTATGGTCAAATTATTAGTGAAGACTAAATTTTGAGTCCTAAGAGGTTAGGGTAATTAACTTATGCATAAATATGAATTTATGTATTTTTGTGATTATAAAATGTTGAAATCACGCAAATCCGTAAAAACCGAGTAATATACGATATTGGCTATTAAAGGCGATTTAGCATAAAAATTGAGCATGTTCATACATATTATAATGCTGCATTTTTCTTTATGATTGTCATAATTTTAATTTATGTAATTTTGAATTATGTAATTTTACTTAGTATGGCCTTAGATTTTAATTGGTATTTCCCGAAATGTATGGGAATATCGATTCGGTTGTAATTTTATTGTGATCTCGTATCACCGTTTTGTAATTTAATAGATTTATTTTATTTTAGTTACAAATGTATAATAGGAAATTATGTAATTTATTATGTAATTTTATTCATTCCGGAGTTCCAAAAGACGGATTTCTTCAAGAATGACGATACATAAAGACGGTGTTACCTCGAGATGCGTGCCACAACCGAAGTTCAAGGGACCAATGGAGTTGGTTTCCGAATATGTAATAGATTAATAGTTTTTCTATTTTAGGAAAGGCCATACTAGGATTTATTTATTTTTATGCTTGCATTTTATTTTATGTCACATGCATCGCTAAATCGCCATAACTAAACATGCATTGTCTTTTTATCGAGTTCATCGACCGTGTCAATTAGAATTATCGTAGTTCACCGCTTTAGTTCACTTAAAACGTGATAGATAATAAATTGGCATGACCTCTCGCTAAAACAAACAATTGAGACATAGCCTTACCAAATAGTAGAAACCATGAAAACCTATTTAACGAGGGAGTGCACTCGGCCCTACCGGGGTACAAACCTTGTTACGTAGGGGAAGTGGGTGATGAGTGTTAATCCACCGAGTTCATGTTAATGAGGGTTTCATCGGCCATACCGTGCCCAAGTTGATGTGGATTTGGATAATGGACACATTTATTCGAAATTTGGATTGAGCTCAACGGAAGTATTCGCGACCGTAGTTGCATGTGTTCCGGGCTATAGATAATTATTAGAGTAATTTTATCGACCAAGAGTTCTAAAAGTAGAATCGATTAAAATGTTAATCCACCGAGTTATATTGATAAAGGTTTCATCGGCCATACCGTGCCTAAGTCGATATGAATTTGGGTCTTGGAATCATTTATCTAGTTGGGTAGAGGTCACTAGAAAAATGCATAAAACTTGTTTAAATCGTACCTTTTTACGAGTATATTTAAAACGACAAATGTTTTACTCCTTATATTTTGTTTTGTAGACCACTTCTTATTCATAACAAATGGCAACACCAACTCCTAATGCTACACCACTCGCTACTTCATCATGGCTCCGATCCTTTATGGATCGATGTAAACTTGAAAAGAATGGGTCAAATTTCTCCGAGTGGGATGCCCAACTCAAATTAGCCGACCAAGGTGACGACAAGCTTCGTTACCTCACCGAGGCCTCTCCACCCGAGCCCTCCACTAGGTCCACCGCGGCCACTAGGGAAGCCTATGAGGCTTACCAAAAGGAGTCCGCCGCAATGAAAAATGTCTTAATATTTGCGATGGAGGCGGAACTCCAAAGGAGAGCCTTCAAAATGGGCAATGCTAATGAGATTTACTCCAAACTTGTGACCATGTTTTCACAAACTCCGCGGATCGTCCAATATGAGGCGGCGCGGCATTCTTTGATCTCGACTTCAAAGAGGGCCAAAAAGTTAGCCCTCATGTGCTCAAACTCATGGAGCTTGTCGAGACCTTGAAGATTCAAAAAGTTGAAATTCCCAAAGAACTCATCGTAGATAGGATTCTACACTCCTTGTCTAAAGTCAAGGCATATGTGCAATTCCGGGTGAATTTCAATATGCAAGACAAGGATGTGTCTCTTGAGGAGTTACACAAGTTACTTGTGCAAGCCGAGAGGGACATGGGGTTAAATGTGAACCCTCCCAAGGATGTGCTTAACATAAGCACAAAGAGTAAAGGGAAGTTCAAGAAGAATGGGAGAAAGGGCAAGAAGCAGGCTCCCACATTCACCAAAGCTAAGTCTTGTGAAGCTAGCACATCCAAAGTCAAGAAGGGTCCTCTTGATAAGTGCCATTATTGTAATGGCATGGGACATTGGAAGAGGAATTGTTCCAAATACCTTGGTGATATCAAAGCTGGAAAGATCACTCCAGTAGGTAAATGACTAACCTTCTTTTATGTTTCTAATACAACTATGGTAATGTGATGCAAAGTTGTGATAATGTATCTCCCTTTTATTGTAAATAGGGCCTCCACCAAGCAAAGACAAGGGAAAAGAAAAACAAGCATGAGAAACCATGGAGAAGCTAAGGATAGCTTTTATGGAGCTTTGTTTTTCATTGTCTTATTTGAAATTATGCTTTGAATTTTAGAACTTTAAGTTTCCGTGTTCGACATGGAAAGGTATTTTGGATAATAGTTTGTATTTTGGATGATGGTGACTTGGTTTGCAACCCAAGTCACCCATTTTATCATTTATCCTTTATGTTCTAAAATTTCATCTTTAAATTGCTTGCGTTTTGAAACATAAGATTATTCACTTAAAGTGATCTAATAGACAAATATAATGACCGGTTTCATTATATGTCCACATGCTTATGGCTTGTGTATGATCATTTATGAAGCGATTTTTGAGTCTATAAGACTCTCTTAAAGGAATGTCAATCACCAAGAACTCATATGAAATCAATAACTATTAGTCTATCTATGAGATAGTTCTCCTTATACTTCAACATCATCAATTTGTGTCTCATATGCTATCTTTGAATGTTTAGTGTATTCATTCTAAAGATAGAGTGGGAGAAAAATGAGGACACAAGGCAAAATGAAATTGTGTACTTGTGTATATGAAGATCTACGCAAAAGAGAATGATTTGAATGAAGGTATATCTATTTACATAGTATGCCGAATAGATGAGATCTATTGTCCCAAGTTAGTTCTACATGACTAAAGAGACCAAGTGTGGTAATCATATAGAGTATTTTCTCAAGATAACTACACGAGGAGACCAAAAGAAGGTTTTGGAAGAAAAATAACTAATGTATAGTCTTAACAAGTTTTTGACTAAGTTTATGAAACATTTGACCAATAGTTTCAATCATGAGTTTTACTTAAGAGCCTAAATGAATCAAAGTAACATACTAGTTATGATCAAAATCAAATTGCAAAATTGATATTCCGATATCTTCTATAGCCAACGTTTTAACCATACAAATGTCATTGATTAACCTCCCTATGAAATGGTTAAATCTCCTTCCAAAAGGGTATTTGCGAGGGACGTATTTTAAATATTATTTGTACTTGAATAATGACATAGCTACATATCATTATGACATGAGTGTGTTAGAGATTTAAAATCTCTTTCCGTATGGTTGAGATAAGACCACTTCAAAATTGGCATTTTGAAAGGATATGATAGGAACATATATGGTTTTATCCTAGTAACTTGGCATAGCAATTTATTTTTATATTCTTGACAAATTTCGATTGAGAAGTCAATTTCGAAATATGTTGAATTGAGTGGGAGTTAGGAAATTCTCATGTGAAGACATGGAATTTAGTGGGAGCTATCATCCTTGAATGTATAAAACTCATTACTCATTAAAAATGACGAGCCAATACCTTCTTTAATAAAGAAGCTTTTGAGTTTTCAATTCTGGATGAAAATGGACAATGATGAATCCAATTACATCATGGGATGTTGGATTAGTATTAAGAGATACACATCATATCAACATATACATAGGCTATTCATATGAATGAAAATGGGATTACCATTAGCAGTCATGGTAGTTCATTAAACCTGAGAACGGTTGATCTCATGATTATTAGTAACTAATGTTTCCGTCATTAGAATAATCATGTACATGTCCAATAATGATTCATATGCATAAGAGCATGATGAATGATTTGTGAGCCATAATAGAAACGTCATGAATTCTCGAGTAGAATCCGATGAGCGATTTCAGTGATTGACGGAATGTTCCATTGTGTGTTAAGAGGTTGCACATATTGTAGAAAATCCGAGCACATATGAGGATTTATGAGAATCCCAAATATTTCAAGCCTAGAAAGAGAAATGAGAAGTTTTGGAAAGATGGTTGGTTGAATAAGAAGTTATTCAAAGATAATCTTTCCTAGTCAAGCTAGGACTTGTGAGAAGTACTAAGCTAACAATCTTGTCACCTATTGCAAGATTCTACAAAACATATACCTAGTGCATTGTGTGTGGATGGAATACTTGATCGGTACAAGTTGTATTATTCATCGCAAATTCGTTCGTTATGAGATGATCGATAAGAAAGTTCTTTCAAGTTAAAGAACCAAAACCAAGGTCGAGAACCTTGATGTGTACTTGGTAAAATTCATGGTATGAGAACATGAATGTGAAGGAAATTGCAAGTGTAAGAAGTTTGAACACATGGACACATGAGATGTTAAACTTCTATTGCAATCAATAAGTGTTTACACTTATGATAAACATCACAAGGTTGTAATATGATATTGACTACCCGAGTGTGATGTCGACTTTTGTCGTTTGAGTTATTATTAACTCACTTTGTACATTGTTATATCCAAACGGGTTGTAGAGACAATTGAACCCCGTTAAAGTGAACATGGATTAACATTGTTTTTGCCCATAGTTACTTATATGAGATGACGTCTCGAAGTGACTAGAGTGTGATGCGATTGATGGCAAGTTCAAGTGCCATAGAGTCATGTGAGATGGCTAGTCGATCACATAGGCAGACTGTTAGGAACATTTTGTCGGGCCTTATGACCGCTTATAGAGTTCTGGCAAATTTATATAGCCTGGTCGTGGCGAGAGCTACTATAGTATTCAAAATGAGTCGATTCTTTTGACTAAAGACTATTCTCCTAAGATGGCACAGTTTCAGATTAACTTTGATTTGTGTTACTACGACCTTCGTAAATGGGGTCAAATGGGCATATTTTGGGTTATGATGGTTGTGGCTAGTCGAAGGAAATGAGTGCAATAGGAATTGTCCACCCCTAGTCAGGGTTATAACAATATCTCAGGGCCACTCGAGGAGTAATGAAGTGGAAATGCGTGGCCACGCTCGGAAGATATCCGAGTGGATAAATCCGGTCAATCGTTATTCTCCGGATCGAGGAAACCACTCTCGATATGATCACTTGCAAGTACGACCTGAAAGACACCTTGCATTGAGTGGGAGATAGTAATAGGACAAGAGAATTGGTGACGCACACTTGTCGAGGACAAGTGGGAGATTGTTGGAATATGTGTCCTCCGACAATAATGCGATCACGACTGTTGATCATGATGATCACATGTTTAAGTCTCATTAAAATGAATACAATTGGGAAGTAATTTTGTTCTGTCAATCGGTCAACATATATCGGTAATGATTGGCTTACTAGAGTTTGACATTATTGTCGTGTGACGGTGGTGATCGATTGACCCCTAGGTCATACCTAAAGGGTGATACTCTTAATTGATTATTTAATTAATCGTATAATGTTACGAGTTAATTAAATTACTTGAAAATTGACGGACGATTTTGGAAGTAAAATTTACGTATCATATTGAAATGTGATTAAATAAGATACGGTCTGAGTAATTGAATTGTATCATTGCTCGGATGAAATAATTGTTTAATGTAACAATTAAATTGAATGAATTGTTATAAATACAATCAGTTGTAATTTATAATTGGTAAAATATTTTGGTACATGTAATTATGATATTACTAACTCGATTTTGTATATGACGTGTTTTTATTAATACGTTGATTTTTAATAAGTTAAAAATACATAACAAATATATGTGACATGTGACATGTAACATATAGACAATTGACAAAAATAATATGGACACCATATTATGTAAAGTGCCGAAAAAAAGGAGGAGGAATAGACTTAATATTGTGTTTGTATTTTAATAAGAAAACATAATGATTAAAAAGAAGTCTAGCCATGCAAGCCTATGAACATTGTTAAGAGCAACAAGTCCATGCATTGGCTTCCCTTTTCCTTCTCCTCTTACACGGTTTTGGGAAGAAAAATGTGATCATTGTTCTTCTTTTATTTTGCCTAATAATATACTAAAGATAGTGTATTATTTCCATTCCATTCACTCATCCAAAATACAAGTTTTAGAGATAATAAAAACCTCCTCATCATCTCTCTAAAAACCGAAAATAATATAAGAGTTTATAAATATTTTTGGTTCCATTTTTCTACCATTGATTAATATTATAACTAGTATTTGTAATATTAATTATAATTAAGAGAAGCCTTGGGTATAAAGCATAGGGAGAGATCTTACACTTAGATCTTTGTTCTTCCATTGGAATAGCTCAAGAACAAGAAGAGATAGGTGATCTCTCTTGTGCCCTAATAGCCGAAATCCATTTTGTAAGGACATGATTTCTCCTCTATTTATATTATTGTTTGCATGCATAAGATCCGTTTTATTTTATGACAAATTAATTTAGACATATAAGAGTATGTTAAATATGTATATAGATTTACATTTCTTTCAGTGATGTCTCCTGGAACTCCATTCGTTTCCAATCCTGAAGAAACCGTTTCTGAAAATCTTTATGGCCCTTCAATTAGTCAACCTCTTGCGGTTGAAAAACCAACCAATTCCCCTCTTGAAATGATTTCCATCTTCCACAAAGAATTTGAATTTAAACCCACAAAAGCTCTGAACGATGAACAGTTTCTTCCAAATCGTTCTGAAACATGAATTTGAAAAAGTCTTGAAGGATAAGGGAATCATTCCTGCTGATTCTGAAGTCTGGATCCCTGAAAATTCTCCTGTCAGGGCAGACTGGTCGTGTCCTGGCTGGTTCTGCATCCATAATTGGGCCTTCAGGGCTAGTTGCAAGCTTCCTTTCTCTCTACTTCTGGTGGATGTTATTAAAGAAATTGGTGTGCCTTCTTACCAACTGATGCCCATGGTATGGAAGGTGGTCTGCTCCGTTGAATATCTCTGCAAAAAACACAATATTTCGTTCTTTTTGGAGGACTTAAAGGCCTGCTATACTGTCAGGACCAACAGTCCTAGCCGGATTAGTTTCAAGGCCAGGGCTTTAGCCGCTACTCTTCTTAGCAATCTGGATAGCGGCCATGACAAGAATTGGGCTGCTTGGTATATATTTATCAAGACCAATTATGTGGGTCCTGATTTGGCGTATTTGAATTATGATGTCTGTGTTGATGGTGAGTACCCTGAATTTTTTCTTTATCCTGTATGTTTATTTGTTAGTTTTAAAGAAAGTAAATATTTAAATGTATACCTTTCATGTTTGTAGTTGATGATTGGTCTAATGAAATTGAGTACCCTACTGCAAGCATCTCTGCCCTTCCTTGCAATTCCTCAACTGGAGAGGACTTGGCCTCTCTGTTCTGGGGCTGGTCACCTTCCTCGTTGCCTGAAGACTGAATGTGTTGCTAGAATGCCCAGACCTCCAAAG
The DNA here is from genome assembly GCF_048544455.1 of Silene latifolia. Taxonomy (NCBI): domain Eukaryota; kingdom Viridiplantae; phylum Streptophyta; class Magnoliopsida; order Caryophyllales; family Caryophyllaceae; genus Silene; species Silene latifolia. The sequence goes on from NC_133531.1 coordinate 71,375,994, forward strand.
GCTGTTAGTGCTTCTACTTCAGGCAATAAGTCTTTTTGTTTTTTTTTTATTTTTGTTTTTTTTTTCTTTCTATTTTGGACTTTCTGTGACAACTTGTCGTTATTGCTAATATAGGATCTCGTGTCATAGCCACTAGATCATCCACTCGCCTTGCTCGGTTTGGCATGACTGATCTTTCTGCCAGGTTGGCCAAGGTCAAGGAGGAGAGTTCTCACGGTGGCGGCGATACTGGACCTGTCATTGATTTAACTGAGTTGGCTGCTACTCCCAAGGTTTCTCCTGCTCTGGTTGCTCCTGGTGAAACAAGTTCAGCGGCCCAGAAGAGGAAAGTGCAGGAAGTTGATTTATCTGCCCCAGTCAGGGAGGTGCGAGCCAGGGTGGATAATTTGGAGGCTGCCAAGGTGAAAATCAGTGATTATGCCACTTCCAAATCTGATGTTATGCTTACCCTTGATCCTATTGAGACCGCTACTCGTGCAATTTGCTTCAAAGTATATCATCTTTGTCGCCTTTTGGCAGTGCCTTGGCATTGTAAGAGAGGTACATAGCTTTTATTTTGCTTTTTTTATATATATATATATATATATATATATATATATATATATATATATATATATATATATATATATATATATATATATATTTATATATTTGAGGTTCTTTATTATGATATAATATTTATACTATTTTCATTTCTGTTGAGGTGTCTTTGACTTGTCTTCACAATGTTTATCAGGCTACCTCTTTGGTGGCCATGATTGATCTTTTGAGATCTGATTATGATAAGCTGAACTTTGAATTGGATTTCACTCGGGCTGAACTTTGAATTGCCTTTTGGCAGGTGCCTTGGCCGCTGTAAGAGAGGTACATATCCTCCTGTTATCACATACTATCTCTGATGGGACTCCATATCTGCAAATAATATTTATCCTGATAAAAGATATCACTTTCTTTTCAGTTACTTGCCTGAAAGAATCAGCCTCGATCCATTTGGAGAAGTAGTCAGCTATGGCTAACATGAATACTTTCTGTCCCGGAGCTGCAGGTAGCTTCCCTACAATATCCATGCCCAACTTCATGAACGGCCAGGGTGCAGAGATTGAGTGAGGTAGTTCAGATGGCTGGTGTATTATTGGTGCATGAACTTGACAGGCTTCACATTTTGAACAATATTCCAGCAGTCAGCCCTCAGTGTTGGCCAATAGTAGCCTGTTCTGAGTACTTTACTTGCCACGCTCTTTCCTCCTTTATGGTTGCCACAATGTCTATCGTTTATTTCTTGGAGTACTTGCTTAGCTTCATCAGGCTCTAAGCATCCCAAATATGGTCCAACCTGTGATCTCTTAAATAAAGTGTTATTGATAATAGAATAGGTTGAAGCTCTGATTCTAAAAGCCCTTGCTTCATGCCTGCCCTGAGGTAATATTCCTTGGAGGAACCAATTATAATAAGGTTTGGTCCAAGAATTATTATTTTGACTGACAGGGTTGACTTGTTCAGTTTTACTGATAGCTGGCTCTAATAAATGAACAATCGGTATTTTATCAAAGACTGTGGGGGTAAAATTTGAACCTAGGCTGGCCAAAGCATCAGCCTGGGTATTCAAGTGTCTTGGTATTTGATCTATATCAAATAAAGAAAACTTAGCGGTAAGGTTTTTTGCATATTCTAAATATGAAATCAGTTTTGCATCCTTTGTCGTATAAGTTCCCTTTATTTGATTAGCAATTAAAAGTGAATCTGTTTTTACCTTTAATTTTTGGACACCAAGGTCTAGACATACCCTTAGGCCTGCTACCAGGGCTTCATATTCTGCTTCATTATTGGTAGCTTTGAACTTACATCTTACAACTCGGGCTATCATATCCTCCTATGGCGATTTTAGCACTAGTCCTAACCATGTCCCCATAGCATTAGATGCTCCATCTATGAACAACGTCCACTCTTGGTCTGGGGTTTTATTTTCTAACTGGTTAACTTCTTTTTTCAGGTCGGATTCTAGGTTAGGGCTGAAATCAGCCACAAAGTCTGCTAAGACCTGCGATTTAATCGCTGTCCTGGGTTCAAAGGTAATATCATATGTACTGAGCTGGACTGACCATTTGGCCATCCTACCCGACAATTCAGGCTTGCGTAGGACAGATTTTATGGGTAGGTTGGTCCTGACTATGATAGGGTGACACTTGAAATAAGGACGCAGCTTAGTACATGACATAATTAAAGCTAAAACATATCTTTCGAGTAAACCATACCTCATTTCAGCATCTACCAAGCTTTTACTTACCTAATAGACAGGATGTTGCTGGCCTTTTTGTTCCTTTACCAGGACTGCACTTACTGCTGTGTCAGTGACAGATAGATATACTGACAGGGGTTCTTTATTTTCTGGTTTAGCCAGTAAAGGTGGAGATCACAGGTACAATTTTAAGTCTTGAAAGGCTGCTTCGTGCTCAGGTGTCCATGGAACTGTTTATTTATTTTTTCTGAGCAAGTTGTAAAATGTTTTACATCTTTCAGAGGATCTTGATATAAACCGGTTCAGGGTAGCTACCTGGCCTGTCAGTTTCTGAATGTCCTTGACAGACTTGGGTGACTGAAGTTCCAGGATGGCGTTTATCTGTTCAGGACTGGCTTCTATGCCTCTTTTTATCACCATGTATCCAAGGAATTTACCTGCAGAGACTCCAAAATGACACTTTGCAGGGCTGAGTTTCATGTTGTGTTTTTCCAATGTTTGAAATGCTATTTCCAAGTGCTTCACATGATCTTCTGCATTTTTGGATTTTACTACCATGTCGTCTATATAGACTTCCATGATATCTCTTATTTGATCTTTGAACATCATGTTGACCAGGCGCTGGTACGTTGCCCCTGTATTCTTCAGGCCGAAAGACATGGCTGTGTAACAGTATATGCCCCGGTCTGTAATGAATGCAGTACTCTCCTGGTCAGTAGGGTGCATATTTATTTGATTGAATCCACTTGAAGCATCCATGAATGTCAGCATCTCGTGCCATGCCGTGGCATCTACCATGACATCAATATGTGGGAGGGGAAACAGATCCTTAGGGCAGGATTTATTCTGGTCAGTGTAATCTACACAAACACTCCATTTACCATTTTTTTTCTGCACAACAACCATGTTAGCTAACCATTCAGAGTACATTACTTCCCTGATCATTCCCATATCCAGAAGTTTTTCCACTTCTTCATTAATTATTGCATTTCTTTCAGGCGCAAATTTTCGTCTTTTCTATTGCACATGCTTAAAAGATTGATCAATGTTAAGTTTATGTGTAATTACATCAGCACTAATTCCAGTCATATCAAAATGAGACCAAGCAAACCAAGATGATTTATTCTTAAGAAACTTTACCAATTTTGGCCTGACATAGTCTGGGGCATCAGACCTAACTAGAACATACTTGTCAGGATACTCAGGGTCTAGGATTACCTGATATGTTTCCATCCTGGATGGTGCCACATAAGTGCTCTTGACAGGGTACGATAATTGCTATGTAAGGGACTTACCTGCCTTGGAAGGTTTCAAGGCAGCTGTATAACATTCTTAGGTTGCCTTGTATTCTCCTTGGATCGTTGCTATGCCCCAGTCTGCTGGTACCTTGATACACTGATGATAGGTTGATGGTACAACCTTGACATTGTGGATCAATGGCCTGCCCACGATTGCATTGTAGGATGACAAGCAATCAAGAACTCCAAATTTTTCGTAGGATGAGACACCTTCAACATAAGTAGGGAGATGGATTTCTCCCAATGTGCTTTTGGTTTCTCAACTGAACCATACCAAAACGCTAGACTTCTTGGTGATTTGTTTCTAGTCAATATTCATGGCTTTCAGTACATCAAGCATGATCAGGTTCACTGAGCTGCCTCCATCTACCAGGATCCTCCTCACTGTGGCAGTTCCAATCTGCATTGAGATTACCAGGCCATCATGATGAACGTCAGGAATTCCTACCAGGTCGCAATCACTGAAAGTGATCGATGGGACATGATCTGGTTTGTAGGGTGATGTAGTCCTTGGCATCATGGCTATCTTTTTTGCTGCTGAACTAGTCACGCCACAAATTTTCGATCCACCAGATATGAATTTTACTTCATAAATTGAGGGTGGTGGAGGAAGGTTGCGGTCCTGCTTTTGCTCCTGGTTCTCCTTGCTCGGATCTCCATTCCTGCCCTTTGTCCTGATCAGGTCCTTTAGGTATCTGGATTTCAATAGGTAGGCCACTTCTTCCCTCAGGGTGAAGCAATCATCCGTTGTATGTCCAATGTGCATGTGGAATTCACACCACTTGGAGTTGTGTCTCCTAGGGTTGGAATTTTCCACCTTCCTAGGCCATCTGATTGTTGATCCCATGTTGTCAAGTCGCTGGATCAAGCCTGGAATATCAACACTGAAGTTATGTTCAGTAATAGGTGGGAAAATTTTAGCCTTACCTTGATACTTATATGCCAGGTTGACTTCTGAATGGCCTGGCCTGGAATATGGAGTAGGTCTATAATTGTTTGCTTTGTTGCTCTTCCTATTGCTCTTTTCATAGTCCTTTGATGTAATACTACGGTTTTCTATGTCTGTGGGTACTCTATCGAGTGGGACTTACTCTCTCGAGTAAGTATCTTTTTACACAAAACAGTAGCTGACCTGATGGGTACTAGATCGAGTAGGTGTGACACTCGATCGAGTAAGGGGCACTCGATCGAGTAAGTCACTTACTCGATCGAGTAAGTGCATATTACAGGTTGTTTAGCCGGGTTTTGTTAATAATGCGAAATTAATATAAAAGGGCTTCCGTCACTTTGCTTAATCACTTTTAATCTTCTAAAACCTTTCAAAGAAAAGAAAACAGTTACGTAGTTCGCATTCATCGCATTATTAGCAAATCCCAAGGCTAGGATCATTGGATTGTCTTGTTCGTTATACCGTTGTGATCGTCGTGTCAAGGGTAAGTTTTATGTATAATTTTTATAATGATTTAATATGTTTGTTTAAAACCCTAATTGGGTAGATTTGGGGGTTTTGGGTGTATTATGATGATTAGGTGGTAATTATGTGATTATGTGTTATAGAAGGAGGATTCATAGAGGAAAGGTTTTGATTAGCTACTGTGACGGTCTCGTGTGATTGCTATTCCAGGTAGGGTTTCCCTACTCAGTTTTGATTACATGGTTTTGTTGGTGATTAATTGTTGTTGTTGTATATCGTATTGGTACTGGATTTGGAATTGGTTGTTGTTGATAGTATAATGTGATTATCGTATAATTATCTGTGGTTTGCGAGGTGTGTCCTCGGCTAAGTGGAGTCACTTGTGGGAGTGGCTTCACGCCCTTGATTCGCCTTCTGTGGAACCCGCCACAGAAGGGATGTGCACATTTAGGAACTTGGGTTTATCGCTCGGATGAGATGAGCGAGGCTTAGGTGGGAACGACTGCGGTCCCCCACTGGTGGTGTAAAATACTTGTTGCGATGAGTATTCTGGCAGGACTACACACTTTAATGTGTAGTCAGGTGTGTGGTGGTGTGATGGAGTTTGGTTGATTGGATTGGATTGTAGTATTGTTTTATTGCAGCTGCTTTTTTTGTGTAATTAGTACTGACCCCGTTTAATTGTTTTAAAAACTGTGGTGATCCATTTCGGGGATGGTGACCAGTTGTTGAGCAGGTATGAGTTGATGCGCATGGGATAGCTGGGTTGAGTCATCACGAGCTGTTTAGAAGTCTTCCGCTGTGTGAAAACATTTTTTTACATTTTTTTAGTTAGTTTGGCAGTTTTGAGGAACATTTGTATTTTACTTTATCAGTTTTGGGATTTGAACTTGTATCGCTTTAAACTATTTATTAAAGTATGTTTCTTTATGGTCTATTTGATATTCATTGCCTCGGGTAACTGAGATGGTAGCATTCCCATGCCTTAAGTGGTCCTGGTAAGGCACTTGGAGTATGGGGGTGTTACATTTGATCCACTGGATGATCCGATTTTTTAGCTTTTGTCTTCTTCCAGTCTGATATATGCTAGAGTCTTGGCCTGGACATCTTCTAAGGTATGACAGGGATACTTAGTGAGCTCATTGTTTTAGTCACTATGAGGTAGTAGCCCCTGTCTGAATGCCTCAACTGCTGTTCCAACGTCACACCTAGGAATAGACACTTTCTCCTTGTTGAACCTGGCGAGGAATACCCTGAGAGTCTCGTTTGGCTTCTGCGTAATCCTGTAAAGATCACTGGACCGCTTCTACAACTCCCTGCTGCTTGCAAACTGTTGGTTGAAGTTGTTGATCAGGTTGACAAAAGAATAGATCCTCCCAGTTGGCAGGTTGATGTACCATTGCAAAGCAGGTCCGGTCAGGGTTGTTCCAAATCCCTTACACATGCAGAGTTGCCTGAACTCACTAGGGATAGACGCAGCTAACATTTTCTGTTTATAGAGAGCTACATGATTCTGTGGATCTGTGGTCCCATCATAAATTTTCATAGACGGAATCATAAATTTTTTAGGTACATCCACTTTTTCTATTTCGTCTACAATGGGCAAATCAACATAACTGTCAGGGGTAGCCTCCTCCAAGCTGGCAGGAACTCTAGGTATCTTTTCAAATTTTTCATTTAGTTTCTTGATCTCCTCGACTACTGCCATCATGATTGCTACTGCAGATTCATCATGTTTTTCATTGTTATTGTTTGGCTCACCATCACCATCAACATTGATAAATTTAGGGCCACTTGGACTCCCAAAGCTGGAAAAATCAATGTTTTTGATAATTGATGCAAATGGTGTTCCTGGATGGAATCTAGAGCTTGCTCCTTGAGTTTATTTCCAGTTTTTGTTTCAGAGCTGACTCAGATTCTATCAACTGAAGGATCTCAGCTTTATTTTGGGCTACCTTGTCTTTCAAACCTTCTAACTCGGCTAGTTGCTGGAGGGCTGCGTTCAATTGTTCTTCAACGGTAGGCTGGGCCATTTTTGTAGGTTATTTAGATTTTTGTGAGATAAGGAAAAAGGATTTTAAAGAGCTAGATGCCCCACAGTGGGCGCCAATTATTTTGTATGAATTTTACGCAAGGCGAAATCAGGTCAGGGTAAGTCTAGGCAGGGTTAACTAGCTCGAACTTATCTGTGAATATGCAGGGCATGGTATAAAATTAGAAAAATAAAACAAGATAAATAAGTAAAAAATAAGACAAGGAATTTGTACGTGTAAAACCCTTGAATGGAAAAAAACCAAAGGCATTAAGCCAGGAGAGGATTTCACTATATTATTGAGTAATTAGTACAAATGATTATAAAATAGCCTAAGTATTGTATGAGAGTATTGTACGCTAGTGTATGTGTAGTTTTTCCCCAAATGATCTTCAAGTGTTGCTTATATAGCCAAGCTGAACGGCTACCAAATCTTCTACTTAATGCTGAATATTCCTCCTTAATTGCTTGGATTAATGCTCCTTAATGCGCTTAATTATACTCTTAATTGCTGGCTTTTATTACCAAATCTTCTCCATTAATGTACCAATTATTATCCGAATATTGACAATAATATTATCTTTGAAGTGGTCAAATATTATCCTTATATTTTGACCGTTGTCCTCTCCATGGCTGGCGCCTGTCTTCTGATACCCTGGTGGCCTGACGTCCTGACACCCTGGTGGTCAGGCCAGGGCGGAATGTTATCCTGAAATATCTGCGGAATTCTAGGCCTAACAATCATCATCGTCATCCATCACATTGTGCACTTTTTGTAGTAATCCACCACCCAATTAAACAGTTCTCAATTGATTTCCTATTTATTTCGCCGGTGTGATCAACAATAGAACGCAAGTTTATGATCTTTTATGTAATTTTCATTTTCGGTCAATAAAGTGAGCAGTGAGATACATATAACCCAAGCTTTGACAACATGTCCAAGTTCCAGTAGTTAGGCGTGCACATACAGTTAACTAGCTGAAGTGAGTTTTGAACTTACTCTTTTTCACCAAGTACATATTAAAAAAACAATCTATAGAAATCGTCGGATAAGAGGGGATCATAAAATGAGGACGAGCAATAGATCATTATCATTATTATCATTATCGACCCGACGTTTTACATGAATACTATCGAACCAACAACTAAAGTCTGCTTTTGAGAAAGCCAACGATATCCGCTAAGCAAACGATATAGAAAGAAAATAATATGGTACCTTTTCATTCATCTGAAACGTTTATTTATAAAAATTACAGAACTACATAGGGTTGGCTGATAGCGAAGCCAAAAACAACTTACGAACATAACATGCGGGTCTAACCTTATTCCCCACTCTATCTTTTTTTTTCTCTCTCTCTCTCTCCCAAGTTGGAGCATACGGATTAAAAATGTCCAACTTGCTACTCAATAACATAAGACGAGATGCACCAAGGGCCTTGCTGAGGATATCGGCCATTTACTGAACAATAAAGACATGTGATGGAGCAATAAGACCATCCTTAATGGCATCACGAACAAAATGCAAATCTACTTCAATATGTTTGGTACGCTTATGAAACACGAGGTTAATAGCAATATGCAGCGCAGACTTATTAACACAAAATAACGGGACCGCTTACATGAATGTAGATATTCTCTGGAAATAGTGAGTGCAACAAAATCATTAGAATAGATAATTAAACAATCGACAAAAAAAAGGAAATTTACTTGTATTTCACCTCGCGTATACATGAATAATGAGTAGTCAAAGTGACTTGAACAAACCCATATTTTTTCAAAGCATCACCCAACTTTTCAAACCAGCATCTTGGGGCCTTTTTCAGGCTATAGAAGAACTTTCGTAATCTACATACCATTCCTGACAATTTGGACGGAAACCCCGTTGGCAACTTCATATATACTTCTTCATTCAAATTCCCATATAAGAAGTCATTATGGACATCCATCTTAAGAAGAATCCAATTTTTGGAAGCTGCTACGACAAGGAAGGTACAAACATTTGTCATTTTAGTTTCGGGAGCAAACATCTCAGCATAGTCGATGCCCTCTGTTTGGTGATTTCCAAATACACAAGTCGTGCCTTGAGCCTTTCAATCGACGAATCAGATTTTGTACTTTATTTTGTACAACCACTTAGTACCAAGTGCTCGTTTTCCAGGAGGTGATGGCTTCAAGGTTTACGTTCCATTATCATCACGTGCTTTTATTTCCGCATCCATGCATATGGCTTTGCGCCAATCTTCACCTTTTACTACTTCTTGAAATGTAGTGGGTTCTTTATGTAACACTCGTGATGCGTGCCTTTTACATGTGTTTATTCTCTTTTTTGGCACACATTTCTATGCTTTATCATGATCGTTTTACTATTGTTTCCTCCCATTCTTGCTACTTAGGGCATTTGCCCTATCTTTTGCAGATTTTGAAGACTTGGAACCTAACCGTGTACATTTGAGACAAAACCCATCATTAGGAGAAGAAAGAGCCCCCGCTCTTGTTCGCGCTCTTAAGAGAAGCAAGAGTGGCTCGTATCTGGGAGCCATTGGCAAAGCGGAAAGCTAGCTAAATAACTGTCTAAAGGAGATGTCTCTATCTCTGTCTATAGACAGTGGTGTTAGACACAGGAAGTTCTACTTTGGACATGTTGGTAGTTGTCGATAGACATATATTTAGTGTCGATTGACAGGAAATTGGTGTCTTTCCACAAGTTTGTTGCTGGCCGGATTTAATTCGACACTTAGGCCCATTTATCTTTTAATTATTTTTATTGTTGGACTTGGTATTTAAAGCTTGTAATTTTATTTCATTAGGTTATCATTCATTCTAGCTTTGGCTGCTAAAAATTTACTACGTAAAAACTCTTCTACAACTTTGAGATATGGACTTTGTAATCTCTCTTGACTTCCCTTCCGGATCATTGGTAATTTAATTAATTCTTGGTCTTTTGCCTTTATTGTTCTTATTGCTTTTTCTCTATCTCATATTTATTATCAACAATTTTATGTTTAATTTCTTTTATCGGTTCTTAATCATGAATTCATCTCTTATTATCATTACTATCTCTATTGTTGTCAACCTCGTCATGCGTAGCTAATTTCCCTGCTAGGATTTAAGGGAGCTATGAATTTATGACGGTTGTTAATTAGGTTTTAGATTGCTTGTTTATTTTATGCCTTTGTTGTTAATTGTAGCATTAAATCGCGATTAGTCAGTTAATGCGCATGATTGATAAATTGGACCGATAAACCCCGACCTAAGATCGAAAGCCTGGTGAGGGTTTGACCTGCTACAAATATTAAAGTGCCCTAATAAGTTCGATAGCCCGTTAGAAGCATTCTAGGGCAATTAGCGATCCGAGAGGACCTTTTCACTACACCTTAGACCAATATTTGCGACTGATCTATGACCTAGACAATACCGTTATACATGCATTGGTGAACCGAGAATCCTAGTTGTCTCTCCATACTTTTATACTAATTCTCTAATCTTTTATTTCTCTTTAGTAAACAAAATCAAACAACCCCGAATTTTTTACCTAGACAGAATTTAGTTAGCAAAATATAGAACACATTTTAGTGTCCATGTGGATACGATCCCGACTTCCCTAGTTATATTAGTTAGAGACCAATTGGCTATTTTTGATAGGTTGCGACAGCCGTGTCAACCGCCATCTACGCGGCCAAGGTATTTGGGAGTGTTACCATCTCAGTTTCCCAAGGCAGTGAGTCGAAACTACGATTAAGTAACCCTTTATATCTATAATTAACATGTTTCATGAATTACAAATGAGTAAATAAATACAAGTGTGAACTGTACATTATACAACTCGACTAAAGTTTATGTCATCTACCAACTAGGCAACTTGACTCCAAGGTCCGTGTCTCGTTCCGTCTCCTGCATGACACCAAAGCCAAACCTGTTCTCAAACTGCTCCCCATATGATAGAAAATATCATATGGATCGATACAGGCTACCTCGTAAATAGATGAGATTTATACATAGCCAACACACGTTAGTTTCAATAATACATATACGTAAGACACGATACAAGAATGTAAAGTTGCAACATGATAAATGAATGTACAAGAGAAGACATTACATCTAACACAATACCGCATCCACCACATCGATACCGGGGACACACCCACGATACCAACAACCCGGTAACGGCACCGTAGTACCGCCCACCAAACAGTCGGACCGTAGTCCGTAAAATATGTACTCAGGACACACCCGTGGTACCGGACCCGGGGGCTAACCGGATTCCTGTCAGACGTCGTGTCTCAACCACATGCATCTCTCCATAACTCAAGTCATTATGTGCACATCCCTCATGGAGTGGGAAGCTCCAAGAGACGAACTAAGCGTAAGACGGTCTCCCAATCGCCTTACGTTTCCTCAACAACCATATATCAACACCACTACTCCTCTAACATCATCCACAACCACATATAACATAATATGTGATACAATATGCCAACATATGTTTTCACGTGTACAATGATTATCAAACATACTTCTTTCTCATATGAAATGGATGCCAATTAAGTCAAGTAGTAATGTGAACCAACAACCAAAGAGATACTTCAAGACATACTCCCAAATTAACAGGTTATAACGCAATCCCCTCGATTTCCACAATCTAGTAAGACACAAACATCCAATTACATGTTATAATGCAAATCCAATACTATCACGAGACCAACATTAACCACCCAATATTATATGCAAAGGAATTGGGAGCACACACTAGCTTGAATTTGCACGATTTTGGAGCCTCAACAAAATTAGGCTCTAAATCCAACTAAATCAAGCTAAGTTGTGGAAATAGCAGCTAAGAAGGATATCTTAGAGAGTTTAGGGGATTTTTGTCTAGGATCTCGTGTCCTAAAAATGTCCACACAAGAATTGAGCTTAAGGCGCCTTCCAAGCTATCCGGTTTTACCTCATTAGAAAAGTAAGAGAAATGTCACTTTCAAAGCTTCCTCTTTTGAACAAGCAAGCTCCTTGGGATTCTTGGCTGCCAATATGGGTCTTATTCTACAAATGCTTGGACCATTTCAGCGGTTTTGAAGCCTTTATAAGATAAATAAGAAAAGGAAGCTTGTAGACAAGGGAGCTTGACCACAAGTACCTCATTCAGATTAATAGCTTTTGTTTTTGTTTCTTTTTTCCAGCTTTTGTAAGGCTTTTTCCAGCCGTTTTATTGTCCTTTTTCCTGCCATTTTGTGACCCTTGAATGTAATATTGGATGTATGACTAGGATTAGATTGGAGCCTCTATATAAATAGCTCTAAACTTGTGTAAAAATCAGATTATGTGGAGTTAAAATTATGAGTTTGAAAACCGAGTTTTCTACTTCTTTTCTTCTTGCTTAGTGTCGAAAGCCCCTCATTACTTAGTGTTTGAGGAGAAATTTAGTTTATACTTAGTGACCTTGGATGAGATTCTAAGTCCCGAACCTGCTTCGGGATCTAGCTCAATTCATATCTTTGTTACTTGTCCTCTTTCAGTCTCAATTAAACAGTCAATTTGTGTGTTAAATCTTGCTTGATTGTTGTGTGTTCAAAGCAGCCCTTAAACCACCGTTGTCTTCTGATTTTTCTCGTCTAAAATAAGTATCTAATTGAGTCCCTTCTTGAGTCTAAGTATTGAGCATGAATCTCAGTTTAGATTTTTGTCTAAAATACAACAATCCTTAAGGTTTATACTCCAAAGTGGTATCAAGGAGACAGGTTTGACACGAGTTCTACCTTTTTTTAGTCTTGGGAAAAGCCCTTGGGAGTGTTACCGTCTCAGTTTTGATAGGTTACGACAGCCGTGTCAACCCCCATCTACGCGGCCAAGGTATTTGAGAGTGTTACAATCTCACTTTCCCGAGGCAGTGAGTCGGAACTACGATTAAGTAACCCTTTATATCTATAATTAACATGTTTCATGAATTACAAATGAGTAAATGAATACAAGTGTGAACTATACATTATACAACTTGACTAAAGTCTATGTCATCTACCAACTAGGCAACTTGACCCCAAGGTCCGTGTCTCGTTCCGTCTCCTGCATGACACCAAAGCCAAAGCTGTACTCAAACTGCTCCCCATATAATCGGAAATATCATATGGATTGACACAGGCCACCCTGAAAATAGATGACATTTATACACAGCCAACACACGTCAGTTTCAATAATACAATTACTTAAGACACGGTACAAGAATGTTAAGTTGTAACATGATAAATTAATGTACAAGACAAGACACTACATCTAACACAACACCGCAACCCCCATATCGGTACAAGGGACACACCCACGTTATTAACAACCCAATGACGGCACTGTAGTACCGCCCACCAAACAGTCGGACCGTAGTCCGTAAAACATGTACTCAGGACACACCCGTGGTACCGGACCCGGGCGCTAACTGTATCCCTGTCATACGTTGTGCCTCAACCACACGCGTTCCTCCATAACTCAAGTCATTATATGCACATCCCTCATGGAGTGGGAAGCTCCAAGAGACGAACAAAGTGTAAGACGGTCTCTAAACAGCCTTACGTCTCCTCAACAACCATATATCAACACCCCTACTCCTCAAACATCATCCACAACCACATATAACATAATATAGGATACAATATGCCAACATATGTTTTCACATGTGCAATGATAATCAAACATGCTTCTTTCTCATATGAAATAGATGCCAATTAAGTCAAGTACTAATGTGAACCAACAACCAAAGAGATACTTCAAGACATACTCCTCAATTAACAAGTTATAATGCAGTTCCCTCCATTACCATAATCTAGTAAGACACAAACATCCAATTACCTGTTATAATGCAAATCCAATACAATCATGAGACCAACACTAACCATCCAGTATTATGTGCAATGGAATTGGGAGCACACACTAACTTGAATTTTCACAGTTTTGGAGCCTCAACAAAATTGGGCTCTAAATCAAACTAAATCAAGCTAAGTCATGTAATTAGCAGCAAAGAAAGATGTCTTAGAGAGTTTAGGGGATTTTTGTCTAGGATCTCATGTCCTAAAAACGGCCACACCAGAATTGAGCTTAAGGCGCCTTCCAAGCTATCCGGTTTTAGCTCATTAGAAAAGTAGGAGAAATGTTACTTTCAAAGCTTCCTCTTTTGAACACGCAAGCTCCTTGGGATTCTTGGCTGCCAATGTGGGTCTTATTCTACAAATGCTTGGACCATTTCAGCTGCTTTTGAAGCCATTATAAGATAAATAAGAAAAGGAAGCTAGTAGACAAGGGAGCTTGACCACAATTACCTCATTCCAATTAATAGCTTTTGTTTTTGTTTCTTTTTTCCAGCTTTTGTAAGGCTTTTTCCGGCCTTCTTATTATCCCTTTTCCTGCAATTTTGTGACCCTTGGATATAATATTTGATGTATGGCTAGAATTAGATTAGAGCCTCTATATAAGGAGCTCTAAACGTGTGTAAAAATCAGATTATGTTGAGTTAAATTTATGAGTATGCAAACTGAGTTTTCTACTTCTTTTCTTTTTTATAAGTGCGTAAAACCCCTCACTACTTAGTGTTTGAGGAGGAATTTAATTCATTCTTTGTGATCTTGAACGAGATTCCAAGTCTTGAGCCTGCTTCGTGATCTGGCTCAATTCATATCTGTGTTACTCTTCCTCTTTTACTCTTAATTAAACATTCCATTTGTGTGTTAAATCATGCATGCTTGTTGTGTGTTCAAATGAGCCCTTAAACCATTGTTTTCTTTTGATTTTTTCGTCCAAAATAAATGTCTAATTGAGTCTCTTCTTGGGTCTAAGTATTGAGCGTGAATCTCAGTTTAGATTTATGTCCAAAATACAATAATCCCTAAGGTTTACACTCCATTATGCCACAATGAAATCTCGACACTAATATGAGACTAATAATAATTACCCAGAACAATCATGTTATAATGCATTAACAACCTAATAAAGACATATGCAACCATTAACACTTATTGAAACCGAGTAGGAAAATCCTACCTTTTAACAATCCTCTAATTAGCACAAGCAAGCACACGAATCCTCCTCTAACAAGCCATATCCCACAATTAATTAAGTAACCTTCATCACAAATATGTTCTACAACAATAAAGTACTCTTAATTCCTTAATTAAACCATATAATTACCCAAAACCCTAACTAAATAATCATAAGACAAAACCCTTAAAATCTAGGGTTACTAGCAATATAAATAAAGGAAAAGGATAAATAATCACTTAATTACAAATGTAAGCAAATGAAAAAGGATTGAACTTGAGTGCAAATCTTCAAGGATAAGGTGAGATCTTGAGAGGATAAGGTTATGGGAGTGTTGTGGGATTTTGAGTGGTATGAGGATGAGGTTTGGTGAGGAAATTAGAGGAAATCAGAAAAAAGAGCTTAAAAGAGATAAGGTCCACCTACCATGCTTCACACGCGAAACAAGGGACAACGACAAGTCACCCAGTTTAGTGCACCAGCCACTCGGCCAAGTGACTCATTCTAGGAGATGGTATACAAGATCAGCTATTACTCGGTCCCTCACTTGGACGAGTAAGTTCAACTCGGTCGAGTACTTGGTGTACTCGGCCGAGTGCAGCCTTAGAAATTACGGGGTACTACAGTCTTCCCCCTTTAAAACAAATTTCGTCCCCGAAGTTCACACCCGACTCAAACAAGGCACCTCTGACCTTACTCTTCACTCGCAAAGCTAAAGCAACACTAACACAAAATAGGTCTCGACAAAGCAGAGCATTAACTTAGCAAACAAGGTCAACCTCACATGTGACTCAATCCCGTAACACTCTACCTATCAAGCTTCACGACACTACCCGACTCCCAATCATCACGACCAAAATGATGTTTGGTCTATCATCATCATTATGCGTCCCACAATACTAACACTCCAATACTAATGACATTCACAAGGTAAGGGCATCTATCAAAATGAAATGTTACATTCTCCCTCCTTAAGATGAACTTCGTCCCCGAAGTCCGCTTACACTGAACACATCAAATTACTCTCCTACTCAACACCCTCAATATTATCATGATTATACACAACTACAGCCTTAATTAATACCACAATAGTACCCTAAAATGTCTATTTCGTACTATATCCTTAGCTATTTTCGTGCATTAACACCATTCCTCCCCACCGATAACCGTTTTATCGCTTAATATAAATACCAATAGCTATTGACACATGACACAATCTCTAAATGATTGGCCTATCTCCAATCATTCCTCTCACTGCCTAAGATTAAAGGCAAAATTTTCATCATAATCCACTTAATGTGACATCGAAGGTTCCTTTTTTATCACTACCGAACTCGCCCGTAAACCAACATGACACACATTCTTATCATTCTGCTCCTACTATCCCAACAAAATTTATGGACCACATGTAACTTCTATATCAAAACAACACATATTCTGCTAACTACTTGTCACTACGAGTCAATGAAGGATTAATTCAATTCAAACTCATAAGCACTACAACAACTAAGCCTTATTAACAAAAGTCTATAAAATATATTAGCACAATTACCATAGTTAAAATTTTCACTTCATCATATATATACTCTACTCTTATATCTATAACCACGAAATCTCAGTGACATACAACAGTACTGAAAACAGAATACCAATTCATACGGCAATGATATAATATACATGACATTTCAATATTCATTTCAGAACTATCCCCTCTCCTCCGCCACAACCGGTGATGGTATCATAATACCGTCACCAACAACGGCACCGCAATGCAAAACAACAGCCACATCGGCCACCGTTGCACTCCATCACGTCTCATGAACACAGTCTCAACACAACATTATTAATAAAGAATAACAACAATATCACAACTTAAACAAGCAATTGACAACTAGACCATAATACATAACATGGATTCTTCACGGAGTAATTAAAAGACAACTTGCAAACAACATCCATATTACCACTCATAGGATCGGAGTCTTAGACAACTACTTTTACGCGTTGTAAATACGTACTTAAATTAGACGTTCATACTATATAACACAGGTGATCAAACACCTCAATAACATAATTGGACTCGTATGCATTACATGTCGCATTCTCAATCTCATAACCACGAAGACCAACTTGGTAATATTAAATCCACAACCACATTTCCCAAATGCTATAGCTAAAACTCACTCATATTCTCTCAAGACCGATAGAATAATCTCCTTACCAGAGCTCTTCCTATACTCGTAACTATTTCCTTTAGAATTCTAAATCCCTAATTACATAATCACTTTCGATTGACCATCTTTTCTTCATCTTTCAAAATGATGCTCCACAAAAATCCGATGTCGGTACAACAAAAAGACCACCGCTTACCATGCCACACGTATACATTCACACTCAAGTAGTCCCGCCACTAGACATTACTAGGACTTAGGTACCTTCCACCGTGTATTACTAAAAAAATCGTCTCTACTCCATGTAATTGGTCACCTCAAACTCCACTATTCCGTTCCCAAATATTTTCCTATTAAATATTGTGCCTCCGTTTTAGATTGACCTCTAACTTACACCCCCGTTCTAGTAATCTCTTATCTTCCTTCCACGCAAACTCTCATGATATCACTCCCACTCAACTCTTTGACACCTCAACTATTTCCTCATCATTCCACAATCGAAAGCCAACCATTTGCCAACCAATAATCCCCTAATCATACTCAATAAGGGTCACCCTCACATGTCCTCCAAACCTCATTTATTAACTATGAGTCCAAACAACCGCTAAGTATCTAACCTTGATTACACCACTCATCATCCATAAGTTGTTATGGACATAGCTACCAGCGCGAGGCCGAGGCACGTCATGGGTCATTACCGATTTGAAAGCCATTGAAACCGGTAAAAGGTTTGACAAGCTTGCATTTGTGGAGTCGCCACCAATTTTTATGGAAAATTGGAGCCGTTTGAATACTTCGCGTCATGTCAAGACACAAAGTAGTGACATGAACACTAACAATTTCGTTACCCCTAGCATTCTAGGTCTAGAACGACTCTCGTGATGCCAATAAACACGGATGTTGACAGAGATCTTGAGTAGGGGGTGAGGGTATGTATTAGGAAGCTCGTTTATTTGAACACCTAATCCCGCCCGCCTCGATAGAGGCCTCTACTAATTATCAGGGAAGTTGTTTATACTCAAATGTTGTCAATTATATGCATGCAATACAACATCCATGGATTAATCGTAGCATGTGAGATTAGATTATGTTGGTGAACACAACATTTAGCACTCAATTGGGTCGAAGTGGGAAGTTAGATTAATTACATGTGAATGCCAATAAATCACGCAAGAACAATACGAAATAAAGAAATAAATTACAATTGATAATTTGAATTTACGTCATAAATATGCTCGAAAAAGGATTTGAAAAGAAAACAAAATAGAAAAGAAGATTAAAAATGAAAATATGTCGAATTATAAGTGATAATACAAATAATAATTGATTAGAAACCTGAAAAGAAACCCTACGTCAAAACAAGAACGAGTTCAGAAGCAGAAACCACCTCAGAACATGCGCAACATCTGCTACGTCCCTTACAAGAGGCGCATCAGACTGTGCGTCTATTTTTGAGTTGGATTCAAACTGTGAAAGTCAGACTCGTCAAACTGTTATTGTTAGTTGGTTGATTAATGTCGATTATTGGTATGTAACTCGAGTAGAAGTGATTTAATCATGTTACTCAGATGTGGAACCGTCATAAAGCGATAAAAGGGTGAATAAATGAAATATTACAATGATTTACAAAGATGATTTATATACGATGTCGGAAACGAAAAGGGTAAAACTTGAAGATGGATAAAAACTGGGGAATTAAAGGTTGAAGATAAAACAGAATAAAAAACATATATAAGAGACGAATTGAAGGGACTTGATATGAACAAATCGAGCCTCTTAAATCCGGGTTTGAATTTAGTGACGAAAACCCATGAGCCACACCTGAATAAAACAACAAGCTTTGTAACCATTTAAGCTCACAGTAGCAAGAGCAAGAGAGTGACAATTGGTTTCTGCAGACGAACGAGACACGGTGTGCTATTTCTTGGTCTTTTAGGACATGGAAGAAGACTCCAGAAAAACGAGCCAACCAGTAAGAGAACAACGAGTAATAAGGCGCGAAGTAGAATCAGCGCGAAGTAGAATACCTTGTTCCGGGGTTCCTTTCAAGTAACGTACATTACAAAGAGCTGCTTCCCAATGGTCCTGTCATTGAGATAAGATATGAACAACATACGTCTGGTGAGGAGAGGTCATCACAAGGTGCACTATCAGTTCGGCCCAACTGTTGATTCCACTCCAACGAAGTAGAACATGGCTTACTTCCCAACATATCAGCCTCAGAAATAATATCCAAAGCATATTTCAGTTGACACTAGAAGATTCTACTGGCATTCTGAGTTTCTTCCAATCCGATCGATAAAATACTTTAGTGTTAAGTCGAAAAGGATTAATAAAAAAGCAAGTTTTATAAACTGAAAATATGAAAATTGAAGAAATAGAAGAAGAAAAACGAAAGATAAAAAGAGAGACATATACTCGATGAAGATGAAGAAGAGCAGCACCAGAGAAGCAACCACTGCAATAGGCACAGCAAATGCTTCGACTATTCCAGAACGCGCATCTGCTGATGCGTTTCTTCTTGGTCGTCTTTCGCTGCAGTTTTTCCAAAGAACGGTTAAAAGGGTTATTTTGAAATTGGTTTTGAGCATACTCGTGACATAAATTCGTACATTAATACAAACAAAATGAAATACAATAAATAAAATTAGGATTTTACACCCGGAGACTTACATGTTTGACGAAACGAGATTGATTAAGTTGCCGTTTAGTGATTGTTCGACTCGATGTATAAAAGAAAGTGCCCTTAAAAAAGGATTTAAAACAGATTGATTGGATTGATTAAGTGGAGTTGGTCAATGATGTGACTCATATTTGAGCACATTTAGTCCCCGAATTAACCTCGTTCCCATGCTTTATAACACATATTTGGGTCATTTACTATCTTTAGTTACCCATTTTGCATATTCTTTGAGGTTTTGTCTCCTTGGTAGGAATGGATTGCTAACCTTGTATTTACAAGGCGGAATGGAGCTAAATGGATCGCATCCAATGACCAAGCATCAAAGAGAAGACCAACACTAGCGGCCTAAGTAGATAGATAAAGTGAAATGGGCAATGATGAAAACATCCTTGCATCCCCAATACGATCCTTGCGGATTGTTAAGGAGCTAAACAAGAGAAGCACTCTACCCAGGGATCCGAGCGTGCCACACTGTAAGGATCCGAGCGGCTTGATCCCAGGACGAGCGGACTGTGCAACAAGGATCCGAGCGTCCCCTCCTTGATCCGAGCGGATCCCAAGACAGAACAGCCCGTGCCACAGCATAGGACGAGCGGATCGTGGCAGGACTAGCATGGAGGATCCGCGTATTTCCCTCGAGAGTAGCATTTCCTCAAGTTTTCTTAGGGTCTTAATAGTCATTTAAGCCTTTAGTAACCCTAATCCTTGTACCTAATATTTAGTATAAATACCCCTTTGTACTACCTAGATTAGCATCATCCCTCAATCAACTCTTAATCCAATTTTAATCAACTCTTAGCATCTCTTAATACTATCTTAAATTAGTCTTAATTTAGTTATAATACATTTCTCAATATTAATCACATCTTAATCTTTCCTTAATTTCTCTATTGTTCATCCTTTTTTTCGGTAATTAGAAGATTATTTGGGTTTATTTGGAGGATTGATAATCTTCCATCAATCATCAAGTACATCTATTATTCTTTGCTTTATTATTTGGAATCATCTTCATAGGCATAATTCCTCTTTACCCTAGTTTAATTATTGTTAATTAGTTTCATTTATTCATCATGTTTTGCTTTGTTAGTATGATTGGCAACCTTATTAGCATGCTAAACTTGATCATGAGTGAGTAGTTCTTTAGCTAGGGTTAATGGGGAATTAGGGGAAACAAACATGGGGATTGATCTATGCTTAATCTAATATGTTCTCATAATTAATTTGCTTGCTTGTTGTGATTTCAACTTATGCACATGTTCTGTTTGCTGAAATGCGAGCCTATGAATCCTTCCATTTTTTGATCCATCCCTTATCTCTTCAATGAGGCTTGTAAGATATAAACCAACTCGAGCCTCATTAGACCATGCATAAAGTTGAATAGGAAGGATTAAGTCGACTTGTAGGTGTTGTACAGTCTATACGACTCGGCTCCGGGACCCAAACCTTCTTAGGGATTGTAAGATATACACTAACTCGATCACATCACAACAATAAGTGCTTGCATCTAATTTAGAACATGTTTGTATGATCTACTCCCATGAATCCCCTATGAACCCATGACACTCTAGTGCCTTTAATCAATTGTTTACAACTCCCTTTTAATTGCTTTGCTTTGTTTTCATTACTTTACTTTCATTTTGTTGATTAGTTTAGATTACACATCACCTCAACCCAAATTGTGACACCCTAAGACATAGCTATTTGCAATTGAGAATCCTACATCAATACCCATCCCTTGGGATCCGACCTTTACTTACCTATTTACTAAGAGTAGTTTGTGAAGTTATAAATATTGTTTTGGTTGGTAGCTTTTGACGACGAGCTTGAACCGGACCAAAAAATGGCGCCGTTGCCGGGGACGATGTTAAATTGATTTGATTTTCATTAATTGTTTTTAGTTGTGTCTTTCTTTACCTTGGGGGAGAGTACTTCCTCAAGGTACTTCTCACCTTTTTCTCTTAGTGTACTTTGCAAGATGGATATTATAGATTGTTGTGTAGAGGACCATATGGGTACTACTCTCATCAAAGACCCTTTGCTAGCATTGGAAGCCTTAGAAGCAAGTGAGGCCAAAAACAAGCATTGGGAATTATAAGTAGATCTCCTTGAAGCCGCTCTAGCCAATAAAGAGCTCAACTATGAGCAATCCATATTGATAAATGACATTCTCGAGGAAGCATCACAATACACTAAAGAAACGAAAGTAACCAAAGATCATACTATACAAGCCGAAGAGCTAGACGAATATGTCATCGAATTTGAGTACGATGGGTATGAGGAGCTTGAGGAACAAATCGAATATGCCATGAGGATGGAATGTATAATGGAGATGGAACATGTCCTTAGTGAGCCTTCAATGGCATAAAGTGAGGTACAAACTCTAACTCTAAAACCCCTTCCCCCAAATTTGAAATATGCTTACCTTAATGAATCTAAAACCAAACCCGTGTTGTTAATGAAAAACTTGATGAGAATCAATTAGAAAGTTTGCTTGATGTGTTAAGAGAACATGAAAAGGCTATAGGTTATAGTCTAGATGACCTTAAGGGGATAAGCCCCAATTTTTACATGCATAGGATTCATCTACAAGAAGACAATAGACCCACCATTCAAGGACAAAGGAAACTAAACCCCCACTTTCAAGAAGTTGTAAAAGCGGAGGTTATGAAATTACTTGATGCGGGAATCATTTATCCTATATCGGAATCTTTGTGAGTTAGCCCTGTTCAAGTGGTACCTAAGAAAGGAGGTACCACGGTGGTAACAAATGATAAGAACGAGCTAATACCCACAAGCGTATGTGTATCGACTATCGTAAATTGAATTCCGCAACAAGAAAGGATCATTTCCCCCTACCATTCATTGACCAAATGCTTGAGAGGTTAGCCTCTAACAAATTCTTCTGCTACCTCGACGGGTACTCGGGATTCTTCCAAATCCCGATACACCCGGATGACCAACACAAAACCACCTTCACATGTCCTTACGGTACTTTTGCATATAGGAGAATGCCTTTCGGGCTATGTAATACACCCGCTACTTTCCAAAGATGCATGATGAGTGTCTTCTCCGATTATCTAGAAACCATAACGGAAGTTTTTATGGATGATTTAACCATTTATGGAAAAGACTTTGACTCTTGCTTGCATAACCTTTCTCTTGTATTGCAAAAATGTGAAGATGTTAGCCTTGTCTTGAATTGGGAAAAGTGTCACTTTATGGTCAATGAAGGTATTGTCTTCGGTCATTTAATCTCGAAAAAGGGCATCGAAGTTGATAAAGCCAAAGTTGAGGTGATATAGAAACTCCCACCTCCCGTGAATGTTAGAGGGGTGAGGAGCTTTCTTGGTCACGCGGGTTTCTATCGCCGTTTTATAAAAGACTTTTCCAAAATTGCGAAACCTCTTACTCAACTTTTGCTTAAAGATGCCCAATTCCAATTCACTAATGAGTGTGTCGAAGCCTTTTATAGAATCAAGGAAGCACTAATCTCGGCACCAATCATCCAACCACCCAATTGGGAACTACCATTTGAGATCATGTGCGATGCGAGTAACTAACTACGCCGTTGGAGCGGTTCTTGGCCAACGGGTAGGAAAGGCATTGCATGCTATCGATTACATAAGCAAGACTCTTGATGCCGCCCAAGTGAACTATGACACTACCGAGAAGGAACTCTTTACCATTGTCTATGCTTTAGACAAATTCCGTTCTTATTTGCTTGGATCAAAAGTGATTGTTTTCTCGGATCATCGTGCTCTTAGACATCTATTGATAAAGAAAGAAGCAAAACCAAGATTGTTGAGATGGATTTTGCTACTCCAAGAATTTGATTTGGAGATAAAAGATAAGAAGGGAGCCGAGAATGTGGTAGCGGATCACTTGTCAAGAATTCGATTCCACAATAATGAGGGAGAGACACCGATTAATGAGTCCTTCCCCGATGATATCTTGATGACCATCCATTCACAACTTAAGAAGCACCCCACACCGTGGTTCGCCGACTATGCTAATTACATTGTTGGAGGAGTTCTTCCTCCAAACGTGAACTACAATCAAAGAAAGAGATTCTTGTTTGAAGTGAAGAGATACTTTTGGGACGATCCCAATCTTTACAAGGAATGTAGTGATGGACTTTACCGAAGACGCATACCCCAATGGAAAGTTCAAGGTGTTTTAGAAGGATACCATTCAACACCATATGGAGGACATCATAGAGCACGGAGAACAATTGCTAAAGTCCTTCAATCGGGCTTCTTTTGGCCTACCATGTTTGAAGATGCTAGAGAATTGATTCTCCATTGTGATCCTTACCAAAGAATCGGGAACATTTCTTGGAGAAATGAGATGCCACAACGAGGAATATGTTGGAGTATGTATCCTCGACAATAATGCGATCACATGTTTAAATCTCATATTAAGAATGCTGAGGGAAAATAATAATTTATTGTCAACTGATCCACATTAATCAGTAATGATTGGCCGACTAGAGTTTGACATTACTGTCAAATGACGGTGGTGATCAGTTGATCCCTTAAGGTCATACCTATAGGGTAACACTCTTAATTGATTAATTAATTAATTGTATGATGATACAAGTTAATTAATTCCTTAAAATTGAACAAATGATTTTGTGAGTGAGATTACGTATCTTATTGTAATTCGATTAAATAAGATTCGGTCTAAGTAATTTAAATTGTTTTATTACTTAGGTTTATTTATTGTTTATGAAACAATTAAAATAAGAATGAATGGTTTATTACAAATACAAGTTGTTGTGATTTATAATTCTATAACCCATTTTAAGTACTTGTAATTGTGAATTACTAATTAATTTTTATATGTGATTTATTTTGTTTATATAATGATTTTTAATAAGTTAAAAATGCATTATTAAACAACATGTCTAGTAACATGTCCAATATGTCACACTACACAAATTGACATTTGACAAACTTAAAATGGACCTATTTTATATGGGTGTGCCGTGTAAATGGAGGGATATGGTAGGTTTAGAATTTAATTGGTGCTCTAATTGAGAATGAGGCATAATGATTATGTCCTTTATAGACCTAAACCTAGTCCTACACCATGTGACTTGAGAAGAACAACTTTGTGCATGCATTGGGCACTCTTACCTTGAGCTACCCGGCCACCTATATGAAAAGGGAGAGTTTTCTCTTCTTCTTCATTATTATTCATTCTTACCCAAAAATGATTTGATAATTTCAAATATTCTCTCTAAAATTATCAAGAACAATTTTAAAGAATACCTCACATATTACTAATATTACCCATACATTACTAGTAGTAGTAAGTAGCACTATTAGTTGTTATTTTAAGGTACATTTACTAATTTCTAGTATCCAAGTTAGTATTTGTTTTAAGGGTGATTATCTTGGTACAATCCTTGAGGAGTAGATTCTACTATTGAATCTAAGGGTCTTGTTGGAGCACTTGGTTTTTCTTAAGAAGACTAATTTGGTAGGAGACCGATTAGTATAAACCTTTCGGCCCTCATTGTAAGTTGATCGGTTTTCTTCTTACTTTGTATTTTAATGTTATGCATGCATAAGATCTAATTAGTTTATGACTAAACTAAATTAATTTAGTTATTAGAAGTGTCTAATAAGAGGTTAATGAATGTTTCAATTGGTATCAGGGCAAGAGTTGTTGCATGCATAATCGGTTATTGTTTTTCCGGAGTTAAAATGTGTACATATAAAACTTGTAATTTGTGATTTATGATGATAAGGGTCACGAAATTTTTGCATGATAAACATTCTGGTCCTAAATTGATTTTAGGTCATTTTGATGATTTATCGTATTTTATTGCTCTTTAATATGATTTTAGTATTTTTATTATATTTTATTGAGTAAAATGACTTTTAAAATGCTAAAATTAGTTAGACTATGATTCTGACCATGAAATTTTGATACGACCTCACATGCATATTTTACTTATTGTATGAAAAATTTCGTCTAAAATGATTTTATATTGCATGTTTTATGATTTTTACATGATAAAAATTGATTAAATAGAGGTATTTTGTTAAAAATAGTTAGACTTCTTTTCTACCCATGAAATTTTAATATGTTGTCACATGCAATATTTAAACACTGTATGTAAATTTTGAGATAAAATGGTCTTATTTTGCATGATTTATGATTTTTAGATGTAAAAATCACATAAATAGTGACTATTTTAGCAAAAAATAGCTAAAATGAATTTTATGGCATGAATTTTTTTCCCAATTTTGTATATATGATATGAACATCAGATCTAAAGTTGCATGTTAAATTTCGTATGATTTAAATGGTTATTTATTTTTATGTGATATAAATTGATAAATAGCAACTTTATTAGTCATTAATCTAAAAATTCGATTTTGGGCTTAAAAATTTGTTATTTCCGTGTTCTAGAAACTTATTTAGAATATTCAAAATTTTAATTTTGATTTATTGCATAATTTTATGTTTAATTTTGAATTAAAGGGTTAAAATTATGTTTTATACGATTTATTTGTGAAAAAAATTAAAATAATCTATGGGCAAATTTTATTAAAATTTTGGAATGTTGGGAATTTTCCAGAATATACAAAATTATGATTTTGAAATTTTCGAATTTTTATGACTTAATTGGGGACTATTTCTTTATTATTATGAATAATAGTGTTTAAAGAGCCATAATAAAATATCAAGTTGAATTATTGTCAAATTTTTAGTGAAGACTAAATTTTTGAGTCCTAAGAAGGTTGGGGTAATTAACTTGGACATAGATTTGATTTATGTAATATTGTGTGATTTTAATAAGTTAATAGTCACAATTATCCATAAAACTGGACCGAATATACGATATTAGCTTAAATAGGGCGATTTGGCACATCACATGGCATATTTTATACATATATTAATGCTGCATTTTTTTTATGATTGTCATATTTTAATTTTATATAATTTTGAATTATGTAATTTGTACCTTGTATGGCCTTAGTTTTAATTGGTATTTCCCGAAATGAATGGCGATATCGATTTGGTTGTAATTATTGTGATCTCGTATCACTTTTATTTTATTTTGTTTTTCTTTTTATAATGTATAAAGTAGAAAAGATATGTAATTTATTAATTACGGAGTTCCTTGAAGACGGTGCCATTCGAGAAGGCGGTCCGACAAAGACGGTGTTGCCTTGGAGTGCGTGCCAAATGAAGTTCAAGGGACCAAAGGAGTTGGTTTCCGAATTTGTAAATAAGTTATTTGATTTACTATTTTAGGAAGGACATACTAGGATTTTATTGTTTTTGCTTTGCATTTGTTTTATATGTTTGCATGCATAGCCAAATCGCCATAACTACACATGCATATTATTTTATCGAGTCATCGACCGTGTCCATTATGATTATCGTAGTTCACCGCTTTAGTTTACTTAAAACGAGATAGATAATAAATTGACAAGACCTCTCACTAATAATAATAATTGAGAATTAGTCTTACCAAATAGTAGAACCATGAGTCCCAATTTCATAAGGAAGTAGGCTCGGCTCACCGGGGTACTAAACTTGTTACGTTGGGTAAGTGGGTAGTAAATTGTTATTACATCGAAATTTGGATTGAGCTCAACGGAAGTATTCGTGACCGTAGTCGCATGTGTTCCGGGCTAAAGATAAATATTAAAGTAATTTTATCGACCGAGAGTTCTAAAAGTAGAATCGATGAAAGAGTTAATCCACCGAGTTATATTGATAAGGGATGAATCGGCTCACCGTGCCCGAGTAAATATGAATTTGGATCTCGGGATCATTTATAATAGTTGGGTAGAGGTCACTATATAAATGCTTAAAACTTGTTTAAAATGTTTACAAGTGCTATTAAAACGATAAATGTTAATTAAATCCTTCACTTCCTATTTTGCAGTCGAAATTGTTTTCTCAAATGCAATGGCAACTCCAAATTCATCCGCAACCACTAGCTCGAACACTCTCACCAATGTTTCATGGCTCCGATCCTTCATGGATCGTTGTAAATTAGAAAAGAATGGGTCCAACTTCGCCGATTGGGACGCTCAACTTCGCTTGGCCGCGGAGGGTGACGACAAGCTTCGTTACTTTACCGAGGCCTCTCCCGCTGCACCTACCGCTAGGTCTACCCCCGCCGCTAGGCAAGCCTATGAGACTTACCAAAAGGAGTCGGCCGCGATCAAAAATGTGTTGATCTTCTCTATGGAGGCCGAACTCCAAAGAAGTGCTATAATAATTAGCACCGCATATGAGATCTATACGAAACTTGTGACCATGTTTTCACAACCTCCGAGGATCATTCAATATGAAGTGGCATCCGCATTCTTCGATCTCAACATTAAGGAGGGCCAAAAATTTAGCCCTCATGTGCTCAAGTTGATGGAGCATGTTGAGACTCTAAAATTGCAAAAAGGTAGAGATTCCCGAAAAACTCATCATATGCTCAACATTAACCAAAAGAGTAAAGGGAATTTTAGGAAAGGTGGCAATAAGGGAAAGAATCAAACTTCCTACAAGAACAAAGGAAAGGCCTGTGAAGCTAGCTCCTCTAAGCCCAAGAAGGGTGCCCCGTCTGGGGACAAATGCCACTATTGTAATGGTGTTGGGCATTGGAAGAGAAATTGTCCAAAGTACCTTGGCGATATAAAAGCTGGAAAAGTTATTCGAGTAGGTAAATAACTATCCCTATCTTTTATGTTTCAATCTCAACTTTGGTATTTTGATACAAGTTATGATTTTACCCTTTTTATTGTACTTAGGGCATCCGAGCAAGGACAAGGGCAAAGAAAATAAAGCCAGGAAGATCTTGAGGGATGCTATATGTAGCCGCCCATGGTGCTAGATCTATGGAATCTTGGCTTCATTTTGCTTTGTCTTTATTTTCAAGTTGTATTTTGAAATTTTGGAACTATTTTGATTTCCTCGTTCGACTTGGAAATTTGGTTGTTTCCTTAAACAATGGTTGTATTTTGGATATTGGTGACTTGGTTTGCAACCCAAGTCACTTACTTTATCGTATCGTTTGTTCTAAAATTTGTCATCATACACTACTTGCATCGAGAAACATAAGATTATCGACTTAAATTGATCAAATAGACATTTATAATGATTGAGTCATTATATGTCCATAAGCTATGAATTCGATTCTCCTTATGCCATTGTGACTAAAGTCACAACTTACTTATGTAAGATCAATTATGAAGTTATGATTGAGTTGTTGAACTCACACTAGGGAACGTTACCAACCATATTTGATACACCTATCAAATTTAAATCGTCTAGTCTATATTATCTTTTCAACATGTCTCGAATAAATCACTATAAAGTTGATATGTGATATGTTTTCCTCCTTCACAATCATTATTTGTGGCTTAAAAGCTATCTTTGGAGAAAAAGTGCATGTTTCCTAAAGATAGAGTGGGAGTAAAATTAGCCACAAACCTTAACTAGATGGGATCTACGTGAGGAGGCCAAAAGAAGATGTTCTTAAGGAAATTACGTGAGGACACCAAAAGAAAGCGTTCTTAAGGAAACTAGAGACTTATGAAAAGACTAAAGAATATGTTCTTTGGAAAATTAGATTTTATCTATCAAAGGGATATAACTACAGATTTTAAAATTCGACATTTTACTTAAGAGCCTTATGAAACTAAAATGGTGTCTATGCAAGTAAATGGATTTATTTGGGATTGTTGAGAACAATCCAAAGTAAATAGAAATGTATGATTAAGAGTTGCATAGAGAGACATGTCGATGTCTACGAAAGCTAAGTTAATTGTTAACTATGCTGAAGATTCAAATCATTGCTATACCTCATTATGAAAATAAGTAAGGTATTAAAACCACTTTCTAAATGGGTATTTTGAAAGGGATATGTGAATGACATATATGGTTTTAACTAATACTTAGACTAACAATGACCATTCCAAATCATGTAATGTTTCGAATGAGTTGTCAAAAATGAAACATGTGAATACATGGACATGAGTGGGAGCATGTGACTGTCATGTTTAGACATGAAGTTCAGTGGGAGCTATCATCCTTCAAGAATTGCATAACTTATTACTCATTGGAAATGACGTGCATGTAGGTTTTCAATTCTGGATGAAATTAGACATTAAGCAAATCTATTATAACATGGGATGTTGGATTGACACTTAGATAGGTATCTTATGTTAATAATGATCCTTTATCTTAAAGATATCAACCAGTTAAGTAGGTTGTTCATATTGATGAAAATTGAATTATCATAGAATTATGATTATTCACATGAACCTAAGAACTGTTGTCTACATGAAATCGATTACTAATGTTTCTGCCATTAGAATAATCATGTATGCCATAATGCACATGTCCTAGATGAATCGCATGCTTGGAGCATGATGAGTCGATAACAAGTTAACCTATATGAGAGTCATTGGTAAGCCTCAATGAACCATCATGAATTCTCAAGGAGAACTAATGGTCTGTTCTGGAGTTTGGAAGTATACTAAGTTGTGTGTTAAGGATATACAAACTCAAGTTTCCGAACTTATTAGGATTTATGAAAATCCTAGGCTGATTTTATTGACCTAAGGAGTAAATGACTAGTAAGGGTATTTTATTGTCATCCATGCAAGAGTCGACGAAATGAACCTAAGTACGTTGTGATTAGGTGGTGTACTTTAAACTACAAGTAGTGTTGTCCACCGAAACCCACATCACAAGTTATATGATAATAGCGAGAGCTTCTTTCAAGTTAAAGAACCTGAGTCTAGTATGAATTCTAGACATGTACTTAGTAAAATTCATGCTATAAGGGATAACATGAAAATGAAGGAAATCGCAATTCACAAAGTTTGAACACTTGGACACATGGTATGTTCACAAGCTAAACTTTTATTGCGTTAGGCAAGTGCATAAGTGCACTTATGATTATAATACATAGAGTAGTAATATGGTATTGACTACTCGTATGTGATAATCACATTTATCGTTTGAGTTATCGTTAACTCATGTTGTACTTTGTTATATCCAAATGGGGTGGTGAGACAATATTGAACCCCATTAAAGTGAAATGGATTAACATAGTATTCGCCCCTAGTTACTTATATGAGGTGACATCTCGAAGTAACTAGAGTGTGATACGATTGATGGCAAGTTCAAGTGCCATAGAGTCATGAGATATGACTAGTCGATCACATAGGCAGACTGTGAGGGACACTCTGTCGGGCTTATGACCGCTTATAGAGTTATGGAAATTTTTATAGCCTGGTCGTGGCGAGAGCTACTATAGTATTCTTATGAGTCGATTCCTTGACTAAAGACTGTTCGCCTAAGATGGCACAGTTTCAGAGTGACTTTGATTTATGTTCTGCGACCTTCGTAATTGGGGTCAAATGGGCATGTTTTGGGTTATGATGAGTTGTGGCTAATCGAAAGGAAGAGTGCAATAGGAATTGTCCATCCCCGTCAGGGTTATCTTATATCTCAAGGCCACTCGAGTAGTAATGAACTGGAAATGCGTGGCCAAGCTCGGAAGGTATCTATGGTAGATAATTCCGGTAAGACAGTTATTCTCCAAATCAAGGAAACCACTCATGATATGATCAAATTCAAGTACGACATGGAAGACACCTTGCATTGAGTGGGAGATAGTAATAGGACAAGAGAATTGGTGATGCACACTTGTCGCGGACAAGTAGGAGATTGTTGGAGTATGTGTCCTCGACAATAATGTGATCACATGTTTAAATCTCATATTAAGAATGCTGAGGGAAAATAATAATTTATTGTCAACTGATCCACATTAATCAGTAATGATTGGCTGACTAGAGTTTGACATTACTGTCGTATGACGGTGGTGGTGAGTTGATCCCTTAAGGTCATACCTCTAGGGTAACACTCTTAATTGATTAATTAATTAATTGTATGATGATACAAGTTAATTAATTCCTTAAAATTGAACAAATGATTTTGTGAGTGAGATTACGTATCTTATTGTAATTCGATTAAATAAGATTCGGTCTAAGTAATTTAAATTGTTTTATTACTTAGGTTTATTTATTTTTTATGAAACAATTAAAATAAGAATGAATGGTTTATTACAAATACAAGTTGTTGTGATTTATAATTCTATGACCCATTTTAAGTACTTGTAATTGTGAATTACTAGTTAATTTTTGTAGGTGATTTATTTTGTTTATATAATGAATTTTAATAAGTTAAAAATGCATTATTAAACAACATGTCTAGTAACATGTCAAATATGTCACCCTACACAAATTGACATTTGATAAACTTAAATGGACCCATTTTATATGGGTGTGCCGTGTAAATGGAGAGATAGGGTAGGTTTAGGATTTAATTGGTGCTCTAATTGAGAATTAGGCATAATGATTATGTCCTTTATAGACCTAAACCTAGCCCTACACTATGTGACTTGAGAAGAACAACTCTGTGCATGCATTGGGCACTCTTACCTTGAGCTACCCGCCCATGGTGCTAGATCTGTGGAATCTTGGCTTCATTTTGCTTTGTCTTTATTTTCAAGTCGTTGTATTTTGAAATTTTAGAACTATTTTGATTTCCTCGTTCGACTTGGAAATTTGGTTGTTTCCTTAAACAATGGTTGTATTTTGGATATTGATGACTTGGTTTGCAACCCAAGTCACTTAGTTTATCGTATCGTTTGTTCTAAAATTTGTCATCATACACTACTTGCATCGAGAAACATAAGATTATCGACTTAAATTTATCAAATAGACAATTATAATGATTGAGTCATTATATGTCCATAAGCTATGAATTCGATTCTCCTTATGCCATTGTGACTAAAGTCACAACTTACTTATGTAAGATCAATTATGAAGTTATGATTGAGTTGTTGAACTCACACTAGGGAACGTTACCAACCTTATTTGATACACCTATCAAATTTAAATCGTCTAGTCTATATTATCTTTTCAACATGTCTCGAATAAATCACTATAAAGTTGATATGTGATATGTTTTCCTCCTTCACCATCATTATTTGTGGCTCAAAAGCTATCTTTGGAGAAAAAGTGCATGTTTCCTAAAGATAGAGTGGGAGTAAAATTAGCCACAAACCTTAACTAGATGGGATCTACGTGAGGAGACCAAAAGAAGATGTTCTTAAGGAAACTACGTGAGGACACCAAAAGAAAGCGTTCTTAATGAAACTTGAGACTTATGAAAAGACTAAAGAATATGTTCTTTGGAAAATTAGATTTTATCTATGAAAGGGATATAACTACAGATTTTAAAATTCGACATTTTACTTAAGAGCCTTATGAAACTAAAATGGTGTTTATGCAAGTAAATGGATTTATTTGGGATTGTTGAGACCAATCCAAAGTAAATAGAAATTTATGATTAAGAGTTGCATAGAGAGGCATGTCGATGTCTACGAAAGCTAAGTTAATTGTTAACTATGCTGAAGATTCAAATCATTGCTATACCTCATTATGAAAATAAGTAAGGTATTAAAACCACTTTCCAAATGGGTATTTTGAAAGGGATATGTGAATGACATATATGGTTTTAACTAATACTTAGACTAGCAATGACCATTCCAAATCATGAAATGTTTCGAATGAGTTGTCGAAAATGAAACATGTGAATACATGGACTTGAGTGGGAGCAAGTGACTATCATGTTTAGACATGAAGTTCAATGGGAGCTATCATCCTTCAAGAATTGCATAACTTATTACTCATTGGAAATGACGTGCATGTAGGTTTTCAATTCTGGATGAAATTAGACATTAAGCAAATCTATTATAACATGACATGTTGGATTGACACTTAGATAGGTATCTTATGTTGATAATGATCCTTTATCTTAAAGATATCAACGAGTTAAGTAGGTTGTTCATATTGATGAAAATTGAATTATCATAGAATTATGATTATTCACCTGAACCTAAGAACTATTGTCTACATGAAATCGATTACTAATATTTCCGCCATTAGAATAATCATTGTTGGAGTGTTCCCGACAATAATGCGATCACAATTTTCGATCATGATGATCACATGTTTAAATCTCATTTTTAAAAATACGTAAGGGATGATTCATTTTATAGTCAACAGATCAACATTAATCGGTAACGATTGGCTTGCTAGAGTTTAACGTTACTGTCGTGGGACGGTGGTGGTCAGTTGATCCCTTAAGGTCACACCTAAAGGATGATGCCCTTATCTGTAAAGTTGATTAATTGTATGACGATACAAGTTGATGAATTCCTTAAAATTGAACAATTCAATTGTGAGAGAGAATATAATTTCTTAATTTAATGAGATTAAATAAGATTTATTTTAGTAATAAAAATGCTTTATTACTAAAATTGTTTATTGTTTGAGAAACAATAGAGATAATAATGAATGGTTAATTATAATTACAAGATGTTGTGAATTATAAATATATGACCCATTTTATTTATGTGATCAAGTATCACTAGTAAATTTGTTGGAAGTAATTTAATTAATTTATAAAAATGATATTTATGTGATAAATATGCATTTAATTAATTAATAACATGTATATACTACATGTGACATATTGTGTGACATATGACAAATTGACAAAATAAAATGGTAGTCCATTTTACATACATGGACCGAAATAGAGGGAGTTATGGTGGATTATGGGTGAATTATTTTATGTTATAGAATATTATATTCATGCCTACACCATTTAGCTTACACACCTACTCTTACATCTCTTACACAACCTATTACCATGTGAAGAGAAAAAGGATAAAGTAAGATGCCATCCTTGGCATTTGGTGTGGCTCCAAACCATGTTCCCTCCTCTCTTTTGAGAGAATTAGTTCTCTTATTTTATTCTTACACATCACATGCAAAAGTTTATGCATTATTCTCTCTTCTCTCTTTAATCTTTATCTAAAATATGAGAAGATTCAATCAAATTATTCAAATCAAATTACTAATATTATTAGTGTAATATATGAGTATTAGTAATCAATTTTAAGGTAAACTACTAAACTAATATGTAACACATATTATTTAGTAGAGATAAGGGATAATCTTGGGTGCAATCAAGAGGAGTGGCTTCTACACTTGAAGTCTTTGGAGGATCATCCTATTACTCATCATAGCTCAAGAATAAGTGAAGGTAGGAGACCTTACTTGTGCCCATAAACCGAAATATCCAATGTAAGGAACTGGTTTTCCTTTACACTTATTTATATGTTTTGCATGCATAAGATCTTTGAGTTTTTATGACTAAAATTTTAAACTAAAATATTTGATATGTAAAATATGATTTTCAACAAATGGTATCAGAGCATTATGGTTGTTGCATGCAAGATCGGGTTAGTTTTTCCGAGTTAATTTAATTAACATATAAAACTTGTTATTTAGGATTTATGAAGATAAATCATGAAAAAATTTTACATGTGAAAAGTTTCTGGCCCTAAGTGATTTTTAGGACATTTTGGTTTATTTATGGATTTTATTGTTCATTTTATATCATAATGGCATTAAAATTTGATTTTTATGATAAAAATGTCATTTTTGTACTAAAAATAGCTAAACTTCGATTTTTCAAGTGGTTTTTGGATATGTTTTCACATATATTATCTACTGATGGCCTGTTAATTTTCATAATAAAATGAGTTGTTATGCTCGAAATATGGATTTTTCAAGTTAAAATCGTATTTAAATGGGAAAATAGGTTAATATGAGTTATATTTTGAATCTTGTCATGGAAATTTAGTATGTTGTCACATGCAATTTTACAAGATGTGTGTAAAATATTTGGCTATAATGAAGTCTTTATGCATGATTTATGAATTTTTGATGAAAAATCACATAAATAGTGACTTTAATTAGTAAAAATGCTAAAACATACTTCATGACTAAAGAAAAACGTCACATGTTGCATTTTATCATATATTTCAGATATAAAAGTGAAAAGTTGATAAATATAATTTTTCTCATATTTTTATGGTGATAATTGTTAAAATCGATAAACCGCAACATTGTTTTTCACGATAAATTTTCGAAATTTTTAACCTAAGTTTTAAACATTATGAGTGTCATGGTATTTTTCCAGAATGTTCATGAGTTTAAATTTCAAATTTCGAATTTATTTGAAATATTTATGATTTAATTTGAGGTTTATAGCATAAATTTTGTATTTTTGGGTCCATTTATGAACAATATTAAGAAATCAAGTTTAATTATTGTCAAATGTTAGTGGAGACTAATTTTGAGTCCTAAGATGGTTAGGGTAATTAACTTGTACATAAATATAAATTTATGTAATTTTTGTGATTTTAATAAGTTAAATCACGCAAATCCGTAAAAACCGATTAATATACGATATTGGCTCTTAAAAGGTGATTTAGCATAAAATCGAGCATGGTCATACATATTATAATACTGAATTTTATTTATGATTGTCATATTTTTATTTTATATAATTTTTGAATTATGTAATTTTACTTAGTATGGCCTTAGTTTTAATTGGTATTACCCGAAATGTATGGGAATATCGATTCGGTTGTAATTATTGCGATCTCGTATCACCGTTTCGTAATTTAATAGATTTATTTTATTTTATTACAAATGTATAATTGGAAATTATGTAATTCATTTTGTAATTTAATTATTCCGGAGTTCCTTGAAGACGGTGCCATTCGAGAAGGCGGTCCATCAAAGAAAGTGTTACCTCGAGATGCGTGCCAAGACCGAAGTTCAAGGGACCAATGGAGTTGGTTTCCGAATTTGTAATAGTTTATTAGATTTACTATTTTAAGAAGGCCATACTAGGATTTTATTTTTATGCTTTGCATTTTATTTATATGTTGCATGCATCGCTAAATCGCCATAACTAAACATGCATTTTAAGTCGAGTTTATCGACCGTGTCGATTACAATTATCGTAGTTCACCGCTTTAGTTCACTTAAAACGTGATAGATAATAAATTGACATGACCTCTCGCTAAAATAAACAATTGAGACTTAGCCTTACCAAAAAGAAGAAACCATGAAAACCTATTTCGTGAGGGAGTGCGCTCGGCCACACAGGGGTACAAACCTTGTTACGTAGCGGAAGTGGGTGATAAATGTCTATCCACCGAATTCATATTGATAAGGGATGAATCGGCTACCCCTTGCCCAAGTTAATGTGAATTTGGATCATGGACACATTTATTCGAAATTTGGATTGAGCTCAACGGAAGTATTCGTGACCGTAGTCACATGTGTTCCGGGCTATAGATAAATATTAGAGTAATTTTATCGACCGAGAGTTCTAAAAGTAGAATTGATTAAAGAGTTAATCCACCGAGTTATATTGATAAGGGATGAATCGGCTACCCCGTGCCCAAGTTAATATGAATTTGGATCTCAGAATCATTTATAATAGTTGGGTAGAGGTCACTATATAAATGCTCATACTTGTCAAATTATTTACAAGTATTATTATAACGATGAATGTTTTGTTTTCATTATTCCGTTATCATATTGTTCTATTTCTTTACCTCAATTTATACGATATCATTTCGATTTTAATTCAAATCTCCATTAAAACATCGTAACTAAAGACAAATTTGAATTTTTCTTCTAAAAACCTCGTATTATCCATTGAAAGAATCTCTTGTGAAGAGTATAGATAAGAGTTATTCGTGATCAAAAGGGTTTTTGATTCTTGACTAACATATCTACTTACAATAAATTGTTTCTCATATGCTTAATTGAGTTAAGTACTTTGAAACGTTACATCATTTTGGTAACTAGATTTGTTTGAAATCAAAATTGACCAAAATACCGCAACCACTTCAATGAAAGTCTTAAGACTAAACGAACGAATGAAGAGTAGTCTTCATGAATTTCAATTTTTCTTCTCTTAGCAAAGACTCATTGAAATGAGTGGGAGCATTTTCTTAAACCGTTAAGAAAAGGATAAGGTTTTAAAAAGGTAAAATTAGAATGGAATTGATACAAGGTAATGTTAAAAGTAAAGTTATTGAGAATAACGGTACTAAACCTATCAATCCCGACCGATAAAGTTTCCACTGTCTTAATTGTTGGACACTAGCAAGTAAACTACCCCAAATTATTGAAGAATCAACAAGTTAGTTGTGGGACATCTAATGGGACCTTCTTCTTTAAATGTTTATTTGATTAACATAAATTTTGCTAGTACTACTTCGTCAATATTAGAAACCAGTGGAGGTTTTCATGATTATATTCGATACATAAGATGATTATAATATGACGACTAGCATCAAATAATGTCAAGAGATAGAGTCATTGTGTAATGAATCTAGTTTTGGGTTTAAAGTTGTACTTAATTGTGACTATTAAGTGCATAAACTCTAAATAAGAATATAAATTTGTTAAGATACAAAAGAGGTTTCACTTTTGTGACCCTATACACCACAATTTGATGTATGGCTAGCCCATTATCAAGGTGAATATATTCTAAACCAAACTAGAATGATACATCATGTAGATGATGCAAGACTCAAATTGGTAACCAAAGATTAAACTTTAAATTCTGGAATGATGAACGCAAAGAGTTATCGAGTACTCTTGGAACCATTAGATTGTTAATCTTATGGTATATGCATATCTTGTATTCAAAGCAAGATGTCTCATGCCTTTTGGTTGAAAAGGAGATCGAGAATGTAAATCATTGATACAGAATAGGTTGATCATTTTCTTTTACCAACGATTTAAGTTGACGCTAATATGTTCACTTAATAAGGTAAATAGAGAAATCTTTGAAGAAGTTCAAAGAGTTCAAAGAATCACGATTTAGTCATGATGTGATTATCAAAGTGAAGACTTTGATATAAGCCAAATGAAATGTGATATAGTATCACAAATTAATCTCTCTTACCACGCATTATGGGATAATGTGTGGTTGGATAAAGAAATCAAATGCTATTCGATATGGTTTGGACTTCAATCAAGTTACTTTGAGTTACTTGATCCTTTTAGGGATTTTATCATTTTGTCTAAGTTGTTTTTCTACTAAATCTAAACGATTCATATGAGATATGAAATGGTAGGGTACCATGCTTATAAGTTTTCACAAGAAACAAATGCTCATTTTTCCTTACAATAATCACGAGTACAACGGGTTTGTGGCTCGTGAAGCTGTCTTTCTAGAATACAAGTTTATTTCTAGAAGACAGAGTGGGAGAAAATATTCAAGAGCCACAGAAGAATTGTGTCAAAAATTGTATGTCGCAAGAAACTGTATTTTCTTGGCTACATGACATTGTTTCTTCGAAACCTAGGAGGTTGAACTCATCACTTGTTGAAGATGATGAAATCGTGTTACTTTTAGAAAGTAAAGAGATTGCAACTTACAAAGAAATTGTTTGATTCAAGTTACTTCTGGAAAGTAATGAACATATGACTTACATGAGAGTGTTTAAGTCACAACTCAATACAAGGCTTAGAGCCATGAAAATCCGAAATAAATTCCAAGTGAATTGTTAGATATCAAAGCTTGATTGGTGGCAAAGGGTTTCGCACTAGTTGAAATGCTTAAGTCTATTTGGATCTCTTTAGGAATTGTGTTTTATTATGAGATATATAGCGAGTGAATCTAAAACCCACTTCTTCAATTAGAAGGAATGTATTCAATACATGTCTTGAGTTTTGTAGATTCTTGCAATCCTAAGATAATGTGAAACTTAAGAGAGGCTCTTAAGTAGGACATCAATGAGTTGAAATAAATGTTTTGATCATGTTATAAAACTTTTCTCGATAAGTCGAGAAGTTGTGTTTATACATGGAGTTTAGTGGGAGTTACGGAAATTTTAATTAGTCTTATATGTGGATGACATATTGATCATTGGGAATGATTTAAGACTTTTGGAGTAATATAATACATCTTTAATATCCAGATTTATGGAGATAGATCCACATGATATTAGCGCCAAATAAGAAGTCTTATGTTGATAAGATTCATGACTAGTTCAATCAAGTTGAACATATTTGATTGATTCCATTTGCTTCCGCTGCCGGATCAATTAAATAAGAAATGATGTATAACACTTCATATACTTTGAGTATGATGAATTGTTTCAAATCGAATTTAAGTAATAGTTACCTAGTAGCCATATAGATTATCCTTAAGTACTTGCAGAAGCATTAAGGATGTAAAGCAAAGTGTTTTTGATGCAATTTTATGTAAGGGTGTTACACAAATGACAATTGACAATTGAGATTGCGCATGGTTTCCGACAAAACCATAATCAAAACACATTAGGATGGTTAAGATACCATTGTGGCTATGTTATTTAAGAAATAGATTTGCTAGAGTCGTTCTAGGCAATAAAGAACAATGAGAGATATTTACAACGAAATTGAGTACACTTGCAATCATGAGATGTGCAAGAAGGATGAGTCCTGCACACTGTGAAAACAGTGGGAGCTATTCTAAGGCTAAAGGGCCTATGTCTAGATTGGATCTAGACACGTACTCAGGAAGTTTTGTAATGCAAATGTATACATTACAATGAAAACGAGTATGTAGTAAGGTTGAGTAAGGTACAAGAAGTTGATAAAACCTACTAACCAAAGCCTTCTCATGGGCTTAACATGATGAGTCATGTCATATGTCATTTCAATTGCATTGAGATGAACAACTACATATAAGATGAAAATGGATTATAAAAATATGAAGTAGTAATCAGGTATTGACTATTCATATGTGATAATCACATTTGTCGTTCGAGTTTTTAAAATCTGGAAACTCCTTTTATATACTTTGTTACATCCAAACGGGTTGTAGTGACAATATTGAACCCCGTTAAAGTGAACTCGGATTAACATGGTATTTGCCCATAGTCACTTGTATGAGGTGACGTCTCGAAGTGACTAGAGTGTGATGCGATTGATGGCAAGTTCAAGTGCCATAGAGTCATGTGAGATGACTAGTCGATCACATAGGCAGACTGTTGGGAACACTCTGTTGGCAGTGACCGCTTATAGAGTTCTGGCAAATTTATAAAGCCTGGTCGTGGCGAGAGCTACTATAGTATTCAAATGAGTCGATTCTTTTGACTAAAGACTGTTCGCCTAAGGTGGCACGGTTTCAGATTAACTTTGATTTATGTTACTACGACCTTCGTAAATGGGGTCAAATGGGCATATTTTGGGTTATGATGGCTGTGGCTAGTCGAAGCGAATAGTGCGATAGGAATTGTCCACCTCCTTGTCAGGGTTAAAACAATATCTCAGGGCCACTCGAGGAGTAATGAACTGGAAATGCGTGGCCACGCTCGGAAGGTATTTTGTGGTAGATAATTCCGGTCAATCAGTTATTCTCCAGATCGAGGAAACCACTCTCGATGTGATCACTTGCAAGTACGACCCGAAAGACACCTTGCATTGAGTGGGAGATAGTAATAGGACAAGAGAATTGGTGACGCGCACTTGTCGAGGACAAGTGGGAGATTGTTGGAGTGTCCCCGACAATAATGCGATCACAATTGTCGATCATGATGACCACATGTTTAAATCTCATTTTTAAGAATACGTAAGGGATGATTCATTTTATAGTCAACTAATCAACATTAATCGGTAACGATTGCCTTCCTAGAGTTTGACGTTACTGTCGTGGGACGGTGGTGGTCAGTTGATCCCTTAAGGTCACACCAAAAGGATGATGCCCTTATCTGTAAAGTTGATTAATTGTATGACGATACAAGTTGATCAATTCCTTAAAATTGAACAATTCAATTGTGAGAGAGAATATAATTTCTTATTTTAATGAGATTAAATAAGATTTATTTTAGTAATAAAAATGCTTTATTACTAAAATTGTTTATTGTTTGAGAAACAATAGAGATAAGAATGAATGGTTAATTATAATTACAAGATGTTGTGAATTATAATTATATGACCCATTTTATTTATGTGATCAAGTATCACTAGTAAATTTGTTGGAAGTAATTTAATTAATTTATAAAAATGATATTTATGTGATAAATATGCATTTTTAATTAATTAATAACAAGTATCATACAACATGTGACATATTGTGTGACATATGACAAATTGACAAAATAAAATGATAGTCCATTTTACATACATGGACCGAAATAGAGGGAGTTATGGTGGATTATGGGTGAATTATTTTATGTCATAGAATATTATATTCATGCCTACACAATTTAGCTTACACACCTACTCTTACATCTCTTACACAACCTATTAACTTGTGAAGAGAAAAAGGATAAAGTAAGATGCCATCCTTGGTATTTGGTGTGGCTCCAAACCGTGTTCCCTCCTCTCTTTTGAGAGAATTAGTTCTCTTATTTTATTCATACACATCACATGCAAAAGTTTATGCATTATTCTCTCTTCTCTCTTTAATCTTCATCTAAAATAAGAGAAGATTCAATCAAATTGTTCAAATCAAATTACTAATATTATTAGTGTAATATATGAGTATTAGTAATCAATTTTAAGGTAAACTACTAAACTAATATCTAGCACATATTATTTAGTAGAGATAAGGGATAATCTTGGGTGCAATCAAGAGGAGTGGCTTCTACACTTGAAGTCTTTGGAGGATCATCCTATTACTCATCATAGCTCAAGAATAAGTGAAGGTAGGAGACCTTACTTGTGCCCATAAACCGAAATATCCAATGTAAGGAACCGGTTTTCCTTTACACTTATTTATATGTTTTGCATGCATAAGATCTTTGAGTTTTTATGACTTAATCTTTAAACTAAAATCTTTGATATGTAAAATATGATTTTCAACAATCATGTTTGCCATAATGCACATGTCCTAGATGAATCGCATGCTTGGAGCATGATGAGTCGATAACAAGTTAACCCATATGAGAGTCATTGGTAAGCCTCAATGAACCATCATGAATTCTCAAGGAGAACTAATGGTCTGTTCTGGAGTTTGGAAGTATACTAAGTTGTGTGTTAAGGATACACAAACTCAAGTTTCCCAATTCATTAGGATTTATGAAAATCCTAGGCTGATTTTATTGACCTTTGGAGTAAATGACTAGTAAGGGTATTTTATCGTCATCCATGCAAGAGTCGACGAAATGAACCTAGGTACATTGTGATTAGGTGGTGTACTTTAAACTACAAGTAGTGTTGTCCACCGAAACCCACATCACAAGTTATATGATAATAGCGAGAGTTTCATTCAAGTTAAAGAACCTGAGTCTAGTATGAAGTCTAGACATGTACTTAGTAAAATTCATGCTATAAGGGATAACATGAAAATGAAGGAAATCGCAATTCACAAAGTTTGAACACTTGGACACATGGTATGTTCACAAGCTGAACTTTTATTGCGTTAGGCAAGTGCATAAGTGCACTTATGATTATAATACATAGAGAAGTAATATGGTATTGACTACTCGTATGTGATAATCACATTTATCGTTTGAGTTATCGTTAACTCCTGTTGTACTTTGTTATATCCAAATGGGTTATTGAGACAATATTGAACCCCATTAATGTGAACTGGATTAACATAGTATTCGCCCCTAGTTACTTATATGAGGTGACATCTCGAAGTAACTAGAGTGTGATGCGATTGATGGCAAGTTCAAGTGCCATAGAGTCATGAGATATGACTAGTCGACATAGGCAGACTGTGAGGGACACTCTGTGGGGCTTATGACCGCTTATAGCGTTTTGGAAATTTTTATAGCCTGGTCGTGGCGAGAGCTACTATAGTATTCTTGTGAGTCGATTCTTTGACTAAAGACTGTTCGCCTAAGATGGCACAGTTTCAGAGTGACTTTGCTTTATGTTCTACGACCTTCGTAATTGGGGTCAAATGGGCATGTTTTGGGTTATGATGAGCTGTGGCTAATCAAAAGGAAGAGTGCAATAGGAATTGTCCATCCCCGTCAAGGTTATCTTATATCTCAAGGCCACTCGAGGAGTAATGAACTGGAAATGCGTGGCCACGCTCGGAAGGTATCTATGGTAGATAATTCCATTGACGATTATTCTCCAAATCGAGGAAACCACTCATGATATGATCAAATTCAAGTACGACCTGCAAGACACCTTGCATTGAGTGGGAGATAGTAATAGGACAAGAGAATTGGTGACGCACACTTGTCGCGGACAAGTAGGAGATTGTTGGAGTATGTGTCCTCGACAATAATGCGATCACATGTTTAAATCTCATATTAAGAATGCTGAGGGAAAATAATAATTAATTGTCAACTGATCCACATTAATCAGTAATGATTGGCTGACTAGAGTTTGACATTATATTTGTCATTATGACGGTGGTGGTCGATTGATCCCTTAAGGTCATACCTCTAGGGTAACACTCTTAATTGATTAATTAATTAATTGTATGATGATACAAGTTAATTAATTCCTTAAAATTGAACAAATGATTTTGTGAGTGAGATTACGTATCTTATTGTAATTCGATTAAATAAGATTCGGTCTAAGTAATTTAAATTGTTTTATTACTTAGGTTTATTTATTGTTTATGAAATAAGAATTAATGGTTTATTACAAATACAAGTTGTTGTGATTTATAATTCTATGACCCATTTTAAGTACTTGTAATTGTGAATTACTAGTTAATTTTTGTATGTGATTTATTTTGTTTATATAATTATTTTTAATAAGTTAAAAATGCATTATTAAACAACATGTCTAGTAACATGTCAAATATGTCACACTACACAAATTGACATTTGACAAACTTAAATGGACCCATTTTATATGGGTGTGCCGTGTAAATGGAGGGATAGGGTAGGTTTAGGATTTAATTGG
This sequence comes from Silene latifolia, assembly GCF_048544455.1. Lineage (NCBI taxonomy): Eukaryota > Viridiplantae > Streptophyta > Magnoliopsida > Caryophyllales > Caryophyllaceae > Silene > Silene latifolia. The sequence continues at coordinate 71,420,632 of NC_133531.1, forward strand.
TGCTCTAATTGAGAATTAGGCATAATGATTATGTTCTTTATAGACCTAAACCTAGCCGTACACTATGTGACTTGAGAAGAACAACTTTGTGCATGCATTGGGCACTCTTACCTTGAGCTACCCGCCCATGGTGCTAGATCTGTGGAATCTTGGCTTCATTTTGCTTTGTCTTTATTTTCAAGTTGTATTTTGAAATTTTAGAACTATTTTGATTTCCTCGTTCGACATGGAAATTTGGTTTTTTCCTTAAACAATGGTTGTATTTTGGATATTGTTGACTTGGTTTGCAACCCAAGTCACTTACTTTATCGTATCGTTTGTTCTAAAATTTGTCATCATACACTACTTGCATCGAGAAACATAAGATTATCGACTTAAATTGATCAAATAGACAATTATAATGATTGAGTCATTATATGTCCATAAGCAACGAATTCAATTCTCCTTATGCCATTGTGACTAAAGTCACAACTTACTTATGTAAGATCAACTATGTAGTTATGATTGAGTTGTTGAACTCACACTAGGGAACGTTACCAACCTTATTTGATACACCTATCAAATTTAAATCGTCTAGTCTATATTATCTTTTCAACATGTCTCGAATAAATCACTATAAAGTTGATATGTGATATGTTTTCCTCCTTCACCATCATTATTTGTGGCTCAAAAGCTATCTTTGGAGAAAAAGTGCATGTTTCCTAAAGATAGAGTGTGAGTAAAATTAGCCACAAACCTTAACTAGATTGGATCTACGTGAGGAGACCAAAAGAAGATGTTCTTAAGGAAACCACGTGAGGACACCAAAAGAAAGCGTTCTTAAGGAAACTTGAGACTTATGAAAAGACTAAAGAATATGTTCTTTGGAAAATTAGATTTTATCTATCAAAGGGATATAACTACAGATTTTAAAATTCGACATTTTACTTAAGAGCCTTATGAAACTAAAATGGTATCTATGCAAGTAAATGGATTTATTTGGGATTGTTGAGACCAATCCAAAGTAAATAGAAATTTATGATTAAGAGTTGCATAGAGAGGCATGTCAATGTCTACGAAAGCTAAGTTAATTGTTAACTATGCTGAAGATTCAAATCATTGATTTACCTCATTATGAAAATAAGTAAGGTATTAAAACCACTTTCCAAATGGGTATTTTGAAAGGGATATGTGAATGACATATATGGTTTTAACTAATACTTAGACTAGCAATGACCATTCCAAATCATGAAATGTTTCGAATGAGTTGTCGAAAATGAAACATGTGAATACATGGACTTGAGTGGGAGCAAGTGACTATCATGTTTAGACATGAAGTTCAATGGGAGCTATCATCCTTCAAGAATTGCATAACTTATTACTTATTGGAAATGACGTGCATGTAGGTTTTCAATTCTGGATGAAATTAGACATTAAGCAAATCTATTATAACATGGGATGTTGGATTGACACTTAGATAGGTATCTTATGTTGATAATGATCCTTTATCTTAAAGATATCAACCAGTTAAGTAGGTTGTTCATATTGATGAAAATTGAATTATCATAGAATTATGATTATTCACATGAACCTAAGAACTGTTGTCTACATGAAATCGATTACTAATGTTTCCGCCATTAGAATAATCATGTATGCCATAATGCACATGTCCTAGATGAATCGCATGCTTGGAGCATGTGTTAGAAATATCGGTATATTTCATCAAGAAAAAATCGGATTATAACGAAATTATGAAATATGAAATTACGAGTCATAAACGAAATGCATAAACAAAATAATAGAGATTAGAATTAACCTCCGGTCCTAGAAATTTGGTTTTAAGAACAAATATCGAGATCGATATTCTCCTAATCGTTGCACCCAAAATGCTCCGAGAAATGCCTTTTTCTTGCTAGAAAGAGAACCCTAATTCCTAATCATTTTTAGGGTTTTTGATGAGAGTATAGAGTAAAATATCAAGAGAGAAAATGATCCTCCCCTTTCTCCTATTTAACCGTCCAAAAGGAGAAAAAGAGGGGAAGATCTTTTTCTTATTTTTTTTCTCCCCTTTAATCGTGTAACAACCAAACAAATAAGGAGAAAATCTTCTTATTTTAGGTTGTTATCATATTGTATAAAATGTGTATCATTATCAATTGTCATTTATGTCGTCACGTATTAATAAGTCCACACACAACAGTTTGTAGTCGATTTATTAATACCGGTCTGTCATCATTTATTATGACAATTTCGTATAATATATACATTAACTATAAATATCGCATATTTATAATTTGCTAATTAAATATAACCGTTTATGTTTAATTACGAATTAACATCTTAATTCGTTTAAGCTAACATTATATACAGTAATTAAATATAACAGTTTATATTCAATTTACGAATTAACAATTAATTGTCTCTTTGATATTATTTAAATGTATTAAATAATCGACTCATCATCACATGGACTAACCTTTTAGTCAAATACATGGACTAACCTTTTAGTCATATAAGGCATCAATGTGATTATATTTTCATATAATCACATCTCTCAAACACATCCTTTAGGTGTGACTTTTAGGGACCAGTTGATCACCGCCATCAGTATGATAATAACGTCAAACTTCTAGCAAGCCAACCGTTATTAGTATACGTTAATCAACTGATAAAATACTAAGTATACCCTGTGAACCTATAAGAGATTTATACACGTTATCACACTAACTGTGGAGGACACTAGCTCCAACAATCTCCCACTTGTCCTCACAAGTGTATGTGCGATAACCGATTCTCATATCCTTAATTTCCCCCACTCAATGTAAAACAATTTGCAAAATCCGTATTCACAAAGGTCGTATTTTACAAGTGATCAATATCAAGAGTGGTTTTCCCGACTAGAGAGTAACTTAACTGATAAACGAATCATCATTCGAGCAAGGCCATGCATTTCAGTTACAACCCCTCGAGTGGCCCTAGGAAATGACTAAACCTGATAAAGGATGGATATTTTCTTCAACTCGAATCCTGCAGATACAAGCACAGTATGAAATGACCCAAGTAAAAATCGCTTAGCCTCTGTTACGATCGACCATGAGAAAGAAACCAAAGTCACCCAAAAACTGCCTTAATCTCAAGAGACAGTTGATAGTCAAAAGAATCGACTCTAGGAACACAATGGACGTCCAATCCACGACCTGGCACCGAATATTTTTAAACATTTAGGACTCCATTACGTTGTCACGATGTCCTACGAGGTATCGTTATAACTCTCATCTGTGATCGATCAGCCAACCGTTTGACTTATGGCTCGTTGAACCCACCATCAATCAACTTCACAATATAATAACCAGAGTTATCAGCTCATGTAGGCGATTACGGACCAAAACAAATATAATGTAAATCAGTTCACTTTGTGGCGTTCAATGTTGTCGTACAATCCACATGAAAAACAAAATATGAAATAATACGATGAAGTCATAAATAGCATATGAAAAAGAAAATGTATCGAATCCATAAGCAACTACTACAACTCAGGAACACGTTTAATTCCCACGGAAATAACGTGCCCTTCATGCTTATCATATTTCAATGGTTTAGTGAGAGGATCCGCGATGTTGTTATCCGAAGCAATCTTGTCAATCACTATCTCCTCTTGCTCCACGTAATCACGGATCAGGTGAGCCTTCCGATGTACATGTCTAGACTTGTTGCTAGTCTTAGGCTCCTTGGCCTGGAAGATGGCACCTCTATTGTCACAATAGATGGTGATTGGGTCATTCGAACTAGGAACGATGGTTAGTCCTTGTAAGAATTGACGCATCCATATAACTTCCTTTGCTACTTCTGAAGCGGCATAGTACTCGGATTCAGTAGTAGAATCTGCTATAACTTCCTGTTTGGAACTTTTCCAGCTGACCGTAGAACCATTAAGAGTAAAGACGAATCCAGACTGAGATTTCGAATCATCTCGATCCGTTTGGAAGCTAGAATCTGCGTAACCGATTGCACATAGCTTAGTATCTCCTCCATAAGACAATGCCCAATCCTTAGTTCTCCGTAGGTACTTAAGGATGTTTTTAACAGCCATCCAGTGTGTTTCACCTGGATTGCTTTGGTACCGACTCGTCATACTCAATGCATATGCCAGGTCTGGACGTGTGCATATCATGGCATACATGATTGATCCTATGGCTGATGCATAAGGAACGCGACTCATGCGTTCAACCCCTTCCGGTGTCGTGGGTGATTGAGACTTGCTCAAATGCATCCCAGAAGTCATTGGAAGGTTCCCCTTCTTGGAGTTGGTCATGCTGAACCTTTCAAGAATCTTATCTAAATAAGACTCCTGACTCAGTGATAACATCCGTCGTGATCTATCTCGATAGATACGGATTCCCAATATGCGTTGTGCCTCACCCAGATCTTTCATCTGAAAATGGTTCTTCAACCATCCTTTTACCGAAGATAAGTAAGGAATGTCATTCCCAATCAAGAGTATGTCATCGACATACAATATCAAGAAAACAATCTTGCTCCCACTCGACTTGACATATAAGCATGGTTCCTCGACCGATCGAGTGAAACCATACTTTTTTATCACCTGGTCGAAACGATGATTCCAACTCCGAGAAGCTTGCTTAAGTCCATAAATGGAACGTTTAAGCTTGCACACTTTCTTAGGATTTTCAGGATCTATGAAACTTTCGGGTTGTACCATATACAATTCCTCCTCCAAATAAGCGTTTAAGAAGGTGGTTTTCACATCCATCTGCCAAATTTCATAGTCATGAAAAGCGACGATCGCTAAGATTATCCGAATGGAACGCAGCATAACTACAGGTGCAAAGATTTCATCATAATGCAATCCGTGCACTTGAGTGAAACCTTTTGCCACTAGTCCTGCCTTATAGGTATCTGGTTGCCCTTCTATAGAATGCTTTATTTTGTAAAGCCATTGGCACTGAAGAGGTCGTACCTTATTAGGTAAATCAACAAGATCCCATACGTCATTCTCATACATGGTGTCCATCTCGGATTGCATGGCTTCAAGCCATAGCCTAGAGTCGGAACAGGTCATGGCACCTTTATAGGTAGCGGGTTCATTACTCTCTAGGAGCAAAACGTCATTTTCCTCGACCATACCAATGTATCGGTTTGGAGGATTAGAGACTCTACCCGACCTCCTAAGTTCCCGAGGAATATTAATCGTATCATTGGTTGAAGGAACATCTTCCTCCATCTGTTCCTCGGTTGTTGGTTCTTGAATTTCCGACAGCTCGAAGGTTCTATTACTTGACTTGTTCTTGAGAAACTCTTTCTCTAAGAACTTTGCACTAGCCGCAACAAAAACTCGATGTTCGGTAGGCGAATAGAAGTAATGACCAAACATTCCTTTTGGATAGCCAATAAAGTATGTCTTGAACGATCGCGAGCCGAGCTTATCCTCGTGTCTCCACTTGACATAAGCCTCGCAGCCCCAAACCCGAATAAAGGACAAGTTAGGGACCTTTCCCTTCCATATCTCATACGGAGTCTTGTCGACAGCTTTAGACGCACTTCGGTTAAGTATAAGAGCAGCTGACAAAAGAGCAAAACCCCATAATGAATCAGGTACTACCGTGTGACTCATCATGGATCGAACCATATCAAGTAGTGTTCGATTTCTCCGTTCGGACACACCATTTAATTGAGGTGTTCCAGGTGGAGTTAACTGTAAACTTATTCCACAGTCTTTAAGGTGTTGATCAAACTCATTTGAAAGATATTCGTATTCGCCACCACGATCTGAGCGGATTGCTTTAACCTTTCTTCCCAGTTGGTTCTCAACCTTATTCTGGTATTCCTTGAATTTTTCAAAAGACTCACATTTATGCTTCATTAAGTAGATATATCCGTATCTACTCAAATTATCCGTGAAAGTGATAAAATATCTATAGCCGTCTCTTGCGGTGATTGACATAGGTCCACATACATTAGTATGTATGAGTCCTAATAGGTCATTAGCACGCATTCCAATACCTTTGAAGGAAATTCGAGTCATTTTGCCGATAAGACATGATTCACACGTGCCAAATGATGAGAAATCAAATGTGGAGATAGTCCCATTCTCAATGAGTTCTTTACACGTTTTTCATTTATGTGTCCCATTCGACAATGCCATAGATAAGTTTGATCTTTGTCACCAACCTTTAATTTCTTATTATTCACATGTAATATATCTGTGGTTTGATCTAAGATATAAATTCCATTCATGGAAACTGCTTTGCCATAAACCATTTCATTAAAAGAGAAAATACAGCTATTGTCCTTTATTTAAAATGAAAAACCGTCTTTATCAAGTACGGAAACAGAAATAATATTCTTAGATAAACTGGGTACATAGTAATGTGATTATATAAATATAACTCAAAACCACTCGGGAGCTGGATTACGTATGTTCCCATTGAGACTGCAGCAACTCTTGCTCCATTCCCGACTCGTAGGTCCACATCACCCTTTGCGAGGGGTGTGATGTTTTTTAGGCCCTGCAAATGATTACACAGATGAGAACCACAACCCGTATCAAGTACCCAAGTTCCAAAACTTGCATGGTTAATCTCAATCATATGAATATAAGAGGACATACCAACAGGAGTGACGCGGCCTGCTTTTATGTCCTCACGGTACACGGGACAGTTCCTCCTCCAATGCCCAGTCTTGTGACAATGGTGGCACTCAATGTTACCGCCCTTGCCCTTTTCCTTGCCTTGTGAGCCACTAGTCTCACCAGGCCCACTCTTACCATTTCCTGACTTCTTAAACTTTGGCTTTCCTACAGTTAGGTCGCCGTGAGATTTGCCCTTACCCTTATTCTTGTTGGAAATCATGAGAACATCTTGCTTCATGCTCCCACTCAATTTCATATCCTTCTCGGTCTGTACGGGAAGTGAGTGTAGCTCATGAGGACTTTTCTTCATGTCATTCATGTAGTAATTTGCCCTGAAAAGGGCAAAACCATCATGAAGTGAATGAAGCATACGGTCAATGACTATGCTCTCACCGATTTTGCAATCAAGTGCCTCCAGTTTCTCGACATTCTCAATCATTTCAAGAATGTGTGGGCTAACCGGTTGGCTCTTCTGGAGTTTCGCCTCAAAGAAGCGACAGGTATGCTCATAAGTAACGATTCTCGGTGCTTTTGAGAACTCATTAGTGAGCGTGGTGAAAATCTTGTTTGCACCTTGGGCAATGAAACGTCTTTGCAAATTGGTTTCCATTTCAAAAATGAGTACGTTCTTTATCGCGCCCGCTTCCATGACGAAGTCACTATAAGTAAGTGACTCGTTAGCTCTTGCATTGGGGCCTGGGTTTGGCGGTATTGGCTCAGTCAAGTACTTGAGCTTACCGTCAGCAATGGCAGCATTCCGTAATGATGCCTCCCAGTCGGCAAAGTTGGACCCGTCATTCTTCAGTCGTGTGGACTGATTCATGTGGTCCATGAAAGTTTTGAGCTAGGACTCGCGTGCAAGTGTGGCACTTGGCATAGGGATATCATTATTTCCACCATTTGTTGTAAGTGTATTATCAATATAAAACGAATTCTACACTGCGAAAAGAAGAAGAAAAACATAATAAGCATACTCATCGTTATGATTTAAGTCTAATGCAAAACGTTTATAATGCGAAGACTCAAGCATTTATACAATTGACCTCCCTCAAGAATTATATAAATGATCCCAAGACTCAATTATCTGTAAATTGATAAGCCAACCTCTTGGCTAATTCTACTTTTAGAATTCTTGGTTGATAAATTTCTGTAAATTCTATCTATAGTCCATCATAATCTCGAGAAACTCTACGGATTATAATGTTGAGGTAAAATAAGTTAACACAAACTACTTACCCAACGTAGAAGAGGTCATATGGAGAGTAAGGTCCTATATACCTACCGACGAAGAAGGGTGATGCGTGTCATTTATATGATGTTTTACACCCCATGTTACACGCATTTCAGAGCTCAATTATGTAGTTTATGCTACTATTTTCTCTATTTCCGTCTACTTTTGTGTTTTTGTATAATATTGCAGAAATGTGAAGAATCCAGCGGAAATCAAGCCGAATCCATCCCTGAGTACTAGGCATATTATTTGACATGAAGATTTGACTCGGGAAGCAAACTTGGTGCGCCTATCGAGGCCCGAAAGACGAATTCACGAAGCTTTTGGAGCCAAGTACCAGTTGAAGTGGTCGATAGACCGGTGCCCTTGGTCGATAGACCAGAGTACGATTACAGGAGCTATTGTTCAGTGAGGGTTGGTCGATCGACTGAGCTGTATGGTCGATCGACCAAACCGTGATTTTGGCGTGAATTAAAAGGCCGAGAATTAGAAAGCCAAATGTAATTAGGTTTTAGGAATAAGTTACGTAAGACTATCTATATAACGTAACCTGATGTTTTCAGAAGAGGAGGATCAAATTTTAGGGACGGAATTAATTAGGGTTCAAGAGCAAAGGGTTGAATTTTGATTATTTCATTATTTTTCGATTAATTTTCATCAATAAAGTTTTCTTTTGCATTGGGTTTGATCTTTTCTCTTCAATTCTTTACGGTATTTCTCTGTTCCATTATTCAGTCTCGTTGTTTTCATTCATTCATAGTTTAGAATTGCTAGTTTAGATTTCCCAAAGAAAAATTATCGTTCCATGTTAGTTATTTATTTAGTTAATTAAATTATGAATTCGATTGCTTTGATTTTTAATTTTATTGCTGTTATTATCACCATCATGAGTAGCTAAATCCTACGTGCTAAGATGTAGGGGATCTGTAGATTAGACGGCTTCGACAATAGTTGACCTGCCAGCGGGCTCTGGTCGATCGACTGACTTCGTTGGTCGATCGACTGGGTCCGTAGGTCTATCGACTGCTTTGCATGGTCGATCGACTGCCACGTGTTAGATTAGCTTCGACTTAATTAATTTAATTGCCATATTTGACGAATCGAGTGCACGCGACGAGTTGAATGCTTAGGAATTGACCGACCCGAGAGATCGAAAGATAGGGAAGGGAGATAGACTACCTAATTAAGACGACTAAATTAATGAGATCGAGAGATAAGTTAATTTAGGTTTTTTTGTATCATTAATCAAGAACGAAAGTTAGTATTAGTGAGACTTATGGACCCGTAGCTTAGGCCGGAAGGTTGCTACCTGTTAAATTGGACCGAAAGGACTCTTTATTTTCCCGTCTAACATGCTTAAATTAGTTTACTTAGAGTTACCGCCATCGAAACTACAGTGAACCGACCATCTTAGCATCCTTTTAATATTTCATTTCATCCATTTCTTTAGTTTATTGCCCATTAGTTAATAGATCATTCAAATCAATACCCCCAAACAACTGTTACTTTAGACTAAAATTAGATAACTATTAATTGCATCGCCTCTCTGTGGTTCGACCCTGACTGACGCTATCTATAGTAGTAGTTTGGATTATAAATTTATCTTTGGTACTCTACGACGGTATCAAATTTTGGCGCCGTTGCCGGGGAGGCTAAGGTTTAATTTTTAGTTGTTTTTATTTTAGTCTTTTTCTTAGTTTAAGGGACATCTGTTCCTTAAACTCTTCTCATATTCTACTTGTAGTTTCCTCTTATGCGCAGATCACAGGGTGGTGAATTGAGACCATTAGATCCTGAGATCGAAAGAACTTTGCGTGAGTTGAGACGATCATCTAGAGTATTGCCGACAGAGGAAGAGCTGAGTACTCTGTCCAGTTACTACGAGAACGAGCTATTTGAGGAGGACCCACCTTCGTCCCCTGTTTCTACTTCTTGGTGAGACCGTTAGATCTCCAGATATGGCTGAAGAAGCAAGTTTAGCCAGTCACTCCGAGCCAAAAGCCGAAAATCTCTATAAGGGATTCGCATTGCCAGCCGGGACGGAAAGGAAATTCGAACCGAAACCGTCTTACATTAACTTGGTTGAGAGAAACCAATTTGGGGGAGCTACAAATGAAGATGCGGCTAAACATATGGAGACATTCATTGACTACTGTTGTTCCATACCCCCACCAGCAGGTGTGACCCAGGACCAGGTAAAGGAGACGATGTTCATACTCTCGCTTCGTGATGCTGCAAGGGAATGGTACCGAGATCTGGATCGAGCTGCTAACGGGATTACTGATTGGAATTCGCTGGCCCTAGCATTTTATAAGAAATATTTCTCTACATCGAAGACCAATGCGATTAGTGCTCAGATCACAAGCTTTAAACAGGGTCCTGATGAAGATTTTCATGAGGCATGGGTCCGTTTCAAGAAACTGGTGCGAACCATTCCGCACCATGGGTTTGAGAAATGGTTTATGTGCAACCAATTCTATAATGATCTTTATGATGATCAAAGAGCTATCCTAGATGCTGCAGCTAATGAGAGATTTCAAGAAAACAGTAGTGAGACAAAGGGGTGGAAAATCATTGATGACCTGGCCACCCATAAAGCTGAGCATGGGAATTCTAGAGGAAATCAGAGAAGATCGGCTGAATCTCCTGCTGTAGCTGCAATAGAGGCCCTTACTGCGAGATTTGACAAGATAGATTTTGGGGGATCTCAAAAAGGATGGATATATAAAGTTAATGCAGTTTCAGACGGTCCCTTTACATGCAAAAGATGTGGAGGACAAGGACATGTTTCGGAGTTTTGTACTAGTTCGAATGAAACATGTGCTGCCTTTCAACATTATAGGCAGACGGGTACCTATCCCGATTCCTCTAATGTCCACCCCAATTTGAGGTGGACTAACCAGAATGTCCTTAATCCGGGTCCACCACTACAGCAGCAGCAGCATAGTTATGTGCCCCCTTATAAGCAGCAGCAGTATCAAAAGCCCCCTATGTGCCTCAGCAGCAGCAATTTCAAGGTTCTGATATTTCGGAATTGAAAAACATGGTTCAGAACTTGTCGGGTTTGCTACAAAAGGAGTCTCTAGCTAGAGAGACTTCTACAAAAATGTTGGAGAGTCAAATTGCCCAACTGGCAAGCAAAAGTGCAACTCGAGCTCCGGGGCATTTACCGTCGCAGCCGGATAAAAAAAGAGACTCTAAATGTGATCACTTTGAGGAGTGGGTCTACCCTTGATGGGCCCACTATGGTTGAAGATGTTACAGAAAAAGATGAGGCGGAACTGAGCAAGAAAAAGGCCGGAGTGAACAGTAGCAAGAAAAGACGATCAGCAGGTATGTCAGTCGATCGACTGACACACATGGTCGATCGACCAGCCCGCGCAACAGTACAGCTTATGGTCCTGAGGAAGTCAGTCGATTGACTGACCTACATGGTCGATCGACTGAAGATACTGCTGATCGTGAACCTTTTCGTCCTCCAATGCCAGATAACTTGAGGGATTACTTATTTCGGGGTACGACGACTCTGAAATTATCGAGGCAGGACCCAAATGCTGATGGGTCAGTTCCGGTTCCAAAGTATGACCCTACGACGGTTAATGGTTCATTCCTGAGGCGGTCTGAAGAAGGTTCGAGCTACAACAAGGACAAGGTAGTGGGTTTTCCGCCTAAGTCCACTGACGCCGGTATGAGAGACCTAGAGGATAGGACTAAGTTACTTCTTACAGCTCCTTACCCAGAGAGATTGGTGCCGACAAAGGAACAGGTATCGTTTAACAAATTTAAAAATGTTATTTGTAGTTTAAATGTGCAAGTTCCTTTCCTAAAATTAGTTAATCAAGTGCCTGCTTACACGAAATTTATGAAGCAACTTTTGTCTAAAAAGAAGTCACTTGATACTGTGCAATCTGTCGCACTAACTGAGGAGTCATGTTCCTATTTGACTCATACTACACCTCATAAGCTAGAAGACCCAGGTAGTTTTTCAGTCCCATGTAATATTGGCACCTTTTCTATTAAGAAGGCCTTGTGTGACCCAGGGGCCAGTATTAGTGTTATGCCTTTGAGTCTTGCTAAGAAATTGAAATTGACTAGGTTTGCAGTCACTAACATGACAGTACAGATGGCTGATCGTTCTGCGGTCTAGCCTATAGGAGTCTTAGAGGATATTCCTGTGCAAATAGGAAAGTTCTTTTTCCCAGTTGACTTCGTTGTACTAGATATACCCGAGGATGCTCACATTCCTATCATTTTGGGTAGACCATTTCTGTACACTGCTGGTGCAGTTATAGATGTTGGCTCAGGGACATTGACCTTTAAAGTAGGGAAACAGTCCATTGTTTTTGCCCAGACCGCTAAGAAGAAGGACCCTATGTGGCCAGTCACTTGTAATACGATTTCTGAGAAGAAATCTTATTTTGTGCTTTTTTATATGCCTGCCCCTATGCCTATTTCTGCTATAACACCTCCGCCCCTAATTGAGAGCAAATTGGAGGAAGAGTCTTCTGTTTTGTCTGTTGCAGGAGCTGGTTTGGGGAAGTTAGAGCCGCATGTTGCTCCAGTTGTGAAGGAGCCAATCGTTCAAAGAGGCGGTCTAGGATGTCTTAGCTATGGCACTGATGAGGAGCCTGATGAGGAGCCAGTCAAGGTGACGGAGTCCGATTTGGATTTTGACGAGCCAGACGAGGTCATTGATTGGGAAGATGTTAGATATGCCGATCCGTTGAGTTCTGCGGATATTGGAGTTGATAGGAGTGCAGCAAAGGAGATTAGCACTGTAGAGGCTACCTCTTGTAGCCAGAAGCCGAGCAAGTGGACCATTCCGTGGCCATTTTTGATCAACTATTAGTTGATTAAAACTTTTCTAAAAAGACATTTTATTGCTTTTGTTAGACTTTTTATTGTTTTGGTGTGCGCGAGACTTCGCTTTAATAAGTTTGCTTAGGATTTTAAAGACTTTAGACTGTTACTTTGGGTTTTTGTGCAGTTTTTGGGCGCGTTATTATGTGTATTTGCAGGTTCATAGACCACATTAGCTCAATTTATTGAGCTAAATCGAAGAAATCGGAAACTTGCAGCAGGTTTTCTAGTCGATCGACTGGACTGTATGGTCGATCGACTGAGCCGCGACTCCAGGAGCTTCTGTTCCTGTCACCCTGGTCGATCGACTGGCTGCTGTGGTCGATCGACCGCTTCCCGCTGCTGTACCTATTCACGACCACTCCCCTGCTGTGTTTGGTCGATTTGCGGAGTTGAGGGAATCTTTTCTCCACTTTATTTTCCGATTTATTTCTGTTTTCTTCCATTTTCTTATTTTGCACATAATTTTGCGTTTGATAAATTGCTTTCTCGGAATTACGCGCGGTATTTTTGTTTCTTTTCAGGTACCTATGGTAGCACTGCTGGCTACCGAAACCTCCTAGCTCACGCTGGTTTGAGGAGGTTTCCTGCTGCGCTTAAAGTCTTGTGAGTTTCCGAGTTTAAACTTCATGTCTTATTTAGTTAATTTATCGCAAATTCCCGTTTCCCTTTTATTTCATTACATGATTTTGCACAATGAGGACATTGTGTGATTTGGTTTGGGGAAGGGTTTTGCATTGCATTCACATGTTTTATTGCATTTCTGTTTCACGTTTATTGCACTTCAGCTTGCATTTGTTATTTATTATTTTCTCTTATATATATATAGAAAATTCAAAAAAATTGAAAAAATTCAAAAAAATTCAAAAGAAATGCACGTTTATTTTAGCATATAGGTTGAGTCGGAACGGTAGTATTTTGATGATGACATTGCATTTTCATCTGTTTATGCCTAAGCCTTGCTAATTGACATGTTATTAGTAGAATCTTATATGCATAATCTACGAGTTTTCGTTAAATATCTTGCCGAACTTGAGACTTGACTTAGATTTTTGGCAAACTACATTATATTCTGAGTTTTAGAGCCTTATAACTGGTGTCATTCATGACCAGTTTATCTAGGATTGTGAGTAGTTACTTCTTATAAGACATGTTACATCAATATGCATAAATCTGAATTTAATCTGCTTAATACCTGTATGCATTCGGTTTGTGGTTTGTTGACACATGTGGTAGAGGTCCCCTTTTCTCATTTTACCCATAAACCTCACATAGCCAAATTGCCCTTTTTGTCCCATAAGCTACATACTATATTTAGCCTACCTTATCCGAGCTAGTTTTGGTAGTTGTGGGAATGTGTTTATTGCATTTTGGTTATATTGCTCTTTATGAGAAGGTTGGTGGAATGTTGGAAAGGAGGAAAGAAAAAATAGAATTGAGAAAAAAAGAGAAAAAAAAAATGAAAAGCAAGTTCGACCGTGCACTGCAGGATTGAAAAAAAAAAGAAATGAGAAAAAGAAAAGAAAAATTCGAAAAAATCACACGGTCGAAGTTTTGAGTAGATGGTGATTTTATTCCCATGCTTTATTATTATCATTTGGGGAATCACAGTTATTATTGGAGATTGTGAGATTAGTGCTAATCATTAGCACCGGATTTATTGTTGAATCTTGAGTAAGAAAGTTGAATGTTGTTATAATTTGGTGTTTAGTAAGTTACAAGCTTGGCTTTAACTCCTCATATCCAAATTTATCTTAGCCCCTTCTTGCCCATTACCTCACATATCCATATTTACCTCGGCATGTGTCATGGTCATTTGTTTGGTTGGAATGCATATGTACGGTTGTAGAGATTATTTTCGTATTAGGTTGCATGCATGTTCTTATATATTCACCTGTATTCAATGTGTGATATGAGCGACCCGTGAGAGTCCATAATGATAAGTCTCTATAGTTGACGGTTCAGCAGTTTTTAACGACTACATAACTCGTTTGCATGATTCATATTGCTAATTGATTGTTAGTTGTTGCATTAAATTGGTTTAGGCTTTACAAGTGCATTTCGCTCTGAGATTGAACTCGTTCCATTAGGTCCTAGAATCGAGTCTAGTTCTTGCTTGGGGACAAGCAAGGGTTTGGTTTGGGGAAGTTTGATGCGTGTCATTTATATGATGTTTTACACCCCATTTTACACGCATTTCAGAGCTCAATTATGTAGTTTATGCTACTATTTTCCCTATTTCCGTCTACTTTCGTGTTTTTGTATAATATTGCAGAAATGTGAAGAATCCAGCGGAAATCAAGCCGAATCCATCCCTGAGTACTAGGCATATTATTTGACATGAAGATTTGACTCGGGAAGCAAACTTGGTGCGCATATCGAGGCCCGAAAGACGAATTCACGAAACTTTTGGAGCCAAGTACCTGTTGAAGTGGTCGATAGACCGGTGCCCTTGGTCGATAGACCAGAGTACGATTACAGGAGTTATTGTTCAGTGAGGGTTGGTCGATCGACTGAGTTGTATGGTCGATCGACCAAACCGTGATTTTGGCGTGAATTAAAGGACGAGAATTAGAAAGCCCAATGTAATTAGGTTTTAGGAATAAGTTACGTAAGACTATCTATATAACGTAACCTGATGTTTTAAAAAGAGGAGGATCGAATTTTAGGGACGGAATTAATTAGGGTTCAAGAGCAAAGGGTTGAATTTTGATTATTTCATTATTTTTCGATTAATTTTCATCAATAAAGTTTTCTTTTGCATTGGGTTTGATCTTTTCTCTTCAATTCTTTATGGTATTTCTCTGTTCCATTATTCAGTCTCGTTGCTTTCATTCATTCATAGTTTAGAATTGCTAGTTTAGATTTCCCAAAGCCAAATTATCGTTCCATGTTAGTTATTTATTTAGTTAATTCAATTATGAATTCGATTGCTTTGATTGTTAATTTTATTGCTGTTATTATCACCATCATGAGTAGCTAAATCCTACGTGCTAAGATGTAGGGGATCTGTAGATTAGACGGCTTCGACAATAGGTGACCTGCCAGCGGGCTCTGGTCGATCGACTGACTTCGTTGGTCGATCGACTGGGTCCGTAGGTCTATCGACTGCTTTGCATGGTCGATCGACTGCCACGTGTTAGATTAGCTTCGACTTAATTAATTTAATTGCCATATTTGACGAATCAAGTGCACGCGACTAGTTGAATGCTTAGGAATTGACCGACCCGAGAGATCGAAAGATAGGGAAGGGAGATAGACTACCTAATTAAGACGACTAAATTAATGAGATCGAGAGATAAGTTAATTTAGGTTTTTTGTATCATTAATCAAGAACGAAAATTAGTATTAGTGAGACTTAGGGACCCGTAGCTTAGGCCGGAAGGTTGCTACCTGTTAAATTGGACCGAAAGGACTCTTTATTTTCCCGTCTAACATGCTTAAATCAGTTTACTTAGAGTTACCGCCGTCGAAACTACAGTGAACCGACCATCTTAGCATCCTTTTAATATTTCATTTCATCCATTTCTTTAGTTTATTGCCCATTAGTTAATAGATCATTCAAATCAATACCCCCAAACAACTGTGATACTGTCGTTTCGTACCAAAAATAAAATACCTAAGTACAACTAACAGAAGTCAGCGGTAAGTAGGGTCGATCTCCACAGGGAGGCGGTTTACTATCTACTTGTCTATTCTATCTGTCTAATGTCACAATTTGGGGGATTGATATGTTTTGATTAAACTAAGAGGCTAAGGCGAGAGGAATAAAGATGCGAGGAATTAACAGTAAGAGGAGGGAAATATGCTAGGAGTCGGTCTACCGTGGCAGCTAACTATCGGGTCAACTGAGTCAATTAAACTATTGATAAGAAGAGCTATGGTCGTCACCTTTCGGTCCTTAAACCGCCCTAGGGTCTCCTAACTTAGCTTTTGCCCTAATTAGGTATCACCTATTTTAATTAAGCAAGCCTTCCCTTCCAATCTTTCGATCCAGGTCGGGGTTAACTAGATAAATGGTCTCCTGCATGCATTCATTCAACCTAATAACAATTATTTTGCCTAATGCAATTCTATTCGCAAGACTAATCTAATCAAGTTGGTCCTATCATATCGCTACCACGGCTTCCCTAATCCTAACATACTAAGGGGAATTAGCTAGACATAATGAAATAGAGAACAAGAAATAAAGAAGAAATAAACATTAAATTAAAGAGGGAAAAGGAAAGAAAGAATTAGTGAAATTAATCCGGAAATTGAGAACAAAGTAACAGTAACAATGTATGTGAAAATGATAAGAGAGGAGAAGCCCCCGAACAAGAGTCAGAGGAACGAAGTAGAGTCTGAGAGAGTTTTCATAGACGTCCTAATCTTCCTATTTATAAGAAAATAGGAATTACTAAACCTAAATGACGGAATTAAACCTAAAAAGCCCAGCCCGTAGACAAATCCATTCGATCGAGTGGAATAAAACCACTCGATCGAGCAAACTCAGCCAAAAGCTGCTCGATCGACCATGAATAGAGCTCGATCGAGTAAATGCTATTATTGAACTGGTCGATCGACTGATTATTAACCCTAAAACCACTCGATCAGCTAGAGAATTACTCGATCGAGTGCATACTAACTTCAGAAGCTCATTAATCACGTTAGTTTGACTTTGACTTGTCCTTTTAGCTCCCGAAATAGCTTCACGCATCCCAAGACAACTATAATTCCCGCTCCAAATTACCTCTTCCTCCAAATGCATGCAAAACGGACGGTAAATGGCTTGATTTCACTACTTTATGGCTCATTCCTGTAAATAAGACAAAATAACCCAAAGTAGCATATTCGGGGCATTTCGTAGCATAAAACCACGATAAAAGCATAGAAATACGTGCATAAAACAGGCTAAAAAGACTATATTAAATGCACGTATCAAATCTCCCCAAACCAAACCTTTACTCGTCCTCGAGTAAACTAAATGCAAACTAATAGAACGGAAAAATATAACTCAGAGCTAGCTACAAATGCCCACTTAAGCCAATTTAATGCAAGCAAACTAGCACTTATAGCAAGACAGTCAAATGCAAACGAGTTGTAAGATGTTTATAAACAAAGCTGAACCGTCGACCTTGCAAGACCTTTAATAATGGACTCTCACGGGTCACTCTTCTCTCATGAAGCAAAGGGTAAGCATATATATGTAAGAGAGAAAGAAAAAATAGTCGCTCACCTAGACTACGACCCACATAAACATGCATGCAACTAATATGATAGACAATTCTACCTACCGTACATACATTCCAACCAAACAAGGTCCGTCACAGCCGAGGGCTTACAAAAATAGGGTAAAGTGAGGCAATGGGTAAGAAAAGGCAAAACATTTATGGGAATGTGGAGGTATAGGCGGCCAAGCTAGTACCTAAACAAAACCATATGAAATATATCCATTTCCTACTCAATTATGAATTAAGCACAATGCCCTTCATTTAGCATAAAACTCACCAAACCAAACTGCTAAAACTCCTCAAATGATATAAGATAGAACATAGGAGCAGAAACCGTCAACCAACCAACATCTTTTTTTCTTTTTCTTTCTATTTTTCATTCTTTTTTTTTTCGGTTTCTTCTTTTCATTTCTTCACGTTTTTTTTTTTCATTTTTCATGTCTTTTTTTCTTTTTCACGTCTTTTTTCATCATCCTCCCTTTCTTCATAGATTACCAACTCCGAATCATCAAAATACGAACCAAACTTGGCACAATAAAATATGTACCGCAAAACATACACTAAACTAGCTTGACAAGGCAGGTTAAATTTGGGATGTAGCTAAGGGTCAACAGGCAAATTTGGCTAATGTGGAGTTAAATGGGTAAAAATGAAAGAAAGGGAATTGTAAGCACCTCCCTGCATGTGACACCAACCACTAACCCGAATGTATGACGGCAAAAAGCAATTGAATTTCATATACGTGCAAATTGATGATACATGTTATGCAAGGAGTACCTACTCACAAACCTACATGAAACCGGTCACAAATGACACCAGTTTATAAGGCTCTGATATCTTAGAATATATAAGTAGGTTGCCAAAATTTCAGGTCAAGTCTATTCGTTCAGCTAAATTCAACATTAACTCGTAGATATGCAAAAAGACAAAGCTAAAAGATAAAAGTTTATTGCAAGGCTTAAGCAGAAAGACAAATTATAGTGCACTATCATCACTGAAATCCACCGTTCCGACTCAACCTATATGCTAAAATAAACGTGCAAATTTTTGAATTTTATCAATTTTTCAATTTTTATGGATTTTTAAACTTTTATGAAATAAAAAACAATGCAAACAGAAAATTAAACGTGATAACTGAAATGCAATAAAAAACAATATGCAGAGGTAGATATGGATGCATAACCTCCCCAAACCAAACTGTACAATGCCCCCATTGTACCAAAACATGGAAAGGAAATGCAAACTAAAGGAAAAAGAGGGTAAATGCGGAAAAACTCACAAGATAGCGCGACTAAAGGGACCTCCCCAAACCGACCATGAACATGGGAGGTTGCTAAAGGCCCGGAAAACAGTCTCAAGAAGCTAATACAAGTCAATAACACTCGATAGCAGTCGTACAGTGGCTGATCGAGTAAAATGGGCATCCAAAACTACTCGATCGAAAGGAATTTAGGTCGATCGAGTGGTTTTCTTTTTGCAGGTGGTCGATCGAGTAAAACTTTCACTCGATCGAGTGGATTCATCAGCAAAAGTGCTCGATCGAGTAGGAAAACTACTCGATCGAGTAATTCTCAATGTATTCCTGCAAAATGCAATTAAAAACAGCCCGCAAACTACTAAACAAGCATACTGAGATAGTTTATGGTATAAAAACCATTTATTACAACTAAAACTGGAATTAAAATGCAAAACAATATCTCCGGGTTGCCTCCCGGGTAGCGCTAGCTTCAGTCAGGTCCCAGCTCGACCTTCTTTTCTTCGAGGCTCTTTAATTAATCACAATCAAAACAGCTCAAAGCGCGCAGCATTAGATCGTACATTTTGCGCATGTGCTACACAAAACTGTAAGTAGCACCATAGTGGAATAGAGAAATAGGAAATAAAATTAAACAACCGTTTAAGTCTAACAAATTTCCTATGCGAGCTCCTAAATTTATCCACAAAATAAAGGAGCGCGGGAGCAATTGTCAATATATTAGGGTCCCGTTTTAGTTTGACAAGATTAAAACGACAAGGATGGTGAAAAATCGTTAAATTACGCGTCCACATATGAGAGGGTATAGCTTTAAAAGAAATAGCACGAATCAAATGAGGCAAAATACTATTAAAACAAACAATAGTAAAATTATCGTTTACTACCTCAAGTTGGTCGCTCTCAATGACGGAATCATAGATAAAAGAATTTATTACCTCTTCCGTGCTAGGAGTAATTACCGACTCAGCTGCTTCTTCATCAACCTCCTCAATGGATTTCATCCCGTAAATCTCAGCCTCAAGTGCATCCAACTCGGCTTTGAATAAGGGTGACTCACCGTAACCATTATCATCATCAAAATCGTCGTCTAAAACGAACCCACATGACGAATCAAAGCTCCCAATGGCAAGACTACTCGATCGAGTAGAATTGTCATTCGATCGAGCAATTTCCTCCTGATTTCCACTCGATCGAGTAGAAATATCACTCGATCGAGCACTTTCTCCTGGAAAATCACTCGATCGACTAATATTAGTCACTCGATCGAGTGATTCCTCCTTTACAGCGCTGAAATCCTCGTGTAAGGCAGTGAAATGTGATAGAAACTCGTCGTCCGAGTCATAAAAGTCATCCTTAGCATTGGGCAACACGGTTTCCTCTGGGAAAAACCGCTCTCAGCAAGGTATATCTCTTATGGTTGCCAATTATCCGACTCAGCTGCTAGCTGAGCTATTTGTGACTCCAGCTCAATGATTTGAGCGTCCATACGTCTATCACTCTCTTGCCTGACTCGATCATAATCTTGCATTTGAGATACGAATGTCTCCATTAAAGATTTCAGCTCTGCAATTTCATCTTTCTGTATATCAGGAAGATCTTGTTGCGGTGGCCATTGATAGGGTGGATGTGGCGGCACAACTACAGCTGCTTGACTAGCTCGACTGCGCTGCTTGAAAGCGTAAACTTCGTCATTCTCTGCCAAACAAAAAACTGCATTATGCCCATTACCACCACATCTCCCGCAGTAAATCACCTACTGTTCCATATAATAGAACATCGGTGACAGGTCAAAGGTACTCGAGCCTTCCCTTTGACGATCTTCCACCTAGAACTGTCTAGGTAGTACCTGTACGGCCTATCAAAACAGCACTCAAGGAAAAAGATTAGAACGGCCTCAAGGGAAAAATCCCCTGAGGCTAAAAACAGATAAAATGAAACAAGTAAATAAATAGATGCCTCCCCGGCAACGGCGCCAAAATTTGATACTGTCGTTTCGTACCAAAGATAAAATACCAAAGTAAACTAACAGAAGTCAGCGGTAAGTAGCGTCGATCTCCACAGGGAGGCGGTTTACTATCTACTTGTCTATTCTATCTGTCTAATGTCACAATGTGGGGGATTGAAATGTTTTGATTAAACTAAGAGGCTAAGGCGAGAGGAATAAAGATGCGGGAATTAATAGTAAGAGGAGGGAAATATGCTAGGAGTCGGTCTACCGTGGCAGCTAACTATCGGGTCAACTGAGTCAATTAAATTATTGATAAGAAGAGCTATGGTCGTCACCTTTCGGTCCTTAAACCGCCCTAGGGTCTCCTAACTTAGCTTTCGCCCTAATTAGGTATCACCTATTGTAATTAAGCAAGCCTTCCCTTCCAATCTTTCGATCCAGGTCGAGGCTAACTAGATAAATGGTCTCCTGCATGCATTCATTCAACCTAATAACAATTATTTTGCCTAATGCAATTCTATTCGCAAGACTAATCTAATCAAGTTGGTCCTATCATATCGCTACCACGGCTTCCCTAATCTTAACATACTAAGGGGAATTAGCTAGACATAATGAAATAGAGAACAAGAAATAAAGAAGACATAAACATTAAATTAAAGAGGGAAAAGGAAAGAAAGAATTACTGAAATTAATCCGGAAATTGAGAACAAAGTAACAGTAACAATGTATGTGAAAATGATAAGAGAGGAGAAGCCCCCGAACAAGAGTCAGAGGAACGAAGTAGAGTCTGAGATAGTTTTCATAGACGTCCTAATCTTCCTATTTATAAGAAAATAGGAATTACTAAACCTAAATGACGGAATTAAACCTAAAAAGCCCAGCCCGTAGACAAATCCACTCGATCGAGTGGAATAAAACCACTCGATCGAGCAAACTCAGCCAAAAGCTGCTCGATCGACCAAGAATAGAGCTCGATCGAGTAAATGCTATTATTGAACTGGTCGATCGACTGATTATTAACCCTAAAACCACTCGATCAGCTAGAGAATTACTCGATCGAGTGCATACTAACTTCAGCAGCTCATTAATCACGTTAGTTTGACTTTGACTTGTCCTTTTAGCTCCCGAAATAGCTTCACGCATCCCAAGACAACTATAATTCCCGCTCCAAATGACCTCTTCCTCCGAATGCATGCAAAACGGACGGTAAATGGCTTGATTTCACTACTTTATGGCTCATTCCTGTAAATAAGACAAAATAACCCAAAGTAGCATATTCGGGGCATTTCGTAGCATAAAACCACGATAAAAGCATAGAAATACGTGCATAAAACAGGCTAAAAAGACTATATAAAATGCACGTATCAAACTGTTACTTTAGACTAAAATTAGATAACTATTAATTGCATCGCCTCTCTGTGGTTCGACCCTGACTGCCGCTATCTATAGTAGTAGTTTGGATTATAAATTTATCTTTGGTACTCTACGACGGTATCAAATTTTGGCGCCGTTGCCGGGGAGGCAATTGTTTAATTTTTAGTTGTTTTTATTTTAGTCTTTTTCTTAGTTTAAGGGACATATGTTCCTTAAACTCTTCTCATATTCTACTTGTAGTTTCCTCTTATGCTTGTGAGATCACGGGGTGGTGAATTGAGACCATTAGATCCTGAGATCGAAAGAACTTTGCGTGAGTTGAGACGATCATCTAGAGTATTGCCGACAGAGGAAGAGCTGAGTACTCTGTCCAGTTACTACGAGAACGAGCTATTTGAGGAGGACCCACCTTCGTCCCCTGTTTCTACTTCCTCAGCTGAGACCGTTACATCTCCAGATATGGCTGAAGAAGCAAGTATAGCCAGTCACTCCGAGCCAAAAGCCAAAAATCTCTATAAGGGATTCGCATTGCCAGCCGGGACGGAAAGGATATTCGAACCGAAACCGTCTTACATTAACTTGGTTGAGAGAAACCAATTTGGGGGAGCTGCAAATGAAGATGCGGCTAAACATATGGAGACATTCATTGACTACTGTTGTTCCATACCCCCACCAGCAGGTGTGACCCAGGACCAGGTAAAGGAGACGATATTCATATTCTTGCTTCGTGATTTGCAAGGGAATGGGACCGAGATCGGATCGAGCGCTAACGGGATTACCGATTGGAATTCGCTGGCCCTAGCATTTTATAAGAAATATTTTCTCGCATCGAAGACCAATGCGATTAGAGCTCGGATCACAAGCTTTAAACGGGGTCCGATGAAGATTTTCATGAGGCATGGGTCCGTTTCAAAGAGATCAAAGTGCGAACCATTCCGCACCATGGGTTTGAGAAATGGTTTCTGTGCAACCAATTCTATAATGGTCTTTATGATGACCAAAGAGCTATCCTAGATGCTGCAGCTAATGGGAGATTTCAAGAAAATAGCGGTGAGACAATGGGGTGGAAAATCATTGATGACCTGGCCACCCATAAAGCTGAGCATGGGAATTCTAGAGGAAATCAGAGAAGATCGGTTGAATCTCCTGCTGTTGCTGCAATAAAGGCCCTTACTGCAAGATTTGACAAGATAGATTTTGGGGGATCTCAAAAAGGAGGGATATATAATGTTAATGCAGTTTCAGACGGTCCCTTTACATGCAAAAGATGTGGAGGAGAAGGACATGTTTCGGAGTTTTGTACTAGTTCGAATGAAACATGTGCTGCCTTGCAACATTATAGGCAGACGGGTATCTATCCCGATTCCTCTAATGTCCACCCCAATTTGAGGTGGACTAACCAGAATGTCCTTAATCCGGGTCCACCACTGCAGCAGTAGTAGCAGAGTTATGTGCCCCCTCATAAGCAGCAGCAGTATCAAAAGCCCCCCTATGTGCCTCAACAGCAGCAATTTCAAGGTTCTGATATTTCTGAATTGAAAAACATGGTTCATAACTTGTCGGGTTTGCTGCAAAAGGAGTCACTAGCTAGAGAGACTTCTACAATAATGTTGGAGACTCAAATTGCCCAACTGGCAAGCAAAAGTGCAACTCGAGCTCCGGGGCATTTACCGTCGCAGCCGGATCAAAAAGAGACTCTAAATGCGATCACTTTGAGGAGTCGGTCTACCCTTGATGGGCCCACTATGGTTGAAGATGTTACTGAAAAAGATGAGGCGGAACTGAGCAAGAAAAAGGCCGGAGTGAACAGTAGCAAGAAAAAGACGATCAGCAGGTATGTCAGTCGATCGACTGACACACATGGTCGATCGACCAGCCCGCGCAACAGTACAGCTTCTGGTCCTGAGGAAGTCAGTCGATTGACTGACCTACATGGTCGATCGACTGAAGATACTGCTGATCGTGAACCTTTTCGTCCTCCAATGCCAAATAACTTGAAGGATTACTTATTTCGGGGTACGACGACTCCGAAATTATCGAGGCAGGACCCAAATGCTGATGGGTCAGTTCCGGTTCCAAAGTATGACCCTACGGAGGTTAATGGTTCATTCCTGAGGCGGTCTGAAGAAGGTTCGAGCTACAACAAGGATAAGGTAGTGGGTTTTCAGCCTAAGTCCACTGACGCCGGTATGAGAGACCTAGAGGATAGGGCTAAGTTACTTCTTACAGCCCCTTACCCAGAGAGATTGGTGCCGACAAAGGAACAGGTATCGTTTAACAAATTTGAAAATGTTATTCGTAGTTTAAATGTGCAAGTTCCTTTCCTAGAATTAGTTAATCAAGTGCCTGCTTACACGAAATTTATGAAGCAACTTTTGTCTAAAAAGAAGTCACTTGATACTGTGCAATCTGTCGCACTAACTGAGGAGTCATGTTCCTATTTGACTCATACTGCACCTCATAAGCTAGAAGACCCAGGTAGTTTTTCAGTCCCATGTAATATTGGCACCTTTTCTATTGAGAAGGCCTTGTGTGACCTAGGGGCCAATATTAGTGTTATGCCTTTGAGTCTTGCTAAGAAATTGAAATTGACTAGGTTTGCAGTCACTAACATGACAGTACAGATGGCTTATCGTTCTGCGGTCCAGCCTATAGGAGTCTTAGAGGATATTCCTGTGCAAATAGGAAAGTTCTTTTTCCCAGTTGACTTCGTTGTACTAGATATACCCGAGGATGCTCACAATCCTATCATTTTGGGTAGACCATTTCTGCACACTGCTGGTGCAGTTATAGATGTTGGCTCAGAGACATTGACCTTTAAAGTAGGGAAACAGTCCATTGTTTTTGCCCAGACCGCTAAGAAGAAGGACCCTATGTGGCCAGTCACTTGTAATACGATTTCTGAGAAGAAATCTTATTTTGTGCTTTTTGATATGCCTGCCCCTATGCCTATTTCTGCTATAACACCTCCGCCCCTAATTGAGAGCAAATTGGAGGAAGAGTCTTCTGTTTTGTCTATTGTAGGAGCTGGTTTGGGGAAGTTAGAGCCGCATGTTGCTCCAGTTGTGAAGGAGCCAATCGTTCAAAGAGGCGGTCAGGGATGTCTTAGCTATGGCACTGATGAGGAGCCTGATGAGGAGCCAGTCAAGGTGACGGAGTCCGATTTGGATTTTGACGAGCCAGACGAGGTCATTGATTGGGAAGATGTTAGAGATGCCGATCCTTTGAGTTATGCAGATATTGGAGTTGATAGGAGTGCAGCAAAGGAGATTAGCACTGTAGAGGCTACCTCTTGTAGCCAGAAGCCGAGCAAGTGGGCCATTCCGTGGCCATTTTTGATCAACTATTAGTTGATTAAAACTTTTCTAAAAAGACATTTTATTGCTTTTCTTAGACTTTTTATTGTTTTGGTGTGCGCGAGACTTCGCTTTAATAAGTTTGCTTAGGATTTTAAAGACTTTAGATCACATTACTTTGGGTTTTTGCGCAGATTTTGGGCGCGTTATTATGTGTATTTGCAGGTTCATAGACCACATTAGCTCAATTTATTGAGCTAAATCGAAGAAATCGGAAACTTGCGCGAGTTTTCAGTCGATCGATCGGACCGTATGGTCGATCGACCGAGCCGCGACTCCAGGAGCTTGTTCTGTCACCCGGGTCGATCGTGGTCGTCGTGTGGTCGATCGACCGCTTCCCGCTGATGTACCTATTCACGACCACTCCCCTGCTGTGTTTGGTCGATTTGCGGAGTTGAGGGAATCTTTTCTCCACTTTATTTTCCGATTTATTTCTGTTTTCTTCCATTTTCTTATTTTGCACATAATTTTGCGTTTGATAAATTGCTTTCTCGGAATTACGCGCGGTATTTTTGTTTCTTTTCAGGTACCTATGGTAGCATCTGGCTACCGAAACCTCCTAGCTCACATTTGGTTTGAGGAGGTTTCTGCTGCGCTTAAAGTCTTGTGAGTTTCCGAGTTTAAACTTCATGTCTTATTTAGTTAATTTATCGCAAATTCCCGTTTCCCTTTTATTTCATTACAAGATTTTGCACAATGAGGACATTGTGTGATTTGGTTTGGGGAAGGGTTTTGCATTGCATTCACATGTTTTATTGCATTTCTGTTTCACGTTTATTGCACTTCAGCTTGCATTTGTTATTTATTATTTTCTCTTATATATATAGAAAATTCAAAAAAATTGAAAAATTTCAAAAAAATTCAAAAGAAATGCACGTTTATTTTAGCATATAGGTTGAGTCGGAACGGTAGTATTTTGATGATGACATTGCATTTTCATCTGTTTATGCCTAAGCCTTGCTAATTGACATGTTATTAGTAGAATCTTATATGCATAATCTACGAGTTTTCGTTAAATATCTTGCCGAACTTGAGACTTGACTTAGATTTTTGGCAAACTACATTATATTCTGAGTTTTAGAGCCTTATAACTGGTGTCATTCATGACCAGTTTATCTAGGATTGTGAGTAGTTACTTCTTATAAGACATGTTACATCAATATGCATAAATATGAATTTAATCTGCTTAATACCTGTATGCATTCGGTTTGTGGTTTGTTCACACATGTGGTAGAGGTCCCCTTTTCTCATTTTACCCATAAACCTCACATAGCCAAATTGCCCTTTTTGTCCCATAAGCTACATACTATATTTAGCCTACCTTATCCGAGCTAGTTTTGGTAGTTGTGGGAATGTGTTTATTGCATTTTGGTTATATTGCTCTTTATGAGAAGGTTGATGGAATGTTGGAAAGGAGGAAAGAAATAAGAGAATTGAGAAAAAAAGAGAAAAAAAAATGAAAAGCAAGTTCGACCGTGCAGTGCAGGATTGAAAAAAAAGAAATGAGAAAAAGAAAAGAAAAATTCGAAAAAATCACACGGTCGAAGTTTTGAGTAGATGGTGATTTTATTCCCATGCTTTATTATTATCATTTGGGGAATCACAGTTATTATTGGAGATTGTGAGATTAGTGCTAATCATTAGCACCGGATTTATTAGTGAATCTTGAGTAAGAAAGTTGAATGTTGTTATAATTTGGTGTTTAGTAAGTTACAAGCTTGGCTTTAACTCCTCATATCCAAATTTATCTTAGCCCCTTCTTGCCCATTACCTCACATATCCATATTTACCTCGGCATGTGTCATGGTCATTTGTTTGGTTGGAATGCATATGTACGGTTGTAGAGATTATTTTCGTATTAGATTGCAGGCATGTTCTTATAGGTCGTAGTTAGGTGAGTGTCATTACAAAATTAATTCTTTCTATATTTTACATATATTCACCTGTATTCATTGTGTGATATGAGCGACCCGTGAGAATCCATAATGATAAGTCTCTATAGTTGACGGTTCAGCAGTTTTTAACGACTACATAACTCGTTTGCATGATTCATATTGCGAATTGATTGTTAGTTGTTGCATTAAATTGGTTTAGGCTTTATAGTTGTATTTCGCTCTGAGATTGAACTCGTTCCATTAGGTCCTAGAATCGAGTCTAGTTCTTGCTTGGGGACGATCAAAGGTTTGGTTTGGGGAAGTTTGATGCGTGTCATTTATATGATGTTTTACACCCCATTTTACACGCATTTCAGAGCTCAATTATGTAGTTTATGCTACTATTTTCCCTATTTCCGTCTACTTTCGTGTTTTTGTATAATATTGCAGAAATGTGAAGAATCCAGCGGAAATCAAGCCGAATCCATCCCTGAGTACTAGGCATATTATTTGACATGAAGATTTGACTCGGGAAGCAAACTTGGTGCGCATATCGAGGCCCGAAAGACGAATTCACGAAGCTTTTGGAGCCAAGTACCTGTTGAAGTGTTCGATAGACCGCTGCCCTTGGTCGATAGACCAGAGTACGATTACATGAGCTATTGTTCAGTGAGGGTTGGTCGATCGACTGAGCTGTGTGGTCGATCGACCAAACCGTGATTTTGGCGTGAATTAAAAGGACGAGAATTAGAAAGCCCAATGTAATTAGGTTTTAGGAATAAGTTACGTAAGACTATCTATATAACGTAACCTGATGTTTTCAGAAGAGGAGGATCGAATTTTAGGGACGGGATTAATTAGGGTTCAAGAGCAAAGGGTTGAATTTTGATTATTTCATTATTTTTCGATTAATTTTCATCAATAAAGTTTTCTTTTGCATTGGGTTTGATCTTTTCTCTTCAATTCTTTACGGTATTTCTCTGTTCCATTATTCAGTCTCGTTGCTTTAATTCATTCATAGTTTAGAATTGCTAGTTTAGATTTCCCAAAGCCAAATTATCGTTCCATGTTAGTTATTTATTTAGTTAATTCAATTATGAATTCGATTGCTTTGATTGTTAATTTTATTGTTGTTATTATCACCATCATGAGTAGCTAAATCCTACGTGCTAAGATGTAGGGGATCTGTAGATTAGACGGCTTCGACAATAGGTGACCTGCCAGCGGGCTCTGGTCGATCGACTGACTTCGTTGGTCGATCGACTGGGTCCGTAGGTCTATCGACTGCTTTGCATGGTCGATCGACTGCCACGTGTTAGATTAGCTTCGACTTAATTAATTTAATTGCCATATTTGACGAATCGAGTGCACGCGACTAGTTGAATGCTTAGGAATTGACCGACCCGAGAGATCGAAAGATAGGGAAGGGAGATAGACTACCTTATTAAGACGACTAAATTAATGAGATCGAGAGATAAGTTAATTTAGGTTTGTTGTATCATTAATCAAGAATGAAAGTTAGTATTAGTGAGACTTAGGGACCCGTAGCTTAGGCCGGAAGGTTGCTACCTGTTAAATTGGACCGAAAGGACTCTTTATTTTCCTGTCTAACATGCTTAAATCAGTTTACTTAGAGTTACCGCCGTCGAAACTACAGTGAACCGACCATCTTAGCATCCTTTTAATATTTCATTTCATCCATTTCTTTAGTTTATTGCCCATTAGTTAATAGATCATTCAAATCAATACCCCCAAACAACTGTTACTTTAGACTAAAATTAGATAACTATTAATTGCATCGCCTCTCTGTGGTTCGACCCTGACTGCCGCTATCTATAGTAGTAGTTTGGATTATAAATTTATCTTTGGTACTCTACGACGGTATCAAAGGGATTCATAGTTGTTTGGCCTATAAAGACTAGTCTCAATTTTAGTTTTAGAGGAAGATCCCATCAACTTTATTTTAATACATTTTAAGTGAACTAATATCTAGCATGCGAGAATGAATAAACTAAGATGATGGCTTAAAATAGTGTGACATCTTTATGTCCATGATAACTAACATCCAAACTATATGAGTCAATTTTCATGCATATAAGTAGGTGGTTTGGTTTAGGCGGAATATGATGCACTAACTATCATGCGAAGAAAAGAACCAAGAATGGAAAAACGTAAAACAAAAACAAAGTCCTAGTGTGGCCTATCTACCAAAATGAACATAAATACAACTTTGGAATCCTTCCTAGGACCCGAGAAGCTTGTCTTGATGTTCCATCTTGGTCCATGTAGCGGGAGTGAGCAATCCAATCTCCATCTTTAGTCTTCTCAAAATTACAATTAATAAATTACAAAATAAACCTATTTACATTCTAATTTCAAAAACATAATACTAAAGAAAACCAAAGGAGATTCGAGATCTCAAAATTACATCAAGATTATGTTTCCATCATTACGAAAACATAATCAACTAAGGCCACACTAGGTAATACCAAATTACAACCGATTGCAAAAATACGTAAATAAACCATTCAACAATTCATACTACTAAATAAAATGCATCAACAATAAATTAATCATTCAAGACATAATTCATTAATTATGTAGAGTAATTTATCCAAACCACCTATTTTAAAATGATCAAAATTATGTGAAAATTCCTCAATTACTCATAATAATTCCAATCTTAATACACATTAACTTGTAATATGAATTAATCTAACATCATTTTAAACCACTTTAAAATAATTGGGTATCTAAAATTTTTTGAACTTTTTCACAACAAACAATCATACATTATAGATATAATGTATAATAATTATTGGCCAAAACAAAAAAACGAAATTTTTTTTTATTGCTCTCGGCATTCTGCCCTAAAATTTCGAAAACAGTTTTTTTTTTCTTGAAAACAACCCCTTTTATTTGAACAAATTTGTTTAATGTTGCTACTATAACAAGATTGCATAATCATCAACATTTAATTTAAACATAGATCCAAACTAGATGATTCAATTTAACCTCTTAAAATTAATATCTAAATTATGATTAAATCGATTATATGAATATTTGATTTATCACAATTGATTTGAACATTATTAAATTAATGAATCATGATTCTTAAACAACAATTTAACACCATGTATGCCAAAACTATATAGCAAAAACAAATGAACATCATTAATTAAAATAATTTCCATTTACATTTCAATTTAATTCTTATTAAATCAAAACATCTACAAATTTATCATATTATCATCTGAACATATTAAAACAACAATATCAATAAATCAAAATGAAACAAGGCATCAAAAAAAAAAAAAACATCTCGGCAAAAAAAAAAATTGATACGGCCGAAATTTTTTTTAATTTTTTTTTTTGTTTTAATCCATTTATGAAAATCATATAAAATAATTTCGTGGCCTAAGCTCTGATACCACTTGTTAGAAGTATCGGTATATTTCATCAAGAAAAATTCGAATTATAACGAAATTATGAAATATGAAATTACGAGTCATAAACGAAATGCATAAACAAAAGAATAGAGATTAGAATTAACCTCCGGTCCTAGCAATTTGGTTTTAAGAACAAATATCGAGATTGATATTCTCCTAATCGTTGCACCCAAAATGCTCCGAGAAATGCCCTTTTCTTGCTAGAAAGAGAACCCTAATTCCTAATCATTTTTAGGGTTTTTGATGAGAGTATAGAGTAAAATATCTAGAGAGAAAATGATCCTCCCCCTTCTCCTATTTAACCGTCCAAAAGGAGAAAAAGAGGGGAAGATCTTTTTCTTATTTTTTTTCTCCCCTTTAATCGTGTAACAACCAAACAAATAAGGAGAAAATCTTCTTATTTTAGGTTGTTATCATATTGTATAAAATGTGTATCATTATCAATTGTCATTTATGTCGTCACGTATTAAAAAGTCCACACACAACAGTTTGTAGTCGATTTATTAATACCGGTCTGTCATCATTTATTATGACAATTTCGTATAATATATACATTAACTATAAATATCGCATATTTATAATTTGCTAATTAAATATAACCGTTTATGTTTAATTACGAATTAATATCTTAATTCGTTTAAGCTAACATTATATACATTAATTAAATATAACAGTTTATATTCAATTTACGAATTAACAATTAATTCGTCTCAGTTGATATTATTTAAATGTATTAAATAATCGACTCATCATCACATTGACTAACCTTTTAGTCAAATACATGGACTAACCTTTTAGTCATATAAGGCATCAATGTGATTATATTTTCATATAATCACATCTCTCAAACACATCATTTAGGTGTGACTTTTAGGGACCAGTTGATCACCGCCATCAGTATGATAATAACGTCAAACTTGTAGCAAGCCAACCGTTTTTAGTAAACGTTAATCAACTGATAAAATACTAAGTATACCCTGTGAACCTATAAGAGATTTATACACGTTATCACACTAACTGTGGAGGACACTAGCTCCAACAGCATGATGAGTCGATAACAAGTTAACCCATATGAGAGTCATTGGTAAGCCTCAAGGAAGCATCATGAATTCTCAAGGAGAACTAATGGTCTGTTATGGAGTTTGGAAGTATACTAAGTTGTGTGTTAAGGATACACAAACTCAAGTTTCCGAACTCATTAGGATTTATGAAAATCCTAGGCTTATTTTATTGACCTAAGGAGCAAATTACTAGTAAGGGTATTTTATTGCCATCCATGCAAGAGTCGATGAAATGAACCTAAGTACGTGGTGATTAGGTGGTGTACTTTAAACTACAAGTAGCGTTGTCCACCGAAACCCACATCACAAGTTATATGATAATAGCGAGAGCTTCTTTCAAGTTAAAGAACCTGAGTCTAGTATGAAGTCTAGACATGTACTTAGTAAAATTCATGCTATAAGGGATAACATGAAGATGAAGGAAATCGCAATTCACAAAGTTTGAACACTTGGACACATGGTATGTTCACAAGCTGAACTTTTATTGCGTTAGGCAAGTGCGTAAGTGCACTTATGATTATAAGACATAGAGTAGTAATATGGTCTTGACTACTCGTATGTGATAATCACATTTATCGTTTGAGTTATCGTTAACTCATGTTGTACTTTGTTATATCGAAATGGGTTGTTGAGACAATATTGAACCTCATTAAAGTGAACTGGATTAACATAGTATTCGCCCCAGGATACTTATATGAGATGACATCTCGAAGTAACAAGAGTGTGATGCGATTGAGGGCAAGTTCAAGTGCCATAGAGTCATGAGAGATAACTAGTCGATCACATAGGCAGACTGTGAGGGACACTCTTTCGGGCTTATGACCGCTTATAGAGTTCTGGAAATTTTTATAGCCTGGTCGTGGCGAGAGCTACTATAGTATTCTTATGAGTCGATTCTTTGACTAAAGACTGTTCGCCTAAGATGGCACAGTTTCAGAGTGACTTTGATTTATGTTCTGCGACCTTCGTAATTGGGGTCATATGGGCATGTTTTAATTTGAGTTATGATGAGCTGTGGCTAATCGAAAGGAAGAGTGCAATAGGAATTGTCCATCCCCGTCAGGGTTATCTTATTTACCAAGGCCACTCGAGGAGTAAGGAACTGGAAATGCATGGCCACGCTCGGAAGGTATCTATGGTAGATAATTCCGGTCAGACAGTTATTCTCCTGATCGAGGAAACCACTCATGATATGATCAAATTCAAGTACGACATGCAAGACACCTTGCATTGAGTGGGAGATAGTAATAGGACAAGAGAATTGGTGACGCACACTTGTCGCAGACAAGTAGGAGATTTTTGGAGTATGTGTCCTCGACAATAATGCGATCACATGTTTAAATCTCATATTGAGAATGCTGAGAGAAAATAATAATTTATTGTCAACTAATCCACATTAATCAGTAATGATTGGCTGACTAGAGTTTGACATTACTGTCGTATGACGATGGTGATCAGTTGATCCCTTAAGGTCATACCTCTAGGGTAACACTCTTAATTGATTAATTAATTAATTGTATGATGATACAAGTTAATTAATTCCTTAAAATTGAACAAATGATTTTGTGAGTGAGATTACGTATCTTATTGTAATTCGATTAAATAAGATTCGGCCTAAGTAATTTAAATTGTTTTATTACTTAGGTTTATTTATTGTTTATGAAACAATTAAAATAAGAATGAATGGTTTATTACAAATACAAGTTGTTGTGATTTATAATTCTATGACCCATTTTAAGTACTTGTAATTGTGAATTACTAGTTAATTTTTGTATGTGATTTATTTTGTTTATATAATGATTTTTAAAAAGTTAAAAATGCATTATTAAACAACATGTCTCGTAACATGTCAAATATGTCACACTACACAAATTGACATTTGACAAACTTAAATGGACCCATTTTATATGGGTGTGCCGTGTAAATGGAGGGATAAGGTAGGTTTAGGATTTAATTGGTGCTCTAATTGAGAATTAGGCATAATGATTATGTCCTTTATAGACCTAAACCTAGCCGTACACTATGTGACTTGAGAAGAACAACTTTGTGCATGCATTGGGCACTCTTACCTTGAGCTACCCGACCACCCATATGAAAAGGGAGAGTTTTCTCTTCTTTTTCATTATTATTCATTCTTACCCAAAAATTTTATTTGATAATTTCAAATATTCTCTATAAAATTGTCAAGAACAATTAAAAAGAATACCTCACATATTACTAATATTATCCATACATTACTAGTAGTAGTAAGTAGTAATATTAGTTGTTATTTTAAGGTACATTTTCTAATTTCTAGTATTCAAGTTAGTATTTGTTTTAAGGGTGGTTATCTTGGTACAATATTTGAGGAGTAGATTCTACTATTGAATCTAAGGGTCTTGTTGGAGCACTTGGTTTTTCTTAAGAAGACTAATTTGGTAGGAGACCGATTAGTATAAACCTTTCGGCCCTCATTGTAAGTTGATTGGTTTTCTTCTTACTTTGTATTTTAATGTTATGCATGCATAAGATCTAATTAGTTTATGACTAAACTAAATTAATTTAGTTATTAGAAGTGTCTAATAAGAGGTTAATGAATCTTTCAGAATATTGGAGGTAGAAATTTTCGATGTATGGGGAATTGATTACCAAGGACCATTTGTATCATCTCAAGGAAACAAGTACATTCTTGTAGCCGTCGATTATGTATCAAAATGGGTAGAAGCAATTGCTACTCCAACTGATGATGCCAAAACGGTTACTAAAATTCTCAAGAAAGTAATCTTTCCAAGATTCGGAGTCCTTAGAGTAATCATTAGTGATGGAGGAACACACTTCCATGAAAATAAGCTCACCTCTCTTTTGACAAAATATGGTGTTCAACATAGAACCGGTTTGGGATACCATCCACAAACAAGTGGTCAAGTTAAAATTTCGAATAGAGAGATCAAACAAATTCTTGAGAAGGTTGTTAACAAGACTCGTAAGGATTGGAGTATGAAGTTTGATGACACTCTTTGGGCTTATAGGACGGCCTATAAGACTCCCATAGGAGCCTCCCCTTACAAGCTAGTTTATGGAAAGGCATGTCATTTGCCAATTGAGCTAGAGTACAAAGCCTTTTGGGCAATCAAAGTTCTCAACCTTGACCTCAAGTTAAGTGGTCAAAAGAGGATAATGCAAATTCAAAAGTTGGAGGAATTCCGACTACAATCCTTCGAGAATGCAAAGATCTACAAGGAAAGGACAAAATTGCTTCATGACAAGAGAATCAAGCAAAAAGCCTTGCACAAGGGAGACAAAGTCCTTCTATTTAACTTCCGATATCGACTCTTTCCCGGGAAGTTAAATTTAAGATGGATGGGGCCCTATGTAATCACCGAAGTGGGAAAATATGGCGACTTTGAAATAAAGTCGGAAGATGGAAACAAGTTCAAAGTCAATGGCTAATGATTGAAACCATATTATGAAGGAGCATTCATCGAAGAAGTAGAGGTCATCCGCTTTGAGCCTCTCCCACCATGAAAAGACCATCAATGAGAGAGTTTGGTGAAGTCCTCTCCAAACCACCATTTGTAAATATACTAACTCTTCTCACTTGTATTTTTAACGTTATTGCATTTCCATAAAGCATGATTTTGACATGAGAGTTGGTGAGGGAGTGTTACTAATTCGTTTGATGAATGAAGGATTTATCAATTCAAGTGTGGGGAAGCACTCTTATCAATGAATGAAATAAGGAGAAAGAAGAATAAAAATGAGGAAACCCCCACGGGCAGACCTGAGCTCGTGGGAATTGCAGATGATCTGGGCGTCCCTGAAGTGGATCCGAGCATCCTAGCCTTAGGACACGGGTCTTGGGAATGCTGGAATTGAAGAAAGGGGTCTGCTACAAAAACTGAAGATCAAATGCAAGACGCTCGTCCCAGGCCTTGAGCCGCCCATCTTGAGGCGGATCCACGCGTCCTGGCATGCTTCAAAATTGTGATCTCACGCTGTTTGTAAATCTGCACGTCCCAGTATAGACCGAGCGTCCCCAGAAAGAATCCGCTAATCCTGAGGAAAATCCGCGCGTCTTGGCACGGATTGGCAAATTCAGGACGTACTGTGTTGCAATCCGAGCGTCCTGAGCTCGATCCGCCCGTCCCCATCTGCTCATATGAATTTTCTGCAAAGCGAAGATCCGCCCATCCCGAGCGCGATCCGAGCGTCTCTCTCCCGTGCTGCTCTTCTACTTTCGATAAGTACATTCTTCTACCCACCACACATATCATGACACATCATCCTTCTTTCCTCTATAAAACATAAAATCCCCTCCCATATGACTCAAAACACACCAAAAGCACCCATTTACCTCTCTAAATTAAAAACCCCTAAAACCTAGGGTTTCAAGAAGGATCTCAATTACAGAGTATATCTTCATCTTCAACAAGCAAAACTTCAAGATCTACTTTTAAGATGAGAACAAGAGGGTCCTTGCCTAGAGAAAGGAGAAGAACAAGAGTAACTGAAAACTCTTCAACATCTCACCTCAACACATTGAGGAGAGAGAATGAAGAAATTATTGATCTCTCAAGACTTAATGAGTTCTCCAACATAGAATTTGTCAATGATGCTCAAAGATTCGTCTTTCATTGTCTCCTTGGTAAGAATATTCTTCCTACTAAATTCATGTGCCATTAGACATTAAGGAAACTGGGAATTTATCATCAAACCGAGGCACTCTTTGAAATATTTGGTCTTTCAACTATGTTCAACATGCATGAGCTCACTAATCGACACTTAGTCCTCGAATTCTTGAGTTTTCTGAAAATATCTACCTTGAACAAGACGATTTGTGTGGAGTTTAGACTAGAGAACACAACTCGAATGATGACTCTTGTGGAATTTGCTAGTTTGTTGGGTCTTGATGTATCGCCTACCCGTACATCAAAAACTTGGAATTATAGCATAGCATCTCTATGGCGAGCCTTGATGGGTCGCGATTTCTCATTCATTAAGGAATGCTTGGCCTCTTATATCCAAAACCCCATTATTCGGCTCACATACTGGTTTATTACAAGCACTCTCATAGATCGCCGTGATCCCGCGGTTGTGAATGAACTCTATCTAGTCTTTATGGAGTCTTATATAAAGATAAAATGGAGAAGCGGTTATCATTTTAACGCCCCCTTAGTATTTCTTGAAATATGGGCAAAATTACAGAATGGAGATGATGATGGTATGATCAATGGAGGATTAATAACAAGGCTTGCTACATTTTCAATCCATCTTTCAACAACAACAATGCTTATGTACCTCTTCTGGGTACTACCAAGATTGATGAGATGTTAATCTTTCGACAACACCATTGGATCGCATTTGAAGGTTATGAGCGGAAGATCAAGTGGCTCACCAAGGGGAGAACCCCTATTTTTCTTTCAATAGAAGGTTTAACAAGGATATTACCTCGACGGGGTCCCCTCTCACAAGTACCATCCTACCTCATCCCAACTCATTCAAACCAAGCAAATCGAACCCCACCTTCTACTCAACCTCAACAAAATGAACCTCAAACAAATGAAAAAGAGAAAGTTGCCATCCCGCCTTACCCGTTTCCATATCAACCTTACAATCACCCAAATCACTTCATCCTTCCTAGAGATGACTTTATAATGGGTCTACTCCAAGATTTACACCAAAAACAATATGAAGCAAGGGTGGACAATTACTATGCTCTATATCCACAATTTCACCGGTTGGCCCATCAAGGGCATATTAGTGAAGAGGGAAAGCTTCCCTCTTAGGCTCAAATGGATATCCTTTTTCCAAACTCGGAGGATGCCAACGGTGGAACACATGGACATGGACATGGAGAAGGAGAAGGAGAAAAGTCAAGTGGCGGTGATACGGTAGAGGTCAATAGCGAGGGGGACGAATTTATGGATTTCTATGAGAGCGACGAATCGCGAGCACAATGGGATAGTGATCTTGGAGGGGATGATGGTAACTAATGAAGATGTTCATGAGCTTGGTGGAGCGGGCATGAGGCACCCACCATGGCCAAGGTAAAGCTCTTCTTTCCCCCTCATTTTTCATGTCAAGAATTTCATGTCTTTCCTAACTTGGCTAACATTTAATTGTTTCAACCTCTAGAGGTGTCCTTGTAAAAATTAAGGACTATTTTTCCACCTTGGGAACATCTATGTGATGATAAATTTATTGTTCCCACTTTTGAAAATCCAAAATGACAATTAGTTTCATGCATTGCATACTTGTGCATGAACTTCCCTACTTTTACACTAGAAATAGTGTTTTACTTGGTTTGGGGAAGTTCAAACACAAGGAATGGGAGTTAATCCAAATTAGCTCTCTAACCAATAAAATCATGCATCATATAGAATAGAATAGAATGCATCACTTGTATATATGTCATATAGTTTGTATATTAGTGTAGAAATCATGCATTCTCATTTAGCTTGCATAATTTTCTATCGTATTGGCCATTGAGGACAATGCCCATACTAGTGTGGGAATGGCAAATTCTAACTTGACTTTTAAATCAAAAATTATAAAAATTGAAACTTTTTGAAAAAATACAAAAATATGTTCTTTCATTTCATAAAAACAAAAACCATAAAAATTTGAATAATTGAAAAAACCAAAAACATGTTCATTTCCTTTGTAGTGTAGAGTTATATATTTTGTATATACTTGTGTTTGTTTGTTTGTCCTCTTATTACATTGGATCGACTACGCCACATCCGAGGCATGAGGATTATGAAGACCGCATGGTATGATCTTTCCAATCTCCTTTTTCCTCTCTATGTTAATGACTATGTGGCTTTATTTTGATTGATACGGTATGAACCAATGTGATTTTAGGAGTTCCATTTAGCTTATATGACATACTAGTTGATAGAAGCATTTGCATTAGGTTGTATAAATGTTAGTTGCATCATGGCATGTAGTTGCATTTTAGGAAAAAATTTGTGAAAACATCTATTTGGAAAACATGACAAGTGTGTATAAGGCCCTTGTAGATACCTTTTCTTCTTGAGACATTGCTCACTAGAATGCTTCTAAAACACCCTAGGATATGTCATGCTAGTATCCTTTGACCCATGGATTAAGGCCTAGTCTAGAGTACCTTGTGGTGTGATAACTCCTTGACTACCATTTATTCCAAGGTGACCTTTGAAGCCATACAACCATCTTCCACATCTATCACATTTTGTCAACAAAAAGTGAATGGGCACAAAAATTTATCAATTTGAGTTCAAGCATTGAAATGAAAATAAAAAAGTTTGCAAAATGCATCAAAAAAAAGAGGAGCAAAAATAGACTCATATGCTTCAAATATAAGTACCCTCCTTACAAATTAGGGTGACTTTTGAAAATGTTCAAAAATGCAAAAGATTGAAAATTGTCAAGCATCAAATGCCAAACATCAAGAAATGGCAAAAAGAAATTGTTCGCAAAAATCTCAAATGCCACAAGAAATTGGGGGAATTAACAACATCAAAAGCAAACTCCCATATGAAACTCAAAATGGATTGATCCCTTTTTCCATTGAACCCACTTTTGTGCATGGTGGAGAGGGGACGACCCTTCTTCTTGTTTAGGCAAGAAGGGGAATTCCGTGATCCTAAAGTGTTTCTAACGCCATAGAGAGTCTACTCTTGACAAAAGCATTTAACGATTGAGGACAAAGGTACCCTAGCTTGACATAACTTGAAGGTGATTTATTGGTATCCTCCTAGGCTTAGTAGCTTGAAGAAACTGTATCTATGATGGAGTGTGTACCCTTAGGTTGTTTTCCTTTTAGATAATTTCCGCGACTTAGATGAGGAAAGTGGCTATTCATTTTTGTAGATGCATCCATTACTTGTTTTGTTTGCTTAATGCTTGGATGTATTGCCATTTTGGCAAGCCCCACCTTGCCTTGCAAGAAGGCATCCTACCTCATGGTTATCTTGTTGTGAGTTGAATGGGCGGAGTGAGACCCGCTAATTGTCTCATATCGGTTATATTAGTAGGCTAGTTTAAATAAAGGTCCTAGTCTTAGTCACCTCTTTACTCGGGACGAGCAAAGGTTCGGTTTGGGGATGTTTGATGTGAATCATATTTGAGAACATTTAGTCCCCGAATTAACCGCGTTCCCATGCTTTATAACACATATTTGGGTCATTTACTATCTTTGCATATTCTTTGAGGTTTTGTCTTCTTGGTAGGAAAGGATTGCTAACCTTGTATTTACAACGCGAAATGGAGCTAAATGGATCGCATCCAATGACCAAGCATCAAAGAGAAGACCGACACTAGAGGCCTAATTAGATAAATAAAGTGAAATAGGCAATGATGAAAAGATCCTTGTATCCCCAACACGATCCTTGTGGATTGTTAAGGAGCAAAACAAGAAAAGCACTCTGCCCAGGGATCCGAGCGTGCCACACTACAAGGATCCGAGCGGCTTGATCCCAGGACAAGCGGACTGTGCAGCAAGGATCCGAGCGTCCCCTCCCTGACCCGAGCGGATCCCAAGACAGAACAGCCCGTGCCATAGCACGGGACGAGCGGATCATGGCAGGACTAGCAGGGAGGATCCGCGCATTTCCCTCGGGAGTAGCATTTCCTCAAGTTTTCTTAGGGTATTAATAGTCATTTAAGCCCTTTGTAACCCTAATCCTTGTACCTAATCTTTAGTATAAATACCCCTTAGTACTACCTAGATTAGCACCATCCCTCAATCAACTCTTAATCTAATTTTAATAAACTCTTAGCTTCTCTTAATACTATCTTAAATTAGTCTTAATTTAGTTGTAATACATTTCTCAATATTAATCACATCTTAATCTTTCCTTAATTTCTCTATTGTTCTACCTTTTTTTTTGGATAATTAGAAGATTATTTGGGTTTATTTGGAGGATTGACAACCTTCCATCAATCATCACGTACTTCTATTATTCTTTGATTTATTATTTGGAATCATCTTCATAGGTATAATTCCTCTTTACCCTTGTTTAATTATTGTTAATCACTTTCATTTATTCATCATGTTTTGCTTTGTTAGTATGATTGACAAC
Organism: Silene latifolia; assembly: GCF_048544455.1. Taxonomy (NCBI): domain Eukaryota; kingdom Viridiplantae; phylum Streptophyta; class Magnoliopsida; order Caryophyllales; family Caryophyllaceae; genus Silene; species Silene latifolia. The sequence goes on from NC_133531.1 coordinate 71,461,925, forward strand.
CTTATTAGCATGCTAAACTTGATCATAAGTGAGTAGTTCTTTAACTAGGGTTAATGGGGAATTATGGGAAACAAACATGGGGATTGATCTATGCTTAATCTAATATGTTCTCATAATTAATTTGCTTGCTTGTTGTGATTTCAACTTATGCACATGTTATTTTTGATGAATTGCGAGCCTATGAATCCTTGCATTTTTTTATCCATCCCTCATCTTTTCAATGAGGCTTGTAAGTTATAAACCAACTCGAGCCTCATTAGACCATGCATAGAGTTGAATATGAAGGATTAAGTCGACTTGTAGGTGTTGTACAGTCTAGACGACTCGGCTCCGGGACCCAAACCTTCTTCGGGATTGTAAGATATACACTAACTCGATCCCATCATAACAATAAGTGCTTGCATCTAATTGAGAACATGTTTGTATGATCTACTACCATGAATCCCCTATTAACCCATGACACCCTAGTGCCTTTAATCAATTGTTTACAATTCCCTTTTAATTGCTTTGCTTTGTTTTCATTACTTTACTTTCATTTTGTTGATTAGTTTAGATTACACATCACCTCAACCCAAATTGTGACACCCTAAGACATAGCTATTTGCAATTGAGAATCCTACATCAATACCCGTCCCTTGGGATCCGACCTTTACTTACCTCTTTACTAAGAGAAGTGTGTGAAGTTATAAATATTGTTTTGGTTGGTAGCTTTTGACAGCGAGCTTGAATCGGACCAGTCAAATTGGTCGGTCTATACAAACGTGACTGGTATCCAGAATGATCTGGGCTTATGTGGTCACGTAGAATAAACACGTAGGCGTCAAAAAGCAAGAGCGCGGTCTTAGAATGCAAAGGGAAAAGAGAATGGCGGACACTCGCGTGAGAAATATGTGAGGCGGAGGCCTCTATTTATACTAATCACGTGACGGAATTTAGGAAAAAGTAGGATTAGGAAAGAAATCCGGAAGAAATCTGGAATCTGTAAAAAAACCAGCCCAGGAAGAGGCGGAACAGGAACAACGACCTTTCCAAGAAGCGCAGCTTCTGCTGCGTTTTCTCTTGGGTGGTTTACTACTCAGCAAAAAAGATTTCCGCGGTTTTATTTAGTAAATAGGGAAGATGTATGCCTCCTTATATATTCCGCAAGGAAGATATTATCGTGGTAAAAGATAAAATTTAGAAATAATACTCCATAAAGATCTAGAATATTCCGACTCGGTTTGAAAACGGTTTTAGAAAATGGAACCGGTTTTTGACCCGGACTCAAAATATACTCTAATTACAGTCAAAACGACCGTATCTGCACGTAGATGATGACCATGAGGTTGACTCAATTGTTTGAGCTATCATGTGTCGACGAACTTATGAAATGTCATAAATCGCTCTGCGTGATTAAACATGCGGCCTAATCATCACTAGGTGGTTCGCGGAAGGTGTAGAAACGAGGTGCCTACAGAGCCCCCACTTTGACTAAGGCTTGGACAAGGCAAAAGTCAAACTCTAGCCGCCAGGTCAATCGAAGATTACAACCTGAAGACTATGGCGATGCCAGGCGGCTCTAGGGGTCTGAGCAAATGACCTATTGTCAGGAACATTTTAGAGTCTGTCGACTATCGGAGAGGGTAGTTTAAAGTCCATTAGACTACATGAGGAGGCTCGCAAGCCATAAGAAGAAACCATACCTGGGCCTTCACAGAGACAAAATATCTAATGTCGGCAGCAGAACGTTAGAGAAACCGCTGGGACAGAGGCAAGACTTTCCGAGAACCACCAGGAACGAAGGTAGGGCTTTCTGAGGACTATCGGGGAAAAATAATCAATCTTTCTAGAAGTCAAGTCTTTCCGAGAACCGCTGAGAATAAAGCGGGATTTTCTGAGAATCACCGAAGAAACGCTATTGAAATTTCACTTGGTGGAAGGCGAGACTTTCTGAGAACCGCTGACAAACCTTGACCATGTTGTAGGAGGTAAGACTTTATGAGAACCGTTTAGAAAAGGGCAGGATTTTGCGAGAACTGCTGAAGGAACTTTACTTTTGTCGAAGGTAGGCGAGACTTTTTGAGAAACGCTGAGAAAAGCAGGACTTTCCAAGAACTGCTGATAATAAGTGTAGATACCCAGTATCTGTTGAGTCTCCACCAAACACCCGATGATTATCGGACTACAACATGCTTAGGAATCGCAGCGTTTGATCGACGGTTTGTACAACTATACGTCGGAAAAATTAAAACGATTTCGAAAATAAAACATTTAAAAACTTTTCAAAAATACCTGGAGTGTTTAATGCATGACGACGGGGTCGCAATAACACTAAGTAGAGTCAAAACTGACACCGGACCAAAAACCGACTCGAAAATTCAAATCCCGACTCCAACAACAAGTCTAACCGAGTCAAACACGAAAAACAAACTTTTCAAATACTTCGATGTTAAGGAATCCCGGAATCCTTAATGGTCTAGTACAAATCACGTTCATCCAAATCTTAGGATAGAACAAATCATGATTACACTTGTGTGATAGCGACAAGACAACCGAAGACGCGCGAAATGGCTCGCGCCTCTTTGTGCAGCCCATGCGGCCACGTCGCTCAAAACACACACAACCACCCATTTTCCTATAAATATCCCTCAAGTCACAAATCGACCCGTGTTTACGACCTACCGATCGTAAACAGAAGCCTTACACATTGTTTGGTACCGTCATCGTGCATTAAATCACTCGACCGACCATCTCGTCAACTACACCATCACTAAACTAAAACAAAACACTCTTTTACTTGCTAAAACGGTTTTCAAACCGAGTTTTCCGGCCAAACAAGTTGATACACTTTCGTCGGTTTCTCGTCTCAAGCCTAGCATGTAGGTATGAGGGTGTAAAAATCTTCTTTTATCATGTTTTTCATTTGTTTCATCACTATAACATGCTAAATTATGCATAACATGGTCCAAACATGGGATAAATGAGCCAAAATCGGGTTTTTGGTTGAGGCAGGGGCTACTTATGTAGCATGCAGGCTCGCGCCTAAAGCCCCCCTCACCTTAAATCCAAACCGTGGTTGGTCTCTTCTTCTCCTTTATGTTCATTTCATATTTGTAATCGGTTTTTACCATTTCCAATATTTCAAACAATTTTCATGACAAGTTTTTAACCATGAAACATTTTTCACCCTTGGTTCCTAATACCATGACGGGTTAATCCGTGTTTCGGTGATAATATTTGGTTAATTACATTATAAAAGGTATTTTAGAACCTTTTATTTCATTTCTTTACATTTTGAAGGGTATATTAAAGTCTTTCTCATTTCTTTACATTTTCAAAAAAAATGTATTAGTCACCAACACAAATTCATCCTTAGTTCTACATACCATGTCGGGTTTTAACCCGAGTACGATGATGAACGTTGAATACTCACAAACAAATGAACTTAAAACAATTAGTTCATAATCATTTTCAAAACTATTCATGTCAAGCTTGCAAAACCGAACCCGATGTCGAGTATTGTCAAAACAATGACGATTATTCAAGTCTCGTTCTTTAAATTAGCACAAAAGCGGCCTAAACGGCCTTTTCAAATCAAGACGGGGTTAAACACCCATTTTTCAATATATTTTACGAACCTTTCCAATGGCCAGAAGACGTCTTTCATCGTCTTTTGACCCGCGCCTAAACAGGCCATTTATTTTTACATTTTTAAACCATAGCAGACCTACTTGCATCGCCAACAGGCTTGCGCCTCTTCTAGCTGCCTGATGCAGGGTCTGCTTCTTTCCAGCATTTGTCTAGGACGATTCCGACTTCGGTTAACCCGAATACAGGACGGATCAAATGACAAATCTGCTCATTTTACACTACTTTTGCAAAACGCCTTACTAAGACAAATGGATCACATTATGCACCATAAACCTAATTTGGTAAATGGATGTGTAATTTCCGTCTTGCATGCAAATCAACATTAAATCCAACTTGACATCAAATACTTGATACTTGGATTAAACAAACCGACATAGAAAGCTCACATGTTAGGTTCAAACTAGTGGATGCGCATTCATAAGTTTACCCGTTTTATCCACTTTTGCATTTAACTAACCAAGATCGATCAGTAGAGGCCGCTACCGCGGGCGGGATTGGGTGTCCGATTAAAGGGCTTCCCAATATGTACCTTCACCTCTTACTCAGAAATTTTGGATAGTGGACGACCTTATCCAGGGCGTACGAGAGTCATTCTAGAGATAGGATGCTAAAGAGGGACGATTCCTTATCTTTAGTACCTATGTCAAACACCGTTTTTTGCCTTGGTTGACCTAGGTATGAAGTGGATTCGAACGGGTTCCAAGCATCCCACAAATGCTTGGTGGCGACTCCGAACATCTCTTACATCGTTTCGAGACTCTTGCCGAGACGAAACCGACCGATCTAAAACGATCTGGTCGAAAGCATCTTTACGCCGCCGAGCGTGGCTTTTAAAAAGACCGCTGCCGTGTCCACAGATCGGCTGGGCATCCACAGAAGGGCCATGTCCACAGATTGGCGACTTTGCTGGGGAAAACTAGGACACTTGTGTCTTTGTGATCCCTAGATGGTGAGACTCGAACGAGGTCTTGGTTGAAATGCATTAATTGATATTACGGTCATAGTCGGGTTCCTTGTCCGGGCCCATAGCCTAACCCTTTTCGACCAATTGGCTCGTCCCGTCGGCGTGAGTTTTCTCATCCCCATGTTTCTCATCCTGATTGAATCAAGCATACCGTTGACGATACACATTTCTTTTTCGTCAAAGAGCTTTCATCACCTTCGAGCACGAGGCTAGGGAACCCTCCTTACACATTTTGTTTGGATTGGTATCCCTCTCGAAAATCAGGGTTTGATGACTTGGTGTGTAACCCACCCTTTAAGCCAAAACCTGTGTCAGCATTATGCATAATATAATGAAACTGCGAGTGCTTATGTGTTATGTGATCATAAGTCCTTCCGTGTCATTTTCAACTTTCAAAAACACCCTTTTGCGCCGTTATAATGGCCATTTCAAAACCTCTGTCTCTCGCCGACCGTTGCATTTCAAACACTACTTTCTAGGCCGTCATAATGACGATTTTTCAAAACCCGGTTTTCTACAACCATTTCAACACGCCTTTCTAGGCCGTCGTAATGACGATTTTCAAACCCGGTTTTTACAACCATTTTAAAACACCTTTTTACGCCGTTATAATCGCCGCTTCAAGACACGGATTTTAACCCGTCTCGCGCCGACAATGGCTCTTTCGAAACTCGAGAAAGGCACACACCCCTTTTCTCGAAACATTTTCAAAATCCGGAGGACCATACACCGTCACCGAGACCTTTCAAACATTTCAAAACTCGATTTTCAAAACATACAATTTTGAATTTCAAAAACCGTCTCTGGAAGCAGTACATTGTTTTCCGAGCCGACTCAAACTCAAACCGTCTTTTGAAAACAAACTTAAGACAACTCTTCAACTAACCGACTTTCGGAGATCCCTATTCTTCGGAAGCCGTCCATAAAGGCGACAAACGAATCTTTTTGAAAATCTCTATTTTTAAAAACTTCAGTCCACCATTCCAATTCCGGCTCGTTTTTATCGAGTCGAAGCAAACGTACTTATGGGTCTCTACTTAAGAGTCGTCTCACCACGAGACTCGTCCAACGGCGTCACGCCACTACATTGGACGCAAGTTAAAGTCCGGTCGACACCGTTACGTTATAAATCGAGTCAGCACCGAGGTACCACACACGGTCATCCTCGTCTTGTTGAGTCTGACCTTTGTTCCGTCCTTTGTGCTGTCTGCGTTCAGTCTTTGGACCGTGTCGGATTGAGATGTAATGTGAGTTGTTTTTCTGCCTCAGAACCATGGCCCCGTCATCAACTTCGTCCAACAACAACGACAACAACAGAGATGTTATAACTGCCCAGCTAGCCAGCCTACTCACTGCTCTCAAGGTCACCCTAGACCGTGTCGAGACCCGTATCGACACCCTGGAAAACAAGGAAACTGGAGAACACAACACTCTGCCATTGACTGAAACTGAGAAAAGGCTCAAACTCTTAGAAGAACAACTCCTAACCCGGGGTAACAACATCCACCTCGAAAACAACCGAAGATTTGAACCCGTTAGGGATCAACTACCCGACAACTTCACCTTGACTGATGTGCCCAAATTCAAGGGAGTGGAGGACCCACTCAATCACATCTGAGCCTTCATAGACTACATGGCCATAAAAGGGCTCAAACAGGAACTCTTCACCCGGGTCTTTCCATCATCCATGGAGCCGATCCCTCGCCAATGGTACTACTCCCTCGACTCGAAGAACCTCACTACCTGGGATGAGGTCGTAGTTGAGTTTGCTAAACAGTATGCCGACAATGTCGATATCCAGGCCAACACCCGTACTCTTGAGGTCCTCACTCAAAACGATTAGGAGGGATTCACGGAATTCCTAACCCGTTGGAGGCGAGTAAGCACTCAATTGGTCAGCAAGCCAAACGAGTCAACTTTGGTAGAGAAATTTGTCAACAATCTCCGCCCGATGTATGCCAACTTACTGATATACCAAAACATCAAGACATTCCAGGATTTACAAATCCTTGGAACTCGCATTGAAGACGACTTCCGAAAGGGTGTCCTAGCCAAAACCACCGGTAGAGGCTACTAGGGATCTACATCAACCGGATCTCGCCCCTATGGTCAAACAAACAAAATTGACGAGATCAACCTCCTCGAGCCAACCGCGAAAAGAGCTGAGCGCCCTCAAAGAGTGTTCACCAACCTAGGGTCAACTTATGCAAGCGCCCTAAAAAGGCTTATGGACCAAGGGAAACTATAACTAATCGGACCCACTCCGGATCCATCTGAGGCTAAGAAGACCCGTTTCTGGAATCCCAACGCCTACTTCCAATACCACCAAGGGAAAGGTCATGACACGAAAACTTGTTTTAAGCTCAAACACGTCATTCAGGACATGATCGAGAAATGGGAATTACCTTTGCCTCCACCGACAAAACCAAACAACAAGACAAACCCTTTAGGAATCCATGCTATCTCCGATGATGAGCCAACCTTAGATTGCTCGCACCTCATTGATGATGAGGTGAATGCCTTGGAGAAGGATGCCTCAGACGGGGTATTTGTGTTCAGCGCCGTAACCATGCTTGCCATGTTCCAATAAATTGAGGAGGCTATAGCCAGTCTCTCAGAAAGGATTACTCGACTTGACGACGCTTACCACCGATTGATTTTCAATCGTCCAACACCGCGCCTGAGGGATCGTCGTCCAAACACCCGAATCTACCCTCACCAGGAAGGATTGCTCCCGCGACCTTTCTGGCACGCACCCCACAATAATCAACTCCACAATAATCAACCCCACAACAATCACCCTCATAATAATCACCCTCATAAAAATTACTCTCACAAAAACTTCCCTCACAAAAACTACCCACCAAGGAATACCCCTCCGAGGTACCCTCGAGATCCCGAAGTCAATGGTATCTAGAGGGACGACGCTGAGGATGTCTATATGGTTCCAAAAAAAGGGAAACAGGCAAAATAGATCGGTCATCCTACCCCGTCCAAACGCCCATATCAAAACCCAAACAATTCAACAGTCGTTCCAACAACGAATGACCAGGTTGTCCCGGACATGGACACCCGACCCAAGGATCCCTAAAACTCGATCCTCAAACAACTGGAAAAAGCAAAAGCCAAAATTTCAATTTGGCAACTGATTGCTACATCCTTCGAACATCGGCAAGCTCTACTACAAGCCTTGGGAAAACTATCCATTCCCTCTACCTCCTCTCCTGAAGAAGTGGTAGCACACATGACAAGGGATGTCCCCGACTTGAACAACCCGATCATCTTCTCCGATGAAGATATCCCTCCATTCGGAGCCAACCATAACCTGGCCCTATATATCACCGTGCAGTGCCTAAAAAAGAATATACCTAGGGTTCTAGTGGATGACGGATCTGCGGTTAATGTCATTCCGCTCAAAACGGCTTATAAACTGGGTATCAAAGAAACTGATTTGGTCCCAACCAATCAAGGGGTACGCGCTTATGACGGCACACGTCGTATGGTTGCGGGGCTTATCACCCTAACCGTTACAACTGGACCTTTGGAAAGGCAAACCAATTTTCAGGTAGTCGACATCGACGCCTCCTTCAACATGCTTCTGGGACGCCCCTCGATTAACACCGTTAAGGCAGTTACCTCAACCCTTCATCAGAAAATCAGGGTCCCTTTCAACGGGAAGACGATCACAATACCCGCTTCCCCAAACAAAGCCGTCATGAAGAAGGGAATAGCCTCCCAAGCCATTGAGGAGGACGACAGTGAAATGTGGGGATTCCAGGCTGTGAATGCCCTAACCGATGAATCGGCACCTTTTGATTGTGACCCGTTCTGAAACCTCACAGTCAACCGCATTCTGATGCGCCATGGTTATTTCCCGGGTCTACCCCTCAATCCGCTGAAGAACACCTTACCTCCTTTGAAACAGGCTAAGGTCCCCAACATCCCCTTTGGGCTACGCTATGAACCTACCGCCGAAGACATCCAGGAGATGAACCTCCTAATACGGAAGCGCAAGAAACACAGAGTTATTCTCCGTCCCTATCATCTGACCCTCAATGGATACATCGTCCCCGAGGGAGAGTCCGAACTCTACCACGGCTTTCCTGAGCCGATTTATGATTCCGTAGCCAAGGTTAGGCACCCGGGTGTAGAAGTCTTTAAAGACTACTACTTCATCCCCGACAACACCAAAGCTGCGTCGACCAAGTCTGAGTCGACCCCATGCCTCGACGGACAAACTATCACTCTCCTCTTCAAAGAAGACAACATCAAACACCTCGGCTATGAGGAAATCTTCAACATCGCCCTAAAGGTCAACTTGTTTGACCCCACCGCCTTAATCTCTGATACTGACCCAGAGAAAGCTACACAAGGCTGGAGGAAAACTGTCAAGGCCGCATTCTCAAGATTACAACCGGAGAAGACCCTATGTTGAAAGACGGAAGTGAAGAAGAGTCTGAGTCTGAGTCGGAGTCAGAGTCTGTCTTAGCTCCTGGCACTCCTGATGCCCCAGTCAGAGTCCCCTTCCCACTGTTTTATCACAAACTTGTGGCTGCTTCAGAGGCCGAGTCCACTAGGGTCATCCCCACTCCCATGGAAGGTGAAAACCTGGAGCTCATTCCAGGGGCCATCTCCTCTACTGTGTCGCCTCTAACTGCCCATGAGATGTCTGTCCAATCTGAGCTTTTCGTTAAAGTCGAATTAATGAACGCTAAGTTTGCTTATGACTCGTCTCAATTTAACTGCAATGCAATTCTGAACGACTATGAGGAATTTGACTTGAGTGACTACCCACCTCACCTAGCCAAAGAACTTGACAAACGGGAAACCAGGACCCCCATCATTGAGGAGACCGAACCTATTAACGTAGGGACCGACAACACACCTCAAGAACTTAGGATAGGGACAACCCTTGACCCCTCGGAAAGACAACTGTTCATTGACCTCCTACACAAATACAAGGACGTATTTGCCTGGTCCTACAGAGACATGCCTGGGATCGATAGGGAGATTGCAGAGCACAGGATACCCATTAAGCCCAGAGCTAAACCTGTAAAGCAAAAGTTGCGCCGAATGCGCCCTGAATGGGCCTTGAAAATCAAAGAAGAAGTGGATAAACAGTTCAAGGCCGGGTTCATCAAAGTGTCTGAATACTCTGACTGGGTGGCTAACATCGTACCTGTACCCAAGAAAGACGGAAGAATTCGGGTTTGCGTCGACTTCAGGGATCTGAATAAAGCAAGTCCAAAGGAAGACTTCCCTTTGCCACATGTTGACATCCTGGTGGAAAATACCGCCGAGCACGCTGATGTGGTGTGAAGTCGTCGGGTCACATCCAATCAAACACATTTATAATACTCAACAAACAACTAGTTAGCGGTAAGTCGAGGTCGATCCATGGGACGGTGTGCTTTGGGTTCTATGTCTATCTATCTCAATTTATGCTAGTGTCACGATTGATTTGGGTTTGTAGTTGTGTCTAGACTAATGCAAGCAATAAAGTAAAGCAAACAATAAAAGAGAGATGTAAACAAATGGCTAAAAGCACTAGGATATCATGGGGTCATAGGGGATTCATGGTATTGATCATACAAACATGTTTACAATGTTGCAAGCAATTAATGTTGTAAAGGAACCGAGTTGGTTTATGTCTTACGGTTCATAGGAAGAGTTGGGTCCCGGAGCCGAATCGATTATATTGTACAACACCTACGAGTCGACTTACTTTCCTCCTAATCAACTTCTATGCATGGTCTAACAAGACTCGAGTTTGTTTATATCTTACAAGTCTTGTTGAGTAGATAAGAGATGGTTGTAAATGCAAGGATTCATAGGCTTAGCATTTCATGAAACATAACATGTGCATAAAGTTGACATCACAACAAGCAAGCAATTTAATTATGTGAACATATTAGATTAAGCATGATTCAATCCCATGGTTGGTTTCCCCTAATTACCCACTAGTCCTAGCTAGAAGACTACTCACTTATTATCATGGTAAACATGTCATTAATGGTGTCAATCATCACAACAAGTGTAAACATGATAAGAGAATGAGAAAATAAACAATAAAGAGTAAAGGGTAAAAGAATTATACCAACTTAAGATGATTTAAATAATAAAGCAAGAAATAATAGAAGAAACTTGATTGATTGATGAAGGGTTGTCAATCCTCCAATAATAACCCAATAATCTTCAATCACCCAAAAGTAACAAACTTGAACAATAGTTAAGGAGAGATTAATGTGTAATTTGTGGAAAGATTAAAGAGTAATCTATTCTAATCTACTCCTAATTGAATCCAAGAGGAATTTCTAATGTGGAGGCTTAACCTAATCTCCACCCCCCCCCCCCCCCCCCCTTGATTATTTACAAGTTGGGTATATATAGTAGAGCTTCATTAGGTTAACTAAGGCTAAATTAGTAATTACATTTTTGAGTTTTAAGCAGGGAAATGCTAGTCTTTTTGGAGGGATGAGCATCTCGGCTGAAGACGTTGCGGTCCGTCCGTCCAGGAAGGGAAGACGCTCGGATTCTAGAGGGGGTGCACGGGTGTCTTTCTGGGAATCCGCTCTGATTATAGTGGAGGAATCCGAGCGTCTTTGTTGCTTGGATGCTCGGATTGTCATCTGGACGGGCGTCTTGCCTGCAAATCCGCTCGGGTCCTGCTTCAGAATCTTTTCCTTCACTTTCTTTTTATTCTCGTAGGATTGGTCTTTAGTTCTCGCTTCCTCTTCATACTAGTCCATCAAACATCGTCAAATAGCTTCCAAATACGCACGAAAGACGGGAATTTCTGCCTTATTATCTTCTTTCCTATAAAAAATACGAAATGCACTAGGAAAGCAAAATAGAAAGCATTTGACGGATAAAATGGTCATGGAATGATATAATAGTATGCAAAATAGGCTCAATTAGGGGACTAAATATGCTCAAATAATGGTCATATCAAATATCCCCAAACCGAACCTTTACTCGTCCCGAGTAATGAGGTGACAAAAACTAGACCTTTATTTAAACTATCCTAATAATATAGCCGATGTGAGACAATTAGCGGGTCTCACTCCGCCCCTTCAACTCACAACAACACAACCATGAGGTAGGATGCCTTCTTGCAAGGCAAGGTGGGTCTTGCCAAAATGGCGACACATCCAAACATTAAAGCACACAAAACAAGTAATGGATGCATCTACAAAAATGAATAGCCACTTTCCTCATCTATGTGGCGGAAATTATCTAAAGGGGAAGCAATTCAACGGTACACACTCCTTCATAGATGCAATTTCTTCAAACTACTAAGCCTAGAAGGATACCAATAAATCATCTCCAAGTTGTGTCAAGCTAGGGTACCTTTGTCCTCAATCGTTAAATGCTTTTGTCAAGAATAGACTCCCTATGGTGTTAGAAACACTGGAGGATCGCGGAATTCCCCTTCTCGCCTAGACAAGAAGAAGGGTCATCCCCTCTCTACCATGCACAAAAATGGATACGATGGATAAAGGGATCGATAGTATTTGAGTTTCATTTGGGAGTTTGCTTTTGTTGTTGTTTTTCCCCCAATTTCTTGTGGCATATAACATTTGAGAACACTTTCTTTTTGCCATTTCTTTTTGATGTTTGGCATTTCAATACTTGACAACTTTTCGACTTTTCTTTGCATTTCTTTTGAACATTTTCAAAGTCACCTCATATGTAGTGAGGGTGCCTTATATTTGAAGCTTTAGGAGTTCTATTTTTGCTCCTCTTATCATTTGATGCATTTTGCAAACTTTTTCTTTTCTTTTCATTTCATTGAACTCAAATTTTTGAACAATTTTTGTGCCCATTCCCTTTGATGACAAAATGTATGGTAGAACATGGATGTATGATGGTTGCATGGTTTCAAGGGTCACCTTGGAATAAACGGTAGCCAAGGAGTTATCACACGACAAGGTACTCTTGACTAGGCCTTAATCTATGGGTCAAAGGATACTAGCATGACACATCCTAGGGTGTTTTACAAGCATTCTAACAAGCAAAGTCTTAAGAAGAAAAAACATCTATTAGGGCCTATATACACTTATCAAGCTTCCCAAGTAGACGGTTTCACAAAATTTTTCTAACATGTAAACTACATGCCATGATGCAACTAACATATATACATCCTAATGCATATGCTTCTACCAACTAGTATGTCATATAAACTAAATGCAACTCCTAACAACACATAGATACACAAACCGCAACAACAAAACACACCACATCCTCCTTGACATGTAAGCCCATCCTCCTCATATGAATAATGAAAAAGAAATGGAAGGGAAATAGAGATTAGAACGATCATACCAAGCAGTCTTCATTTTCCCTTGATAATGCCTCAAATGTAGTGTTGTATCTATGTGAGAAGAGAACAAAAGCACACGTATATACAATTCTACACTACTAAATTAAATAACATGTTTTTGGATTTTGAAATTTTCAAATTTTTATGGGTTTTTGCTTTATGAAATTAAAAGACATATTTTTGTGATTTTTCAAGATTTTTCAATTTTTATGCATTTTTGGAATATAAATTCCCATCCCCCACTTTATTTTGGACATTGTCCTCAATGTACATGTAGGAGTAGGAAAAAAGGAAAACATGTTTTTGGATTTTTTTTGATTTTTTTTTGAAATAAAGTACAAATGCAATGATATGATATGAATGAATGCATGCTCTAACTAAATGCAATTCTATATGACGTATATAAAAAATGAATGCAATCTAAACTATAGTATATGATGCATGATTAATGCTTAAGTCACCTATGATCAAACCTCCCCAAACCGATTTAAACACTATTTCTAGTGTAGAAAAGAATAGGATTGGTCATTAGTGGCTATGCATGCATTCTAGTCTATATGCAACTAACTACAGGAGCTAGCTAATGCAAATGAAATATGATACAAATGCATGTGAAAGCTACACTAAATGCAATGTATATACAAAAGAGAGAGGGAGAGAGGAGTATCATACAAATAGAGGTGATGAGGTAGGCCTCTTTCACTCGTCATCCTCCTCATCTTGGGGGTAACCATACCGGTGAGAACTCCCGGCTTGGTCATACCCTCCTGCTTGGCCCTAGTACCCTCCTTGGTCAAACCCTCCTTGGTCATGCCCTCCTCCTTGGCCCGAGTACCCTCCACCACCGAGATTCCAAGCTTGGTCCCCTAGATTAGGGAACAAATGTTGTGGTTGGGCCCAAGAGGGCTTAGGACCATTGGGGTCAATATACTCTTGTTGAGCCATGTTATAGTATTGGGGATAAAGGGCCAAGTAGTTGTCGACCCTCCCTTCATGTACCCCGAGGTCCACTCTATTCATGAGTTTCATCAAATCATTAATGCCCGGGGTATTGGGGATTTCCGGTCGGAATTGGGTATAAGGAGTAGGGTATGGTGGGATAGGCACATAGGAAGGTGGGCGAGTAGGCCTTGCCGGTACCCCACGAGGTACTTGTTGTTGGCGGGGCGGCTCTTCCCTTTGAGGGGGATTGTCGAGGATTTGGATATCAAGGAGGTAGCTTGGTGGAGGCGAATATGGGCTCAATCTTGGGTAGGTGGCCGGTATATTCCAACCCTCAAGGATGATGGAGGTGCACCCTTTTGTGAGCCATTCTACTCTCCCTTCTTGAGTGTAGTTACACCACCGGTGGTGGGTGAAGACGGCGTGCTCATCAATCAAAGTACTCCCCTCAAGAGGAGTATAAATCCCTTGGGAGTTGAACCCGGGGCAAAGGTATTTGGCCAAAATAGTAACTAGACCTCCCATTACGAAGGTCTTGAGTTGGGTGGTCCCTTGAGCGAAATCATGAAACCTTGTAAGTATCTCAAGGGGGGTGTTGAAGTTATAGCGCCTCGTCCCCCTAACATTCAAATAGGACTCAAGAAAAGTTAAATCAATGAGAGTACACCTATCTTGTTCGTACCTCCCATTGATGGTACCGGCCACAAAGCGCTCGGTGATTCGAATCACCGGATGTTGGATGGCGAAGGTATAGCATTGCTTTAAACCGGTAAAATTCCTCCCGAAAATAGCCCTCCAAAGTAGGTCCACATCAAAATCAGCAGGTTTTTCGGTATAGTTGGTGGGCACTTCAAGACCGAAAATGTGGGCAAATTGATCAAGTGTAAGTCTATGGTCTAGGTTTCACAACCTAAACTCCATGCCCACATTTGTTCCAGTGTTCGTGACAATGCGAAGGCTACTAAAAAATTCCAGGGTGAGACTAAGGTACGTCTCCTCATGGGCATGGAAAAGTTTTCCAATCCCTAAGCCATAAAAGAATATCTCGGTGTGGTACCTTATCCCAAGGACTTCCAACACCTTAGTATCTATGAATTGAGTGGGTTCATAGTTCTTACCTACCAATTTGACAAAGTTCTTGCGGTGGGCATCGGATTCGAAGAGCACCTCTTGGAAGTACTCAAGTTGCTCTAATCCTCCTCTTATGATGGGACGGAAGTTCCTTGGTGGCACTACCTCTCGCGGGGTTGAAGAGGATGATACCTTGCGTTTCCTTCCGGCGGATTCAACAAACTTCTTAGCCTTGCCCTTGAGGTTCATCATCTTGAAGTTGAGGAAATGGGGTTTTTGTTGGCTTTTGATGTGAGGGGAGTGTTTTTGAGGATGAAGATGAGTGTTTTAGGGTTAGATAAGGTGAAGAAATGAGGGAGAAAGGGGGTGATTTTATAGAAGAAGAGGGGAAGCCGAGCGGATAAGAGTGGGGCCCGGCCGGATTGTTCGAGAAAAAGACCCCAATCCGAGCATCTTTGTTGCGGGACGGGCGTCTTGTAACACCCCCATTTATTTAAAGGCCTGGACTAGGACTCCTCAGATAAAGAAGGGTGTTACCATCTCGGAAACCCGAGGCAGTAGATAACAAAGGAAAGATAAACAGTACTTTAAATTAAAAGTTTATAAATGTTTACAACTGAAATGAAACATGTCTCAAACTGGAAATAATGTCTGATAACTAAACAGAAATAAAAGTGGCTAGTTTTAAGACAGGTGATCCATGCTCTCTCCCCTGCCAGCTCCCAATGTCTCAACAACCTATCAATCTGCTCCCCAATAAATGGATCATCACAGGCATAC
This sequence comes from Silene latifolia, assembly GCF_048544455.1. Classification (NCBI taxonomy): domain Eukaryota; kingdom Viridiplantae; phylum Streptophyta; class Magnoliopsida; order Caryophyllales; family Caryophyllaceae; genus Silene; species Silene latifolia. The sequence goes on from NC_133531.1 coordinate 71,477,635, forward strand.
ACGAATACACAGGGTCAACCGCGAGGTTGAGTAGGTAATACGATATATATAAAGAATGCAATGATATGTTCCTCCAAGTCCATCTCCATCACACACATCCCCGGAACGCCCAGCCATACCGATCCCCGGCAGACTATATCAATCGACCGTCGTCGATATACCAGGTCGTAGCTGAGGTCACCAGGGCAAGTCCTGCAGAACCCGCCTGGGCCTTAATCACAATAATCTCATCTCCTCCAACTCCAACTCCGATGCATATGAAATGTATGAGACGTATGAAACAATGATGCTCAACGAGATAAATAAGATAAACAGATATGTCATATAATCACCGAACATGCCAACTCTTTATAATCGTAAGAACTCAATCAGTGTATTTCCCTACCTCGATATATAGCAATAAGAATTTAATCCAGCAGCTCAGAAATACTCGACTCGGAATTCACCACCTAATAATATAAATAATATCCAATTACTGTCCCATCTCACAAATATTCTAATCAAATAAATGTTATTGACAATTTCGTATTAAAATTCAAACCCGTCTTTATTAACAATAATAATGATAAAGACAATAATATTTCTAACAATAGTTTTAGCGATGATAATAAATTCGTTCACTAATAATAATAATAACAATTTATTTTAACGATATCAAAAGCCGACTCATTAACTAATTGTAATAACAATAACGATAACAATATGATTGATAATAATAAAAAATAATAATAATAATATCGATATTAATTATTACGATTAATCGTAACACCGTCAACAACACACGACTGAAACCCGAAGCACAAAACAAAGACTCAATTCCTAACCCACACTCGCCTACCCGACTTTCTGACCCCCATAGCTACCACAACCAGCCCCACTAACAACCACCACCACCGGAGACTGCCACCTCCCTCTGGCCTGACCACCACCCGACCCACCACTGTGGTCGACTTGGCCCACCAAGTCTGACCACGGCCAAGACACCACCTACCCGCAGCCATACACCACCCAGCAGCCTGACTATTCCCACATAAAGCTGCCAACACAGCCACCACAATCCACCGTGGTGGTGTTCGACCACAACCTGCCAACCACCACGGCCCCTCTGACCCCCTCGACTCTGACCCATAACCATCTAAGCCTCACCACAGACCACGACATCACAGGCTCGGGTAATTTATTGCCCTTACACAGACCCGTCGAACACCCCTCTAGTCACCAATGCCGCAGTCGACTACCACCCAACCACCATCAATCAACTCGCCTCAACCCCTCCTACCATCCTAACCACCCCTACCCAGGTCGACCCATCGACAACTCAACAAAACAGCCTACAACTAGCCACACGACAAGGGGAAGAATAGAAGTATACCTCGTTTTAGGCGACTAGAACCACCATTAAACCACCATGGAACCACCAGGAAACTCCCTCCTTGCCGCCACCGCTCTGCCTCCTATACACTCATGGCTAACGTGAATAGGGATAGGAGATTAGGGTTTCCTTTTTGTTGGGTTCAACGTAAGAAGAGACACCAATAAAACGATACGGGCCTAGACTCAAAGATAATTAAAACCCGAGTTTGCGAATACACTACACGATCCAAAACCCATAGCAATCAACTACGAATCCCACTTCCCAATTAATAATTACAACATCGACTTATTAATTAAATAAATTCGAATATCGACGTACAATTTTTCGACTCAAACATCTTAATAATTAACTATATTCCGACTATCGACTTCACCATTAAATATTTATCGACCTATTTATAATATAAATACTATAACGAGAATTGCGGGATATCACAGGCTCGAACAAATATCATTTATTGACTAACCGAATCATTATCATAACATTAACTTGCTCTTATAATTAATATAACATAACGAATATTACCAAATCTTCGATTCATATAATCATATAAAAATGAAACATAATTATAACATTAATATACTAATATAATAAAAATAACGGGTATTACAGTCTACCCTCCTTAAAAGAAACTTCGTCCCGAAGTTCACCCTCTCCTACCAACCACGCTATCGATTTTATGAAACGCATATCCGAAAGCATGAAATGCACCCACCAGATTGAATATTAAAACGTAGTATCACATTCCGTCCTCCTTAAAAGAAACTTCGTCCCCGAAGTTTAACCATAACAGAAAACACAACATGAAAATATTCATTACCCATAAGAACTAATCATGATACTCCAACATAACCCACATAGCCAAAGCATAACCAACATAGCCAAACTGAGAAATCACACATGAAGGTATAGAGATTTTACAGTCCTACCCTCCTTAAACATGGTTACGTCCCCGTAACCTCCATTATTTTAATAAAAGTTCTCAAACTACCGCTAACAACTGAATGAGAATAAAAGGTCCACAACTCACGTTCAAGTTAACCAAATCCTACTAAAGACAACCAATATGCGAGCTCTCTTAAGGAAGCTATAGTTACTGATGCTACAGTTTATCGCCAAGGATCGGAGTAAAAGCCACGTTGAATAACTTAAGACATTTCAGTATCAATTTAAACATTCTCCATATCAATCAATACATTCAATAACATTCACAGGATCTGCTTGTCAATATAAATTACACATTACTAATCAAGTTACAAGGATGAAGACGTCTAGGTGTTCACATATGGTTCATGTCAAATAACATCATGTCATCAAGATTACTAAGCAAGAACACTAACGCGACATATTACAATAATTCAATCCCGCGTATTCTATTGGTAGCATATTGTCAAAGAGCATTGGTAACATTATTCATGTGAGTAATTAAATTATGAATGGAACAATACTCTACAAGGTCACCAGTAAGATCATCAGTAGTTATCCATTACACTATCCATTACAATCTTATACCTTAGAAACATAGGAAATTGACTAACATGAGAAGAAGAATTAGGGTCAAAGCTCAATTAATCGATTTATGACACTTTTCCACTTCAATAGGTACAGACTTAATTCCATTTACACATCTGTACAGATTTAGGTCAATACACAAAATCATCAATAAAATGAAGACAACCAGTTAAAGCGGCGTATTACTCTAAAAATATATCAATGGCTTTGGGGCTTATTCACGAACGACAAACGCACAATGATTGACAATTTAACTTATTGGTCGAGTCAATCAAGCGAATAACCGACATTGGAAAGTCAACATACAAGTCTATCATACATAAAATTTCGTTCCTGGTATTAAATATATTTAACTGCACTCAACACAATGAAATATGAGGTTAAATTTATTTAAACTATACCAAATTTTACAAACATTCATTACATATCATGCTAATATCAACATACCATGTTAACACCTAACTCATGCAAATCACCAAATTACATTTCCCAGTTCTGAACATTCGTAATTAACACTACTACAGATACAGCCTATAACAACGGGTAAAAACCGTTGTAAAATAAAAAAGCGGACGTTGTTAAAGCGGCCGTTGTAGAAGGTATTTACAACGGTTTTGCTTATTTAGTGAAACCGTTGTCTAAAGTATTCACCACGGTTAAAAGCCGTTGTTGTTGGGTGTTCTCCGTTGTGGAAAGTGTTTCAAAATTTTGGAGGGAATGATTTAACAACGGTTGTCGTATGTATAACCGTTGTTGTAACTTTCCCTCCAAAATTGTGAAGTATTTTGACAACGGGTTTATGGTACATACCCGTTGTTGAAAGTTTTTGTAACAACGGTTCTTTGTTTAATACCCGTTGTTGTAATTTTACCTCCAAAATTGTGAAGACTTTTAACAACGGTTCTTTGATTAAAACCTGTTGTTGAATATTATGCGCGCGTATTTGTGAATGTCATTCACAACGGTGTTATTTTTATTAACCGTTGTGAAAGGTATTGACAACGGTTTTTTTTTAGTAACCGTTTTTATTACGAACTCCTATTGTTTTGAAAAAATAAATTTGTTTCATGCCATTCAAAAACCTGCATATATACCAGCACCAGCATAAATCACAGCTGGGTTCATCAGAACTCAATAGATTCAATTCAACCACAACAGCAGCTGCATCATATATATATATATACTTACAAGGAGTTGAATTTACATGAACTAATCATTCCCTAACTTCAACAAAAAATTTACTAATAAGTTGATCTAAACTCTGAGTATCATGCATATTCTAAGACGTAGTTGCCCCACATGTCTCTTACCTCGTCTATATCTATATTTGAGTACTGCTCAATCTGTTCTGACGGGTTGATTGCATACTGCGGAAAAAACAAAGAGAAGACATTATGGTATATATAGCAGCAAGCAAGACAACATAGCAACATCATGGCATATATAGCAGCAAGCAAGACAACATTAGCTCTAATTTAAAAAAAGTAATAAACACATTATTAAATTACTAACCTTTGGAGGAATAATGATATATCTTCGCCTAATAATCTCCAACATGAACCGACAAGCGTAGTATCCACATTGTATGCTATCTTTGGCGAGGGCCTATTATTACATAAAAACAAACAGACGAGAGAAGGCTTACATCAGAATCTTGAACTTTAGGTATTGTATTAGTATTAAACACAGATTTTGCACTTAATGTTAGTGTATTTGAGCACGTACCCCTGTTATCGTAATAAAATCGGGGCCAACATCAGAATCTTTCGTGGGTTGATCTGCTCGTTTGCTCTTTTCTTCTCAAAGGCCCTTTTTTTTAAAAAATAAAAAAAGGAGGCGAAACTCATTTTTTAAGGGGCAAAAATGAGCTTTTTTCTATAAATAAAAATTGAAACTTAATGTTATTATAAATAAATCAGTATTATAAACTTACATATTAATCAAGCGCTTAAAAGTCTCGCTTGGTTGGTGATGTATAGAGTCCAACCAGAAAACTTTTTTCTTTGTCGGCATGATGGCTGCTAGCACCCAATGAGTCCTACATCAAGAGACATCATCATTATTAACAAGTACATATATTAGTTATGAAAATGCAATTGTAGGGGGAAACGTAATATTAATTTGTTTATTACCCTTTTTCATTATAAGCGCCAAAAATCAGCTTCTTGTTGGTTGTCGTCAATTGCTGAGCAATATAATCTACCCGTTCTTTGAACGAGAAATCCGGAATAAATAAAGATAAAACATAGGGGCACAGGAATCCGTATTGATCAGATGGAATATTCTTCTCGGGGATCACTCTCAATTGCAATATCCTACATTATTACGGTATTAATTCCGGTATTTAAAACACTATCTACCTAGTAGTCAGAATATTAGACTATGAAATTATTTATTAAGAAACTTACTTCATCCAAACAAATATGTGTGCTATATCAATCTGGTCTAGTCCAGCCCATACGGCTAGCAGATCCCATGATATAAGCGCTTGGCGCTCAGCCCCTAGAATATCCTCCTCGAGCGGAATAATTATCAGTTGCTCGGAGGCTATGCGATGGCCAGCCTCCTCATACAGTCTCATCATCGTCCCCGTTCTTACTTTTTCCATGTAATCCTTCCCTTTATATTTTGTGGAGTTTATACTCCTAACTTTCACGGCCGGGAAAGAATGAGTCTTTGATGTGGTGCTACTACCACCAGCCTACACATGTAGTATAGATAATTAAAATAATAAAAAATCCAAAGGTAACATATCCTAGTTGGAGTAATAAAAATAAAAGCGTACTTAATTAAATACCTCGTCAACCTGCTCTTTCAATGATGAGGTAGTAGTAGCAGGTAAGACTGGGGACTTAGGCTTATCAGTCTTTTTTGTCCCCTACACAAAATTACCATGCTTTTTATAAATACAGACAAAATATAAATAAAGGGGCGAGGTTAATTTTTAAAAAAATGGAGAAGTTAATTAAATACATACCTCATCAAGTTGTTGTGAAGTCGAGGTTGTTGGCATGTCTGTGGACTTAGGCTTATCCGCCAAAGCCGCCTTTTTTGTTCCCTACAAAAAAAAAAATAACATATAAATTTAACATATAAAAACATTCAACAATTAAAAATGTAACACATATATATATATAAAGGTATTTCTTCTAACCCCAACAATCGCTTTCCATTTGCTCGGGCGGAGGCGGCGGAGATATCTTCGCCAAGTAGATGTGAGTATTAGGCCATTGGATGAAACTTCCAAGCGCATCTCCCAGAATGGTAATGTCGTCACGAATGGGACAGGCGGTGGAAAGTTTTCATGGCCTGGAAAGACCGTAGTTATCTCTACTATTGTATGATTCGGCAAAAGTTTTTCGCCATGAATAACTACGAGTTTCATTGCTGCAGATTTGTTTTTCTACGAGACCCCGCCAACACGCACACGTGGCTTTTCGATTCTATTAGGTCGCAAGAATAACTGGCCTATTGTTTACGGCTGAAGAATATACACATACATACATTATTATATCTTTGCAAAAACGCTTCAAAGACATTCAAAGATTTTGCAAAAACGCTTTCTGTCTCGGGCCGATTTTTGCACAAACTTCAGCATTCATATAAATTTAACTAATTAAACACTTCATGCATACCTTACTGAAAACAGGAACCGACTTGAAGGGGATGTATCTTTGTTTTCCATCAGCCGTCTTCTCATCAAGTTGCATCTCCTTTTCAGACCCATTATTTACCTAATAAAATTAACCAATTCAATGGCACCATGTCAGAAGTTGGCAGTGAACACACCCCCTGATCTTACCCAAAAAAAAAAACAAAAGAAAAATAAGGAAGTATATTAGGTACCTGATCGGCTTTAGTTGTTACAACTTCAGAAGCATTATTAGGTACCTGATCTTTCTGAATCTCGTTGACCGATACTTCTTTCTCATGTATTGCCAAGGTAGTAGCGGCCTCTTCACCAATCTGTTGTACCTTATTATTACCCCCTTTAGAAATGACATCCTCCATCATCTTCACTTCTTCTTCGGAAAGCTTACCTCCAGCATTCAGCTTTAGTAGTACGGATGCCATTAACTGAAGCTGCTTGCCAAGAATGTAATGTGTCAGCAATTTTTATCCCAACAATAACATGTGAATTGAACTTAAATGAAAATAATAGAATAAATGTTACCATGTCAGCGTTCTCAGACTTAGTCTTCCTTTTCTTCTTTATCTGGGCAGTTTTCCCATAATATTTCGTTACTCCAACCTGTAACGGGACGCCCCTCAAACGACCTGGATGTTCGGGTCGGCCGATCGCTCTAGCAAGAACGTCATTACGACCACTGGGAGTGAATTTCCCTTCTTCTACCTCTTTCAATACGTTATCCTATAATATATTAAATAAACTTCAAATTATATTTGTGACTAAAATAATAAAGTTAGTAATGAACTCGTCTTAATAAAATAATGCTTACTATGTTGGCCAAAACTTCCTCATCGTATTTGTCATGCGACGACCGGGATCCTTTAGGCGTGTGCCCATGTTTATAAGTTACATGCCGATCCACCTCTTTCACTCCCTTTGCCACCTACACATTAACATGGTAACATTTATACACGTAAATGTGTATCAATGCAAGTCCAAGTGTGATTAAAAAAATAAAGTCTCACAGGGCAATAATGCATGCTACTTACGAGGTCCTCTTCTATCTTTCTGTAACCGCCTCGAGAACCATAGAATTTCCCCTTCTTGCATGAAATGTTAGCACGATTTCTCTTGCTAACGGCCTCGAGAACTCGTCTTAATAAAGTAGATGATGCGGGATGATAAAGATAACAAAGAAGACGAAAAACAAACAGATGCATGAAAAAAGAAACAAGATGATCGTCTTAAAACCCTAATGACGAAACACAAAATTAAAGTGAACATACCTGTTGATGATGATGATAAAGAGAACGAGCAGGATGATAAGGGAAGGCAACGGAACGGGCTCGGAAATCGGGCGGCGGCCGGCGACGAGAATGTAAAAAGCGAGGAAGAGAGAAGGATTAACACAGGATACCAACGGTTGGAGTAATAATGTTGTGTGTGTTTGTGTATGGCATGCTGGATGGGTTTCTATATTAGTTTTTTATTAAGACAAACTATTAACAACGGTTTCTCAAAGCAGAACCGTTGTTATATGTTAATAACAACGGGTCAATAAAAGTCAACCGCTGTCAAAACTTTATTACAACGGTTAAAATATACACGTTGTAATATAGTTTCACCAAATTTGCGCCAAAATGAAATATGTCAAAAAAAATAATTGACAACGGGTAGAGGTACTACACCCGTTGTTGAAAGTATTAACAACGGGTAATTTAAATATACCCGTTGTTATTGTTGAACCCCTTTTTTTTTAAAAAATTACTGTAATTCCATTACAGTCCAAACCTGTAACAATACATACTGCAACATTATTCAGCAATTTCAACACCAGCATCCACATCTAATAATAAGATCAAGAAAATAAGACAACTTACACCAACAATGCTTGCATCTTGTACATGTCCGGATGAACATCTCAGGATCGGGGACGTTTCTTGGATGTCATAGTTTCTTCGTTAACCCAAATACCTTCACCATGGTCATCACGCATATAGATGCTTTCAGTGTCCTCGTGATCAGTGTCAACATCGTCGAAATAAGATACAGTGGTAGACTGATCCATTCCCTCAAAAACGACATCCTGATCATCATCATCATTATCGGATGGACTACTCCTTCTTTTCCTTATAGACAGTACAACAGACCACTTCTTATCCATAGGATCGGTGACATAGAACACTTGTTTAGCTTGGGATGCCATTATGAAAGGATCATCCTTATTATTGCCAACCTTACCCAGATTGACCAACGTAAATCCCATCTTATCCTTTCGGACACAATGGATGTTGTTATCAACCCAGTTACATCGAAACAAAGGCATTGTGAAATCAATGTAATCTAGTACCAATATTTCTTGAATAACACCATAATAAAGGCATTTTCCCCAAATAGGCTTTTTATCTTTTGAAGTAGCAAAGTGCATTGCCTCAAATTCAGAACTCACACCACTATTTTGCATTGTGCTCACCTCATCTTGCTCGCGGGTGTAAAAAGTATATCCATTAATGGCAAAACTGTTGTAAAAGGTGACTCTGGCATTTGGACCTAAACCAAGACGTAGTAACCTAGGAGAGATGTCATCACCAGTTTGATCAGACAATCGTAAGACAATATTCCTAAACCACTGGGAAACGTCTTCGTATGCTCGTTCGCAATCCACTTCTCGGTCTTGTTTTGGTGATCGTATTTGAGCTCATCTTTGTGTTGTTGAATATAAGGTTGCACCTCATCTTCGTTGTTTAGCACATACATGTGTGCTAAATGCAACATTTCACGTGTCACAATTTTTTCAACCCGACCCCTAATACCTTTTCCGGTCATCCAGTCACTATTATGACGATTCTTAGGAACGCCAATCAACTCCTCAGGGGAGAGATGAGCGTAACAATATGAAAGAGCTTCGTCTAAAATAGCGCGTTCAGCAATACAACCTTCCGGACGATACCGATTAGATGTATAGTCCTTGTAGAGTTTCATCAATCTTTCGAAAGGATACTGGTATCTCAAGTACACGGGCCCAAGGTACAAAATCTCCCTAACCAAGTGAATGGTCAGATGAATCATGATAGTGAAGAAAGAGGGTGGAAAATACATTTCCAACTGACAAAGAGAGGTTACAACGAGGTCCTGCAATGAATCCGCGTCATCGGGATCGATGACTTTCTCGCATATGGACTGGAAGAAGAGACAGAATCTAGTTATAGCATATCTTACCTTTTCAGGTAAAATGGAACGAATAGCCACAGGTAGTAATTGTTGCATCAAAGTGTGACAATCATGTGACTTTAACCCGGTGAGTTTTAGGTCTTGCATCGACACTAGGCTTTTGATGTTCGACGAATAACCATGTGGCACTTTAATTCCATTCAAGCATGCACATAACTCTTTTTTCTCATTCCGTGAAAGGGTATAAGCTGCTGGCGGTAAAAATGTACGATTACCTCTCTTCTGTGGTGCCAACTCTAGCCTAATACCCATCATTTTCATATCTTCCCTAGCTGCGGCGTTATCCTTTGTTTTACCAGGAACATTAAGAAGGGTATTGATAATATTATCACAGACATTTTTCTCAATGTGCATGAAATCGAGGCAATGCGACCTCCAGTCGGCCAATATGGAAGTTTATCAAAAAATATGGATCTTTTCTTATACCCACGAGTAGACAATTTAAAGCCGCTCTTCTTCCCATAATCTATCTCAATATGCTTTACTTTCTGATAAACTTCATGCCCACTCAAAATTCTAGGAGATTGACGAAGTTCTTGTCTTCCATTGAATGCTTTCTGCATCTTGCGATAACAATGGTCATGAGACAAGAACCTCCTATTTCCCATATACACATACTTACGAGAAGACTTCAAGTATTCAGACTCGATATCCTCCCCACACAATGGACAAGCCTCTTTCCCATGAACTGTGTGCCCAGAAAGGTCGCCATAAGCCGGATAGTCGGATATTGTACACAATAACATCGCTCTCAAATTGAAAGTTTCGTTCTTATATGCATCAAATACTTCTATCCCACTATCCCACAACAATCGCAAATCATCTAGAAGAGGTTCCAAATATACATCTATATCATTTCCAGGTTGTTTAGGGCCGGAAATTAACAACGACAACATCAAATACTTTCTTTTCATGCACACATATATGGAGGTAAGTTATAAATAGCCAACACTACTGGCCAAGTACTATGTTGGCTACTCATGTTTCCGTGTGGGTTCATTCCATCGGTGGACAGCGCTAGACGTAAGTTTCTAGGTTCATTGCCGAACTCGGGATACTTAGCGTCGAACGATTTCCATTGCTTACCATCTCTTAGGGTGTCTTAGCTTTCCATCATTTATTCTTCTGTTTCATGCCAAGTTAACATTTTTGCATCATCGGGATTCGCATAAATCCTTATGACTCTTGGTATCAATGGAAAATACCACAACACCTTAGCCGGGATCCCTTCCTTATCCTTATAACGCCACTCCAAACATTTAGGGCAATTGGTTAAGTTTTGATATAATTTCCGATACAATATGCAATCATTTGGACATGCATGTATTTTCTCATATTTCATACCCACTCCTCTTATTAGTTTTTTCGCCTCATATGTCTTAACAGGTAGAACATTACCATCAGGAAGCAACTCCTTTATCAAGGCTAAAAAACTAGTGAAACACGTGTCACTCACCCCATTTGCCCCCTTGATATTATACAACTTCACCACAGCCGACATTTTTGTGAACTTACAACCAGGATAAAGAGGTGCTTGGACTCACACAACTTCTCATACATGTTGTTAAGGTCATCCCAATTACTAGTGTCATCACCTACATCTTCAAAAGCAATGGACTCATCATCATTTTCTTCATTATCTATAGACCCAACATTCAACTTCTCTACTTCCAACTCTTCCAACTCAAAAAACTCGGCAAACTCAGGATCATCAGTTAGCCTTTCGTGTACCTCAATATCATCTTCTTCAGAGTTATTCTCTTCCTCTAATGATTCCCCATGAAAAATCCAAAGTGTATAGGATCGACTAAATCTCCACTTTTCTAGGTGTATTTTAACGTCCGGAAAAGCCATATAGCTAATATTACCACATCTTTCACAAGGACATGCAATACTAGAAGAACCTTTCAAATTGTTCGAAACGAATTCATAAAATTCAGCTAAACCATCCTTGTAGGTGCGGTCACTCATATTTGCATCAATCATCCAAGTTCGAGTTATTATTCTACATTCGTAATAATAGGCAACTAATTCAGAAAATACAATAATAGGCAAACAAATAAACGAAATTCAGGAAAGCAATTAAGCTAAATTATCAACAAATTAGATAATAACCCAAAAAATCCTATATCTAGTTATAATAAGCGTTGCTAAGAAACATATATATACCTGATTGATAAACACGCGCGATGAGGGAGAGAAGACGTGACAACAGTGACGGAGATGAAGACAGAGAGACGATCAGGGAGGAATGGAGGATGATATAGTAGCAGTATTAGCTTGTGTTTGTGTTTGTAGCGTATAGCAGAATAAAGCAATATGTTGTTCTTAAGATTTTCATAATATTAATAACAACGGTTATTGAGTCTACAACCGTTGTTAAAACGTATTAAAAACGGGTTCTAATATAACCGTTGTGATTACTTTTCACTAATTTGGCGCCAAACCATTAACAACGGTTAAAATTTAACCGTTGTTATTAGTTTTTTTATTAACAACGGTTGTTTAAGTATGACCCGTTGTTAAAAGAAATAACAACGGTTAACAACACATAACCGTTGTCATTAAGTTTGGTAAAATTCGCGGAATAAATTCTACAACGTGTTTTGATGATTTTCGTGAATAAGCGTTGTTAAAGGGCCGTTGTGGTTGCCTGTATTTGTAGTAGTGTAACCACAACCCACCAAACTGTTACTTGAACAAACAACATGAACAATTTAACCCTCTATTTGTGACTCCTTTCTAACTTCATTCTTCCAGACTAGCAAATATCATGAAACCATACAAGTAGGACACTGGCTGAAAATCTCATTCTGAACTTATACTCACACGACATAATTTGACTTCATTTTCAAGACTTTTACTTTCATGCTGGACGGTGAATAACTCTCTTAACATAAATCTTATAACAGAGCCGTCCCTAGAATCTATTTACAGTTTATTACGAATTTGAAAACCAGCTAAATTTAATTCGATTCCTTCAAACAATACCAAGCTTAGGTGTCATCTCATATTTCGTAATTTACAGGTTCATCTTATTCATTTTAGCCCTATTGCTTACTAATGAACGACTATTACATCAACATCAGGATTGCATCGAAAATGGCCTCGAGTACCGCAATAAACAACAATAGAATAATCAAGATTTTAGTTGCACTTCTTTACTCAGTTAAATTCACAGCTAATACGACTACAACATTCAATTGGAGACATTTTAGATAATAGCACATTCCCTGGTAACACTTTATCAAAACATACGATTCGGCTTTAATGTAAACAAGTAACTACGAATTAACGGTGTCCAATTCCGATTTTATCTCTTATTCACGGATCTAATTATCACTCCAGATTACATGGTTACACCAAAGAATAAGTACCAACCCAATCACATATTCCCGTTACCAAAACAATTTAGCAAGGATATAAGAACCAGACAAGAGTCAAATCATACAACCAATACAAGAAAGTCATTAGTTTAGATCAGCGACACACTATAAAATTGTCGGTTAAACCCCCTTACAGATCAATTGTCTATATGTCAAAAAGTAACTAACTTAATAATGTAGAAGTCAAAGAACAACGGTAATCCTAATTGAGTATTAATAGCTATATTTACACCTACTTGCTTAATACAACTTAGTTCTTCTGTTGTTTACGATATCTTATAGTGATCACAATTATCGACTCAAAACATGGTATATGATTAGTATACAAATTAATCAGTTTGACTCGTGACTTACTCAAACATTTAATCAAATAAATTCAAGATTAACATTCTTCATTATTTCATACAAATTTATAACTAACCGAGCCGCCTTAACATCCACATGACCAATGACAATTTCGAGGTTACCATACTAGTCAAACATCATCAATACACACAAAAATGAAATTATTTTTCTCGGAATTAACTATGCACACTCACGTTTAATAGTTACACCAATCAGAATGGCTACGACCTTTTAGACCAGACCCCTACACCTTGAACCAACCAACATCCACACATTTTCGTTGTTTCAAACATCAAGCTTTATTCCTTAACTTTGAGATTCATTAATAGGTGATATGTAGTCATCACTGCACAAATGTGCCACATCTTATGCATACAAATTGAAAAGATAGACTAACAACAAACATCACACATTCACTCATATCGTATCCCATTGTCAAATTCATGTCACAATATAGATCATATATAAACTTAAATCCTCAATTACTGCTTACTGACGGTATTGTTATTATTATTTTACCAAATCATATCATCACAACTTCCTCACACCTACTATTTACGAGCACGAATTACAAATACCTATCAACCGACCTTTTCACCAACATACCTATGTTAACCTATTACCGTATTTACTTAATAAGTCACTTATTACTAGTTATAATACTCACGATTTCAACAACCAATCTATTAGTATCAACATTATACATATCATCCCATCCTTACACATGCTTTTCTATCTTACTATTCCGACCATATCATAGGTAAATTACCAACACATAATTACACACACACACACATATATATATATATATATATATATATATATATATATATATATATATATATATATATATATATATATATATATATATATATACAATTATAGGATCAACTAATGATTCTCAACACCCAATATATAACACAATCTCCTATTTACTTTACTTTAAATTCAATCTTGACAAGCTCATCAAACCCAATTGTTACAATATCATTTTCAATTATTTCCAACATTTTACACTAAATATCCATACTTAACCACAATAGAACTCCTTTATGTCATAGACACCAATATATCCTTGTTTCCGTTGACACGTCATTAAAACTCACACATCCACAACTTAGTCTCCCCTTCCATATTTGACTTGCATCTACTCTAAGCATACATAACATGAATCTAAGCATTACATTACATATAACATGGTTTTGGGGTTCACGTAACCGCATATCACTAGTCATGCTACTAACACATATTATCACATAACCATCATTAAATCACACATCGTGGCATGCTCATAACACAATCGAATTCAAAGTCCACACACATTTCATGACACCCAAATCACATGATCATCCAATTCTCATTTCACTAGTCCAACTCAGTACCACATTTGTTACTTACCTCAATCTTCTCCTGCACAATAGTTAGTACATTTCATAGCAGACCTATTCACTCTTTAGCTACCCCACTCTCCAAGTTTCTCATAGGGTTCCCAGATCGACACTGAAAGGGCCACTGGCTTGGTGTGAGGGGGCCTCTAACTCATACCAATCCTTCATAGGGCACCTAACAGTTCTATCCGGGGTTCATTTTATTTAGACTCTTCCTACATTTATTGGGTTCATTGTTTTAGGCCTGAGGATCGTTCGCTCTGATACCACTTTGTAACACCCCCATTTATTTAAAGGCCTGTACTAGGACTCCTAAGATAAATAAGGGTGTTACCATCTCGGAAACCCGAGGCAGTAGATAACAAAGAAAAGATAAACAGTACTTTAAATTAAAAGTTTATAAATGTTTACAACTGAAATGAAACATGTCTCAAACTGGAAATAAAGTCTGATAACTAAACAGAAAAAAAAGTGGCTAGTTCTAAGTCAGGTGATCCATGCTCTCACCCCTGCCAGCTCCCAATGTCTCAACAACCTGTCAATCTGCTCCCCAATAAATGGATCATCACAGGCATACACGAATACACAGGGTCAACCGCGAGGTTGAGTAGGTAATACGATATATATAAAGAATGCAATGATATGTTCCTCCAAGTCCATCTCCATCACACACATCCCCGGAACGCCCAGCCATACCGATCCCCGGCAGACTATATCAATCCACTGTCGTCGATATACCAGGTCGTAGCTGAGGTCACCAGGGCAAGTCCTACAGAACCCGCCTGGGCCTTAATCACAATAATCTCATCTCCTCCAACTCCAACTCCGATGCATATGAAATGTATGAGACGTATGAAACAATGATGCTCAACGAGATAAATAAGATAAACAGATATGTCATATAATCACCGATCATGCCAACTCTTTATAATCGTAAGAACTCAATCAGTGTATTTCCCTACCTCGATATATAGCAATAAGAATTTAATCCAAGACTCGAAATACTAGACTTAATTCACCACCTAATAATATAAATAATATCCAATTTCTTTGTCCCATCTCACAAATATTCTAATCAAATAAATGTTATTGACAATTTCGTATTAAAATTCAAACCCGTCTTTATTAACAATAATAACTATAAAGACAATAATATTTCTAACAATAGTTTTAGCGATGATAATAAATTCGTTCACTAATAATAATAATAACAATTTATTTTACCGATATCAAAACCCGACTCATTAACTAATTGTAATAACAATAACGATAACAATATGATTGATAATAATAAAAAATAATAATAATAATAATAATAATAATAATAATAATAATAATAATAATAATAATAATAATAATAATAATAATAATAATAATAATAATAATAATAATAATAATAATAATAATAATAATAATAATAATAATAATAATAATAATAATAATAATAATAATAATAATAATAATAATAATAATAATAATAATAATAATAATATCGATCTTAATTATTACGATTAATCGTAACACCGTCAACAACACACGACTCAAACCCGAAGCACAAAACAAAGACTCAATTCCTAACCCACACTCGCCTACCCGACTTTCTGACCCCCATAGCTACCACAACCAGCCCCTCTAACAACCACCACCACCGGAGACTGCCACCTCCCTCTAGCCTGACCACCACCCGACCCACCACCGTGGTCGACTTGGCCCACCAAGTCTGACCACGGCCAAGACACCACCTACCCGCAGCCATACACCACCCAGCAGCCTGACTATTCTCGCATAAAACTGCCAACACAGCCACCACAATCCACCGTGGTGGTGTTCGACCACAACTTGCCAACCACCACGGCCCCTCTGACCCCCTCGACTCTGACCCATAACCACCCAAGCCTCACCACAGACCACGACATCACAGGCTCGGGTAATTTATTGCCCTTACACAGACCCGTCGAACACCCCTCTAATCACCACTGCCGCCGTCGACTACCACCCAACCACCATCAATCAACTCGCCTCAACCCCTCCTACCATCCTAACCACCCCTACCCAGGTCGACCCAACGATAACTCAAGAAAACAGCCTACAACTAGCCACACGACAAGGGGAAGAATAGAAGTATACCTCGTTTTAGGCGACTAGAACCACCATTAAACCACCATGGAACCACCAGGAAACTCCCTCCTTGCCGCCGCCGCTCTGCCTCCCATACACTCATGGCTAACGTGAATAGGGATAGGAGATTAGGGTTTCCTTTTTGTTGGGTTCAACGTAAGAAGAGACACCAATAAAACGATACGGGCCTAGACTCAAAGATAATTAAAACCCGAGTTTGCGAATACACTACACTATCCAAAACCCATAGCAATCAACTACGAATCCCACTTCCCAATTAATAATTACAACATCGACTTATTAATTAAATAAATTCGAATATCGACGTACAATTTTTCGACTCAAACATCTTAATAATTAACTATATTCCGACTATCGACTTCACCATTAAATATTTATCGACCTATTTCTAATATAAATACTATAACGAGAATTGCGGGATATCACAGGCTCGAACAAATATCATTTATCGACTAACCGAATCATTATCATAACATTAACTTGCTCTTATAATTAATATAACATAACGAATATTACCAAATCTTCGATTCATATAATCATATAAAAATGAAACATAATTATAACATTATTATACTAATATAATAAAAATAACGGGTATTACACGTCTTTAGCCTGTAGAAGCCGAGCGTCTTCCTCTAAATCCGCGCGGATTTTGAGACAGAACCTCAGCAAAATCTGGAGCATGCAGAAGACGAGCGTCTTCTGTTTTAGGACGGGCGTCTTACTCGGGACGGGCGGCTTCTCAAAAATCCGCTCGGATTTCCTGGCAGTTTCAAAACTTTATCCCAGGTGTCTTCCAAGACGGGCGTCCCGTGGAGAATATGAGCGTCTTGAGGGGAAGACGGGCGTCTTGTGTTGAATCCGCTCGGATTCTAAGACAGTGCTAAACAGTAATGCGATGAGGGCCCTGGACGGGCGTCCAGGCCTCGGGACGGCCGTCTTTGGCTTCTTTTCTTCTTTTTCTTTCTTTTCCTTGCACAATCATATCCTTTCACTGATTTGTTGTTCCTCCTTATCTTTTTCTGAAATTTGCTCAATAAAAATGTAAGAAGACTCTCTCTCACTATTCTCATGCAAGAAATCAAATACAAATGCAAAAATGTACAATATTATACAAAGTAAGGAATCCAAGAAATATCTTACAAATGGTGGTTTAAGATAGGACTCCACCAAACTAGTTCAAATTGTAGAAATTCTTGTCCATAGAGCTCAAAGCTATTAATAGGAGATCAAAAGCTTGTGAACAAGCTCCAAATAAACACAAGTATGGGTTGCTCCATTTGAACATGAAATTTGGCCAAGGAAGCTTGTAATATGTTCTTTCTTTCGCTTTGTCCTCGGCACTAGAGCTTTCCCAATGTTTCAAACCAATAAGCCCATGATTCTCGTCGACACTAGGTATGAAGTATGGTTCATTTTCATCCGTAGACTTCCACTCTCCAACTTCTGCTTCAATTTTGGTAATGATGATAGCATTTGAATTTGTCAATCCTTCAAGAGTAGAAGGAGAATTCTCATGGCATTGATGATCGAGCTCCTTAGAAGTTGTCATTGTGGGTGCCAAGCTTCCACAAGTAGCTTCACGAGCAAGTCTCTCTTTGAGCTTTTTCACCAAGTAGCTTTTGTACGATGCTTTGGCCTTTTGAAGAAGGTCCACCATATCCTCTTCAATGATCATTGGCTCCATGATAGATGTCAAGTAGTCTTTATGAGGAATAGGGGAAGGACGTTCTTCATCATGATAGGGTATCTCAAATGTCTCAAGGATAGGCTCCTCAAGCAAGGTGATATTACAAGTCCATCCTTTAGGCTCATCATCATTGTTGCTATCTTCATACGAATCATAAATGGGGGCTTCATTCTTCTTCATTATTTCTTCCTCCAACATCTCAATACTCACTTCAAAGGACACACCCTCATACTCACAAAGGTCAAGAGTATTCGGCTTACTCAACCTCAAATCTTCCTCATCAAACACAACACTTTCATACTCACAAGAGCTCACGGAGATTGGCTCTTCCCATTCTTCATTTTTCATGTCAAAAGTTACTACTTCAAATTCACATTCATGATCAATGTCCAAGGATTGGTGGGGAGTGGTTTCTTGGGTTTCTTTCATTTGGGCAATTTGAATCTCCAATTCCTCACCTTGGGTAACAATGCCTTGAAGAACATTGTCCCTCTTTTGGCTTTCCTCTAGCATTTGTTTGAAGA
Source organism: Silene latifolia (assembly GCF_048544455.1). Taxonomy (NCBI): domain Eukaryota; kingdom Viridiplantae; phylum Streptophyta; class Magnoliopsida; order Caryophyllales; family Caryophyllaceae; genus Silene; species Silene latifolia. The sequence goes on from NC_133531.1 coordinate 71,496,856, forward strand.
AGTTTTGTTGATCTCCCATCATTTAGAGAATCACATTTTGAATGGGTTCATCTTCTTGTTGTGGGTAGGTGTGAAAGTGGTTGTATCGTGGCATTTGGAGTTCATTGTGAAGTGGGATTGGGTGGGTGGTTGTTGTGGATATTGGATGTGGTGATTTTGGTGGGAAAAGTTGGGGTAGTAGTTAGGATTTTCATTGTATGAATAATAAGGTAGGCTTGTGTTGACTTGCTCCTCAAACTCCCCATACCCATAGTCATACTGAAAAGATCCACCACATACTCCATATGACAAGTCTTGAGCCATCATAGCTAAGACAAGGAAACAACTACAAGCATGGAAACTACACAAAAATGGTAAGAACAATCCTTGAGGAACAAGTTCCTCAAGGTGAAAGCAAAATCAAAATAGACAAACAAGTAAGAACTTAATCACATAGCACCATCCCCGGCAACGGCGCCATTTTGATGTGGTGTGAAGTCGTCGGGTCACATCCAATCAAACACATTTATAATACTCAACAAACAACTAGTTAGCGGTAAGTCGAGGTCGATCCATGGGACGGTGTGCTTTGGGTTCTAAGTCTATCTATCTCAATTTATGCTAGTGTCACGATTGATTTGGGTTTGTAGTTGTGTCTAGACTAATGCAAGCAATAAAGTAAAGCAAACAATAAAACAGAGATGTAAACAAATGGCTAAAAGCACTAGGATATCATGGGGTCATAGGGGATTCATGGTATTGATCATATAAACATGTTTACAATGTTGCAAGCAATTAATGTTGTAAAGGAACCGAGTTGGTTTATGTCTTACGGTTCATAGGAGGAGTTGGGTCCCGGAGCCGAATCGATTAGATTGTACAACACCTTCGAGTCGACTTACTTTCCTCCTAATCAACTTCTATGCATGGTCTAACAAGACTCGAGTTTGTTTATATCTTACAAGTCTTGTTGAGTAGATAAGAGATGGTTGTAAATGCAAGGATTCATAGGCTTAGCATTTCATCAAACATAACATGTGCATAAAGTTGACATCACAACAAGCAAGCAATTTAATTATGTGAACATATTAGATTAAGCATGATTCAATCCCATGGTTGGTTTCCCCTAATTACCCACTAGTCCTAGCTAAGAGACTACTCACTTATTATCATGGTAAACATGTCATTAATGGTGTCAATCATCACAAGAAGTGTAAACATGATAAGAGAATGAGAAAATAAACAATAAAGAGTAAAGGGTAAAAGAATTATACCAACTTAAGATGATTCAAATAATAAAGCAAGGAACAATAGAAGAAACTTGATTGATTGATGAAGGGTTGTCAATCCTCCAATAATAACCCAATAATCTTCAATCACCCAAAAGTAACAAACTTGAACAATAGTTAAGGAGAGATGTGTAATTTGTGGAAAGATTAAAGAGTAATCTATTCTAATCTACTCCTAATTGAATCTAAGAGGAATTTCTAATGTGGAGGCTTAACCTAATCTCCCCCTTGATTATTTACAAGTGGGGTATATATAATAGAGCTTCATTAGGTTAACTAAGGCTAAATTAGTAATTACATTTTTGAGTTTTAAGCAGGGAAATGCTAGTCTATTTGGAGGGATGAGCATCTCGGCTGAAGACGTTGCGGTCCGTCCGTCTAGGAAGGGAAGACGCTCGGATTCTAGAGGGGTGCACGGGCGCCTTTATGGGAATCCGCTCGGATTGTAGTGGAGGAATCCGAGCGTCTTTGTTGCTTGGACGCTCGGTTTGTCATCTGGACGGGCGTCTTGCCTGCAAATCCTCTCGGCTTCTGCTTCAGAATCTTTTCCTTCACTTTCTTTTTATTCTCGTAGCATTGGTCTTTAGTTATCGCTTCCTCTTCATACTAGTCCATCAAATATCGTCAAATAGCTTCCAAATACGCACGAAAGACGGGAATTTCTGCCTTATTATCTTCTTTCCAATAAAACATACGAAATGCACCAGGAAAGCAAAATAGAAAGCATTTGACGGATAAAATGGTCATGGAATGATATAATAGTATGCAAAATAGGCTCAATTAGGGGACTAAATATGCTTAAATAATGGTCATATCACACGCCCTCCTATCATTTATGGACGGGTATGCTGGGTACAACCAGATCAAAATGGCTGAGGAAGACATGCACAAGACTACATTCACTACACAGTGGGGTATATACTGCTACACGGTCATGCCTTTCGGCCTCATCAACGCCGGAGCAACCTATCAAAGAATCGCTACAACTCTCCTACATGATATGTGTTGGAGTATGTGTCCTCGACAATAGTGCGATCACGTGAATTAATATTATAATCAAATCTCATATTAAGAATACGTAAGGGATGATTCATTTATATAGTCAACTGATCAACAATAATCAGTAATGATTAGCTAACTAGAGTTTGACATTACTGTCGTTTGACGATGGTGATCAGTTAATCCCTTAAGGTCACACCTAAAGGACAATTCCCTTAATAGACAAGTTGATTATTTGTATGATGATACAAGTTAATCAATTCCTTAAAATTGAACAATTCAATTGTGAGAGAGAATATTTATATCTTATTGTAATTTGATTAAATAATATTTATTTTAGTAATTAAAATATTATATTACTAAAAGTGATTATTTAATTTTTTTTTTTTTTTGATGACGAGGGGGTTGAATCCCCCCCGGGCCCATGCATTCCCGCACCACCACATGGACCATGTAAGCCACCCCTTTCGGGGGCTGCAGTGGCCAAGTGATCATCGCCCCAGCTGGTAGTCGAACCCGGGACCTCTCAACTCCTACATTTCTGCAAGCTTCAAGGTTTAACCCGGCTACCACTAGACTAACACCACTTGGTTCTAAAAGTGATTATTGTTTATGAAACAATTGTGATAAGAATGAATGGTTGATTATAATTACAATATGTTGTGGATTATAATTATATGGCCTATTTTATTTATGTGATCAATTATCACTAGTCAATTTGTTATATGAAATTTAATTAATGTACATAATGATATTTATTTGATAAATATACATTAAATTAATTAATATCTTGTTACATATTACATGTGACATATTGTGTGACAATTGACAAATTGACAAAATAAAATGGAAATCCATTTTTACAAGTGCACCGTTTTTGCTAGCTTAAAATGGGCTTGTTTGTATTTGTCTATATTGTATAGCAAATAAAATAATAACCCTAAGATAACCTAGTCTTACACCTAGCATTTAAAGAAGAACAAAACCTAAAAGGGAAGCACCATGCATTGGTCTTTTCTCCCCCATAGTGCCGGCACTCCTCTTCAAATATAGAGAAGTTGTTCTCTATTTTTACTAGTGTAGTATTCATTCTTTACTCATCACTTTACTCTATCTTCATCTCTCTAAAAAAAGGTTTCAGAAATCATCAAAGTGTTCATCCAAGAATTCTAATACAAATAATGATTACTAGTGTAGTAATAAGGATATTATTAGAATTATTTTAAGGATACTAGTATATTAATCTAGTTAATTAATATATTAGTTTAAGGGATTTGTCTTGGGTGCAATCAAAGGAGGATCTCTACATTGGGATTTTGGAGGATCATCCATTACATTTAAGCTCAAGAACAAATAACGAAGGTGACCTTATTTGTGCCCTTATTTTCGAGCCATATAACAATGTAAGGGACATTGTTTTTCTCATTTAATCTCTTATTTAGTTATGCATGCACTAGATCTAATGAATTCACATTAATATGTTAATTAGTTCACTATTAGAAAAGTCTAATACTAGGTATATGAACCTAACAATTGGTATCAGCGCATAGGATGTTGCATGCATAATCGATTTATAGTTTTTTCGACTTATTAGTAACTTAATTAAAACTAAAAATTTGTGATTTATTAGAGTAATTCACGAAATCATGATGCATGTTATATAATATGGTCCTAAAATGGTTTTAGGTCATTTTTATGATTTCTGGTAATTTATTGCTCATTTTAATGATTTTATTACATTTGTATGACTAAAATGGAAATTAAAATACTAAAAATAGTTAAACTAAGTTTCTGACCTTGAAATTTTTATATGACCTCACATGCATATTTTACTTATTGTATGTAAAATTTCGCATTAATGTGATTAATATTGCATGATTTATGATATTTATGAGATAAAAATAGATTAAAAGGAGGTAAAATGGTTAAATATAGTTAAACTTCGAATCGGGCCATGAAATTTTAATATATTGTCACATGCATGTTTTACTCACTGTGTGTAAAATTTGAAATGAACTTCATTCATTTAGCATGATTTATGGATTTTTAGAATAAAATGGCTTAAATAGTGACTATTTTAGCATAAATAGCTAAATCGAATTACATGGCATGAGAAAATTATTTTAGATTGCATTTTTATCCCAATTATCATATCTAAAGTTGTTAAATTGATTGGATTAATTTTAGTATACTTTAGATGTTTTATTTGATAAAACCGATAAATCGCAACTATATTTTTCTCGAAATAAATTCAAAAGTTTTAACCATGATTTTTGACATTATGAGTGTCATGGAATTATTTCAGAATGTTCAAAATTTTAAAATTCAAATTTTGAAATTACTGTAATTTGATTTGGATTTATTTCATAAATGTTATGATTTTAAGGTAAAAAATGAGCATAAAATTAAATCAAGTTGAATTATTGTCAAAAAATTGAGTGATGACTAATTTGTGAGTCCTAAGAGTGTTAGGATAATTAACTTGAGCATAAATTTGATTTAAGTATTAATTTGTGATTTTAATAAGTTATTATCACGTATTTCCATAAAACCGGGTTATATAAACAATGTGAGTTAAATAGGGCGATTTGGCACATAATTTGGCATGATAGACACATATTATAATGCTGCATATTTCAACTGTTGAATGCCTTTTTATTTATATAATTTTGAATTATGTAATTTTATCTTAGTATGACCTTAGTTTTATTCGATATTACCCGTAATGAAAGGGAATATTGATTCGGTTGTAATTTAATGTGATCTCGTATCACTTTTATTTTTACTAGTTTTTCATATTACAAATGTATAATTGGAATAGCTTTGTATTTTTATTATTATTTGTAATCATGGAGTTTCTTCAAGACGGTGCCATTCGGAAAGGCTTTTCGACAAAGACGGTGATCTTGGGAGGCGTGCCACTTGAAGATTGAAGGGGCCAAAGGAGTTGGTTTCCGAATATGTAATAGATTATTTGATTTTCTATTTTAGGAAGGCCATACTAGGAATTTATTGTTATTGCTTAGCATTTATTTTAATATGTTGCATGCATTGCCAAATCGCCAAACCGTGTCAATTATAATTATCGTAGTTCACCGCTTTAGTTCACTTAAAACGTGATAGATAATAAATTGACAAGACCTCTCACTAAATAATAATTGAAAATTAGCCTTACCAAATAGTAGAAACCATGAGTCCCAATTTCATAAGGAAGTAGGCTCGGCTCACCGGGGTGCTAAACTTGTTACGTTGGGTAAGTGGGTAATAAAATGTTATTACATCGAAATTTGGATTGAGCTCAACGGAAGTATTCGTGACCGTAGTCACATGTGTTCCGGGCTAAAGATAAATATTAAAGTAATTTTATCGACCGAGAGTTCTAGAAGTAGAATCGATTAAGAGTTAATCCACCGAGTTATATCGATAAGGGATGAATCGGCTCACCGTGCCCGAATTGATATGAATTTGGATCTCGGGATCATTTATAATAGTTGGGTAGAGGTCACGATATAAATGCTTAAAACTTGTTTAATGTGTTTACAAGTATGATTAAAATGACAAATGTTAATTGTTTCCTTCATCTCTATTTTTGTAGTTATTTATATTCAATGGATTCATCTAATAATACACCTATGACCATTAATTCGTGGCTCCAATCATTCAATGAAAAATGCTCCTTGTATGACAATGACCCGATTAGAGAACTACGCTTAGGCATTGGTGAGGATGGAAATATTTGCTATTTTACCACTTCTACACCTCCCACTCCCATACTCATGCCCACCTCATTGGTAAGAAAATCATATGAGGAGAATCTCACAAATTCCAAGGTATCCTTGTTTGATGAAGCAAGGAGATATATCAAATTGAGTGGGAGTTCTAGAAAGAGTGTCCTTGCAACTGAAAGGAGTAATGGTATTATTAAAAGAAAGGCAAAGAAGGGTAAGAAACCCAAACCCGATAATGATTTGGAAGTAGTTAGTGAGACTACCACAACAAAAACCAAGAAGGGTGCCCAATCCTACGACGAATGTCATTATTGTAATGTCATGGGCCATTGGAAGCGTAATTGCCCCAAGTATTTGGAAGATATCAATGTTGGACTTGCCACTCCACTTGGTACTATTTCTTCCGAAATCGTTGTTATTGACATAAATTATACTTCCACCTCAACATTGGTATTGGATACCGGTTGTGGTTTTTGTAAGGAATTATTAATCTCATTCCTTAACATATTCATATATGTAACATTTAATTTAGTCATAAAATTAAATCTAGATCTTATGCATGCAAACATAAATAATAAGAATAGAGTAGAAATCGTTTTTCTTACTATAGTAGTTTCGGATTTAGGGCACAAGTGAGTTCTCCTACTCACTTGTTCTTGAGCTTTCCTTACAAATGGAAGAACAAGGATTCAAGCTTAGAATCCCTCCCAAAGATGAATACCCAAGATAACCTCTTAAAAGATTAATATTACTTGATCTAGAATAATAATAATCTTTACTAAAATTGACCCAAAACTATTTGTTTTTGTCTCTTGTATTTCGGCCAAGAGGAAGGATTTTGGAGATTTTTATCTCTCTAATTTTTCATAAGATGTTGAGAGAAAATTCTATTTCTTACACTAGAAAATTAGAATTGTATGAATGAATAATACAGGAACCCTTAGTTCCTCTTAGTGGGAAAACCCGGTGGGTGGGGAAAAGGGTGCCCTATGCATGGGCTTGTAGTTCTAACCAAGAATATAGGCATGCAAGGCTAGTCCCTAGAGGTAATAATCATGTCTCTATTTAAAATAAAAACACAATATTGACCCTCATACTCCCTCGATTATTTCGGTACACATAAGATAAAATGGGTTCCATTTTATCTTTGTCAATTTGTAAATTGTCACATGTCACTAGTCATGTAAAATTGTCATGCATTTTTAACATATTAAAAATCAACCTATTAATAAAAATACGTCATGTACAAAATCGACTTAGTAATAAATAATTACTTGTACCAAAATGGTTTACCAATTATAAATCAAAACATCTTGTATTTATAATAATTTATTCATTCAGTTTCAATTGTTTCGTAAACAATAATTTTATCTAAGTAATAAAACAATTTGATTACTTAGACCGTATCTTATTTAATCGAATTACAATAAGATACGTCAATGATACTCACAAAATCGTCCGTCAATTTTAAGCAATTTAATTAACCCGTATCGACATACGATTAATTAAATAATCAATTAAGAGTGTTATCCTTTAGGTATGACCTAAGGGGATCAACTGATCACCACCGTCGCACGACAGTAATGTCAAACTCTAGTCAGCCAATCATTACCGATATGTGTGACCAGTTGACTGTAAAATATTACATCTCACATGTATTCTTAAAATGATATTTGAACATGTGATCATCATGATCGACAGTTGTGATTGCATAATTGTCGGAGGACACATATTCCAACAGTTTTCACCTTTGTAATCGTTTACAGGGGCTTGGAAATGTGGAAAAGCTAGACAAGGGTGATGTAGATCTCCGACAAGGAAATGGAGCTAGGGTAGCCGCCACTTCAAGAGGGACTCATGTACTTGTTTTAGCTAATAGCTTTGTGTTGTACATACATAATTGTTATTTTGTACCTTATTTATCAAAGAACATTGTTCCTGTTGTCATGTTAGACATGGAAGGACTTTCTTTTGCTATTAAGATTAATTGTTGTGAAATTTCTGAGAATAACATGGCCATAGGCCAAGGCACTTCAATTAATGACATTTATGTTCTTGAAACTTTAAACTCAAGCAAAGATATCTATAACATACAATCCAAAAGAATCATAACAAGTGATTCAAAAGATTTGTACATTTGGCCTTTTTCGATTAGGTCACATAAATGAGAAACGCATTAAAAGGCTAGTGTCGACTATATTTATTGAACCATTTGATTTTCAATCATATGGAATATGCGAATCTTGTCTCCTTCTCAAAATGATTTGTACTCCCTTTAGTGGTAAAGGGACACATCAAGTGATTTGTTAGGACTAATACATGCCGATGTATGTGGTCAAAAGAGTATCACCGCAAGGGGAAATTATGACTACTTTGTCACTTTTACCGATGATTTAAGTAGATATGGGTATATTTACTTAATCAAATATAAAGTGAAGCATTTCAGAAATTTAAAGAATTTCTAAAATAAAGTAGAGAACCAATTGTACAAAAGGAATTAAAGCATTACGATCCGATCGTGGTGGCAAAGATCTAAGTAATGAATTTGATATATTATATATATGGTTTATGACCTTGTGTCACTAACCATAAGATCAAACAAATATGAGTTGGGTTGAGTTGTTGAACTCACTTTTGGGGATTTTTATATTAATCTGGAGGGTCAACCTGGAGATACCTAAAATAGAGAGTCTATTTAACAAATAACATGAATCAGACTTGCATATTACGTGAATCAAACTTCCATAAAAGAGCTGGTCTTTTATGCGCTAACATGTCAATCTAGAAAAACTACTATTACTCCACCACATATGTTTGTGGCTCACAAAGCTATCTCTTAAGAAAATAGGAGTATTTCTAAGAGATAGAGGGGGAGTAGATCGCCACAAACATGTCTTATAGTTAATGTAATGGAACTATAATCTATTGAGATAGAGTGGGAGTAAAGTACACATGTCTTATTGTTAATATGTTACTTTTTGAAAGTAATGGAATTATGACCTTTTGAATGATTATTGCGAGCAATACCAAATCAACTTTGTTGCATAATAGCCATAGCATTATTACAATCTCAAGAGTAGATTTACTTTAAGGAGAGGGTCTCTTTAAAGTAAATAGAGCTTTAGAGTACCTAAATGCTTAGATTGACATGAAGATGTTGATCAAGATAAATCATGTTAGGAATTGCCACATTTCATTTTGATGAAGAATGGCAAATAAAGATTCGCTTTTATAAAATGGTAATTTAGAAAAGGATGTGTATGGAACACAAAATCATGGATAAAGATCTAAGAATCCTAACATATTATGCAAAGCTTACTGAATTGTCTTAAGCAAGCATCTAAGGATTATACTTTTCGTTCATGTGATAATTGAGAATGGTTTCATTCACATTATTGAAGAATAATGTTTATACATGAAGTTAAGTGGGAGCAAGAATTATTTTTCCATGTCTTATATGTTGATAAGATATTACTTATTGAGAATAATGTACCAATACTCTCCTCTGTGAAAGAGTGATTGGGAGACTAGGAAAAGGTGTAATGTATTCGAGATTTACGAATATATGTGTTGAATGTGAGAGAATATTGGCATAGAGTTGAGAGTCTTATGATGATAAGTTCTTTCATATCTGTTTAACATCAACAAGGTTGAGTAGGTTGTTCATGTTGATGAAAGTGGAATTGCTATGATAGAGTCATAGTCATTCACTGAACCTAATAAGTTATTGATCATATGAAATCGATTGCTAATGTTTCCGCCATTAGAACGATTATGCCATCAAATGCACATGCTGTGATGAATCATATGCTTAGAGCATAATAAGTCAATAACAAGTTAATTTATAAGATGGTCTTGTGAAAGCCTTAAAGAACATCCTTTGGGATTCTTGAAGTGAATCAAGGATTCGTTCATATGCACGGATAATATACTGAGTTGTGTGTTGAAGGGTTGCACAAACTTTAGTTTCCAAACCGAAAAGGATTTGTCAAAATCCTAGGCTATTTTATTGACTTGGGAGTAAGAAACTAGATAAGTGTTTTAGTTTCGACCATTGCAAATTCTACAAATAGAATCTAAGTACATTGTGATAAGATGGTTAATGTAGGGAATGAGAGTAAATTCCTCTACCAAAGACTTTATCACAAGTTATATGATAACAGTGGGAGCATCTTTTAAGCAAAAGAGCCCAAGTCTAGTAAGAAGACTAGACACATACTTAGATATAAATTCATGTTATTAGAAATGACATTGAATAGAAGGAAATAGCAATTAATAAAGTTGGAATATATGAAGGAAATGTAGATTCATATACATACAAACATACTCATATATGTCGAAATTAATTTGTCATAAAATTAAATGTGGATTTTATGCATGCAAACAATATGAAAAAATAGAGGAGAAATCATATCCTTACATTGATGATTTCGGTTTAATGGGCACAAGAGAGATCACCTTTCTCTCTTTTTCTTGAGCTTTCCCTTATGGAAGAACAAAGATCCAAGTATAGGATCTCTCCTTAGGATTAATACCCAAAGCTTTCTCTTAATTTAATTAATATTACAAGAACTAGTATAATATTAATTAGTAGAAAATTGAACCAAAAATATTTATAAACTCTTAAATATTTCGGTTTTTAGAGAGAAGAAGAGGAGGATTTTGTTCTCTCTAGAATTTGTATTTTGGATGAGTGAATGAAAAAAAATATTTTACAACCTTTTGTATATTATTAGGTAAAAATTATGGAAAAACCATCATAGGTTTTGTCTTCTCAAAACCGTGTAAGAGGAGGGCTTTAGGGGAGCCAATGCATAGAAAAATTGTTCTTCACAATGAACAATAGGCTTGCATGGCTAGTGACTAGTGTAATCATCATGCCTTCCACTAATTACAATCAACATATAATTAGCTCAACAACCCTCTAATTTTCGGCCCACTTGATAATATGGATTCCATATTATTTTTGTCAATTGTCAATATGTCACATGTCATATGTGATATAAATTTGTTATGTATTTTTAACATATTAAAAATCAACGTATTAATAAAAATACGTCACATACAAAAATCGACTTAGTAATTTCATAATTACTTGTGCCAAAATATTTTACCATTTATAAATTACAACCGATTGTATTTATAACAATTCATTCAAATTTAATTGTTACATTAAACAATTATTTCATCCGAGTAATGATACAATTCAATTACTCAGACCGTATCTCATTTAATCATATTTCAATTTGATACGTAAATTTTACTTCCAAAAATCGTCCGTCAATTTTCAAGTAATTTAATTAACTCGTAACGTTATACGATTAATTAAATAATCAATTAAGAGTGTTGCCCTATAGGTATGACCTAGGGGGTCAACTGATCACCACCGTCGCATTACGACAAGTAATGTCAAACTCTAGTCACCAATCATTACCGATATATGTTGACCGATTGTGATAACAAAATTACTTCCCAATTGTATTCTTTATAATGAGATTTAAACATGTGATCATCATGATCAACAGTCGTGATCGCATTATTGTCGGAGGACACATTTTTTAACAATCTCCCACTTGTCCTCGACAAGTGTGCGTCACCAATTCTCTTGTCCTATTACTATCTCCCACTCAATGCAAGGTGTCTTTCAGGTCGTACTTGCAAGTGATCATATCGAGAGTGGTTTCCTCGATCTGGAGAATAACTGATTGACCGGACTTATCTATCATAGATACTTTCCGAGCGTGGCCACGCATTTCGATTCATTACTCCTCGAGTGGCCCCGAGATATTGTTATAACCCCGACTAGGGGTGGACAATTCCTATCGCACTCATTCCCTTCGACTAGCCACAACCATCATAACCCAAAATATGCCCATTTGACCCCATTTACGAAGGTCGTAGTAACACAAATCAAAGTTAATCTGAAACTGTGCCATCTTAGGCGAATAGTCTTTAGTCAAAAGAATCGACTCATTTGAATACTATAGTAGCTCTCGCCACGACTAGGCTATATAAATTTGCCAGAACTCTATAAGCGGTAAATAGGCCCGACAAAATGTTCCTAACAGTCTGCCTATGTGATCGACTAGTCATCTCTCATGACTCTATGGCACTTGAACTTGCCATCAATCGCATCACACTCTAGTCACTTCGAGACGTCACCTCATATAAGTAACTATGGGCAAAAACAATGTTAATCCATGTTCACTTTAACGGGGTTCAATTGTCTTCACAACCCGTTTGGATATAACAATGTACAAGGTGAGTTAATAATAACTCAAACGACAAATGTCGACATCACACTCGGGTAGTCAATATCATATTACAACCTTGTGATGTATATCGTCAGTGTAAACACATATTGATTGCAATAGAAGTTTAACATCTCATGTGTCCATGTGTTCAAACTTCTTGCACTTGCAATTTCCTTTGCATTCATGTTCTCTCTTATAGCATGAATCCTACCAAGTACACATCAAGGTTCCCGACCTCGGTTTCGGTTCTTTAACTTGAAAGAACTTTCTTATCGATTATCACATAACGAACGAATTTGTGATGAATAATATAACTTGTACTGATCAAGTATTCCATCCACACACAATGCACTAGGTATATGTTTTGTGGAATCTTGTAACAATTGACAAGATTATTTAGCTTAGTACTTCTCACAAGTCCTAGCTTAACTAGGAAAGATTATCTTGAATAACCTCTTATTCAACCAAGCATCTTTCCAAAAACTTCTCATTTCTCTTTCTAGGCTTGAAAGAATTGGGATTCTCATAAATCCTCATATGTGCTCGGATTTTCTACAATATGTGCAACATCTTATCACATAATGGAGTATTCCGTTAAACACCGAAATCGCTCATCGGATTCTTCTTGAGAATTCATGACGTTTCTATTATGGCTCACCAATCAATCATCATGCTCTTATGCATATGATTCATAATTGGACATGTACATGATTATTCTAATGGCGGAAACATTAGTTACTAATAATCATGAGATCAACCGTTCATAGGTTCAATGAACGACCATGACTGCTAATGGCAATTCCATTTTCATCTACATGAATAACCTATGTGAATGTTGATACGATGTGTATCTCTTAATACTAATCTAACATCCCTTGATGTAATTGGATTCATCATTGTCCATTTTCATCCAGAATTGAAAACTCAAAAGCTTCTTTATGAAAGAAGGTATTAGCTCGTCATTCTTTAATGAGTGATGAGTGGTAAATATTCAAAGGATGATAGCTCCCACTAAATTCCATGTCTTCACATGAGAATTTCCTAACTCCCACTCAATTCTACACATTTCGAAATTGACTTCTCAATCGAAATTTATCAAGAATTGAAATATAAATTGCATTGCCAAGTTATTAGAATAAAACCATATATGTTCCCATCATATCCTTTCAAAATACCTATTTTGAAGTGGTCTCATCACAACCTTACGTAAAGAGATTTTAAATCTCCAACACACTCATATCATAATGATGTGTAGTAATGTCATTTTCAAATATAAACAATATTTAGAATACGTCCTTCGCAAATACCCTTTTGGAAGGAGGTTTAACCATTTCATAGTGAGGTTAAGTAATGACATTTGCGTGGTTCAAACTTTGGCCATTTGAAGATATCGGTATATCATTCTTTGCAACTCGATCATAACTAGTATGTAACTTTGATTCATTTAGGCTCTTAAGTAAATCTCAAGGTTGAAACTATTGGTCAAATGTTTCATAAACTTAGTCAAAAACTTGTTAAGACTTTACATTAGTCATTTTCTTCCAAAACCTTCTTTTGGTCTCCTCGTGTAGTTATCTTGAGAATATTCTCTTATGATTACTACACTTGGTCTCTTTAGTCATATAGAACTAACTTGAGACCATATATCTCATCTATTCGGCATACTATGTAAATAAATATACCTTCATTCAAATCATTCTCTCTTGCGTAGATCTTCATTTACACAAGTACACAATTTTATCTTATTTTATCTTGCCTTGTGTGTTGTGTCCTCATTTTTCTCCCACTCTATCTTTAGAATAAATACACTAAACATTCAAAGATAGCATATGAGACACAAATTAATGATGTTGAAGTATAAGGAGAACTACCTCATAGATAGACTAATAGTTATTGATTTCATATGTGTACTTGGTGGTTGACATTCCTTTAAGAGAGTTCATAGACTCAAAATCGCTTTATAAATGATCATACACAAGCCTTAAGCATGTGGACATATAATGAAACCCATCATTATATTTGTCTATTAGATCATTTTAAGTGACTAATCTTATGTTTCAAGGTGCAAGCATTTAAAGATGAATTTTAGAACATAAAGGATAAATGATAAAATGGGTGACTTGGGTTGCAAACCAAGTCACCATCATCCAAAATACAAACCATTTTCCAAAATACCTTTCCATGTCGAACATGGAAACTTAAAGTTCTAAAGATTCAAAACATAACTTAAAATAAGACAATGAAAAGCAAAGCTCCATAAAAGCTATCCTTAGCTTCTCCATGGTTTCTTACGCTTGCTTTTCCTTTCCTTTGTCTTTGCTTGGTGGAGGCCCTATTTACAATAAAAAGGGAGATACATTATCACAACTTTGCATCATAATACCATAGTTGAATTAGAAACATAAAAGAAGGATAGTCATTTACCTCTTTGGAGTGATCTTTCCAGTTTGATATCACCAAGGTATTTGGAACAATTTCTTTTCCAATGTCCCATGCCATTACAATAATGGCATTTATCAAGAGGACCCTTCTTGACTTTTGAGGTGCTAGCTTCACAAGACTTAGCTTTGGTGAATGTGGGAGCTTGCTTCTTGCTCTTTCTCCCATTCTTCTTGAACTTCCCCTTACTTTTAGTGCTTATGTTAAGCACATCCTTGGGAGGGTTCACATTTAACCCCATGTCCCTCTCGGCTTGCACAAGTAACTTGTGCAACTCCTCAAGAGACACATCCTTGTCTTGCATGTTGAAATTCACCCGGAATTGCACATATGCCTTGACTTTGGACAAGGAGTGTAGAATCCTATCTACGATGAGTTCTTTGGGGATTTCAACCTTTTGAATTTTCAAGGTCTCGACAAGCTCCATGAGTTTGAGCACATGAGGGCTAACCTTTTGGCCCTCTTTGAAGTCGAGATCAAAGAATGCCGCGGCCGCCTCATATTGGACGATCCGCGGAGTTTGTGAAAACATGGTCACAAGTTTGGAGTAAATTTCATTAGCATTGCCCATTTTAAAGGCTCTCCTTTGGAGGTCCGCCTCCATCGCAAATATTAAGACATTTTTCATTGCGGCGGACTCAGTTTGGTAAGCCTCATATGCTTCCATAGTGGCCGCGGTGGACCTAGTGGAGGGTTCGGGTGGAGAGGCCTCGGTAAGGTAACGAAGCTTGTCGTCACCTTCGGCGTCTAATTTGAGTTGGGCATCCCATTCGAAGAAATTTGACCCATTCTTTTCAAGTTTACATCGATCCATAAAGGATCGGAGCCAAGATGAACTAGCGAGAGGTGTAGCATTAGGAGTTGGTGTTGGTATTGGTGTTGCCATTTGTTATGAAAAAAAGGTGGTCTACAAAACAAAATATAAGGAGTAAAACAATTGTCGTTTTAATAATACTCGTAAAAATGTATGATTTAAACAAGTTTTATGCATTTTTCTAGTGACCTCTACCCAACTAGATAAATGATTCCAAGACCCAAATTCATATCGACTTAGGCACGGTGGGGCCGATACATCCTTTATCAATATAACTCGGTGGATTAACGTTTAATCGATTCTACTTATAGAACTCTTGGTCGATAATATTACATTAACAATTATCTATAGCCCAAAACACATCGACAAGGGCACGGTGGGGCCGATACATCCCTTATCAAATACTTTTTTTGAGTTCAATCCAAATTTCGAATAAATGTGTCCATGATCCAAACCCACATTAACTTGGGCACGGTGTGGCCGATACATCCCTTATCAACATGAATTCGGTGGATTAACATTCATCACCCACTTCCCCTACGTAACAAGGTTTGTACCCCGGTGGGGCCGAGCGCACTCCCTCGCGAAATAGGTTTTCATGGTTTCTACTATTTGGTAAGGCTATGTCTCAATTAATTGTTTTAGCGAAAGGTCATGTCAATTTATTATCTATCACGTTTTAAGTGAACTAAAGCGGTGAACTACGATAATTTTAATTGACACGGTCGATAAACTCCATAAAATGAGGATGCATGTTTTAGTTATGGCGATTTAGCGATGCATGTGACATAAAAGAAAATGCAAGCATAAAAATAAATAAATCCTAGTATGGCCTTTCCTAAAATAGAAAAACTATTTAACTATTACATATTCGGAAACCAACTCCATTGGTCCCTTGAACTTCGGTTGTGGCACGCATCTCAAGGTAACACCGTCTTTATGTATCGCCATTCTTGAATAAATCCGTCTTTGGGAACTCCGGAATGAATAAAATTACATAATAAATTACATAATTTCCTATTATACATTTGTAACTAAAATAAAATAAATCTATTAAATTACAAAACGGTGATACGAGATCACAATAAAATTACAACCGAATCGATATTCCCATACATTTCGGGAAATACCAATTAAATCTAAGGTCATACTAAGTAAAATTACATAATTCAAAAATTACATAAATTAAAATTATGACAATCATAAAAAAAAAATGCAGCATTATAATATGTATGAACATGCTCAATTTTATGCTAAATTGCCTTTAAATAGCCAATATCGTATATTACTCGGTTTTTACGGATTTGCGTGATTTCAACATTTTATAATCACAAAAAATACATAAACTCATATTTATGCATAAGTTAATTAACCTAACCTCTTAGGACTCAAAATTTAGTCTTCACTAATAATTTGACCATAATTAACCCATATTTTATAAAATTGTTCATAAATGGACCAAAAATTACAAAAATAAGCCATAAACTTCAAATAAATCACAAAATTTCAAATAAATTCAAAATTTGAAATTTAAACTCATGAACATTCTGGAAAATTACCATGACACTCATAATGTTCAAAATCTTAGGTTAAAAATTTCGAAATTTTTCCCGAAAAACAATGTTGCGATTTATCGATTTTTAATAAAATAATCATAAAAACATGGAAACATTATTTTCATTAACTTTTCAATTTTAGATCTGAAAAAGATAATAAAATGCAACATTAGACGTTTTTCCTAAGTCATAGATTATGTTTTATTAATTTTTCATTAATAATGTCAATATTTATGCTATTTTTATTCAAAAATCCATAAATCATGCAAAAAGACTTCTTTATAGCCAATTATTTTACACACATCTTGTAAAATTGCATGTGACAACATATTAATTTTCTATGACCAGATTCGAAATTTAACTCATATTAACCTATTTTTCACCTAAATCCGAATTTAATAATGAAAAATTCATTTTTCGAGCATAACAAGTCCAAAAATTATGAAACTTTACAGGTTATCTCAAAATAATATATGTGACAACATATCCAAAAATCAACTTAAAATTCGAAGTATAGCTAATTTTAGACCAAAAATGACATTTTTACTCATAAAATCATATTTAAATGCCATTATTGTAAATTATGAACAATAAAAATCCGAAAAATTAACCAAAATATCCTAAAACATTTTAGGACCAGAAATATTAACATGCAAGGATTGATTTCGTGATATCTCATAATAACACAAATTTTACAAGTTTTATTTGTTATTCTTATAACTCGGAAAAACTTTTAACCGATTTGCATGCAAACAACCGTGGCTCTTGATACTGATTGACGGAAATGTAGATTCATATACATACAAATATACTCATATATGTCGAAATTAATTTGTCATAAAATTAAATGTGGATTTTATGCATGCAAACAATATGAAAAAATAAAGGAGAAATCATATCCTTACATTGATGATTTCGGTTTAATGGGCACAAGAGAGATCACCTTTCTCTCTTGTTCTTGAGCTTTCCCTTATGGAAGAACAAAGATCCAAGTATAGGATCTCTCCTTAGGATTAATACCCAAAGCTTTCTCTTAATTTAATTAATATTACAAGAACTAGTATAATATTAATTAGTAGAAAATTGAACCAAAAATATTTATAAACTCTTAAATATTTCGGTTTTTAGAGAGAAGAAGAGGAGGATTTTGTTCTCTCTAGAATTTGTATTTTGGATGAGTGAATGAATAAAAATATTTTACAACCTTTTGTATATTATTAGGTAAAAATTATGGAAAAACCATCATAGGTTTTGTCTTCTCAAAACCGTGTAAGAGGAGGGCTTTAGGGGAGCCAATGCATGGAAAAATTGTTCTTCACAATGAACAATAGGCTTGCATGGCTAGTGACTAGTGTAATCATCATGCCTTCCACTAATTACAATCAACATATAATTAGCTCAACAACCCTCTAATTTTCGGCCCACTTGATAATATGGATTCCATATTATTTGTGTCAATTGTCAATATGTCACATGTCATATGTGATATAAATTTGTTATGTATTTTTAACATATTAAAAATCAACGTATTAATAAAAATACGTCACATACAAAAATCGACTTAGTAATTTCATAATTACTTGTGCCAAAATATTTTACCATTTATAAATTACAACCGATTGTATTTATAACAATTCATTCAAATTTAATTGTTACATTAAACAATTATTTCATCCGAGTAATGATACAATTCAATTACTCAGACCGTATCTCATTTAATCATATTTCAATTTGATACGTAAATTTTACTTCCAAAAATCGTCCGTCAATTTTCAAGTAATTTAATTAACTCGTAACGTTATACGATTAATTAAATAATCAATTAAGAGTGTTGCCCTATAGGTATGACCTAGGGGGTCAACTGATCACCACCGTCGCACGACAGTAATGTCAAACTCTAGTCAGCAATCATTACCGATATATGTTGACCAGTTGACAGTAACAAATTTACTTCCCAATTGTATTCTTTATAATGAGATTTAAACATGTGATCATCATGATCAACAGTCGTGATCGCATTATTGTCGGAGGACACATATTCCAACAATATATGGATATATGGTATATCTACTAGCCAAGTTTTTATTGCGTTTCAACTAGTGTAAAAGATACACTATAGATTATAAGATAGGAAGTAGTAATAATGTATTGACTATTCATATATGATAATCGCATTTATCGTTTGAGTTTCCTTAAACTAAATTATTACTTTGTTAAATCCAAATGGGTTGTTGAGACAAATTGAACCCCATTGAAGTGAACTGGATTGACATAGTATTCGCCCCTAGTTACTTAAAGGAGGTGACCTCTCAAAGTAACTAGAGTGTGATGCGATTGATGGCAAGTTCAAGTGCCATAGAGTCATATGGGATGACTAGTCGATCACATAGACGGACTGTATCGGACAATCTGTCGGGCAGTGACCGCTTATAGAGTTCTGGTAATTCATAAAGCTTGGTCGTGGCAAGAGCTACTATAGTATTCTTATGAGTCAATTCTTTTGACTAAAGACTATTCGCCCAAGTTGGCATAATTTCTGATTAGCCTTGATTTATGCTCCACGACTGTCGTAACTGAGGTCAAATGAGTATATTTTGGGTTATGATGAACTGTGGCTATACGAAGGGAATAGTGCGATAGGAATTGTCCACCCCCTTGTCAGGGTTGTTTGAAATCTCAAGGCCACTCGAGGAGTAGTGAACTGTAAATGCATGGCCACGCTCGGAAGGTATCTAGGGTAGATAATTCCGGTCAGACAGTTACTCTCCAGGTCGAGGAAACCACTCAAGATATGATCAAATGCAAGTACAACCTGCGAGACACCTTGCATTGAGTGGGAGATTGTAATAGGACAAGAGAATTGGTGACGCACACTTGTCTCGGACAAGTGGGAGATTGTTGGAGTATGTGTCCTCGACAATAGTGCGATCACATGATTCAATATCATAATCAAATCTCATATTAAGAATACGTAAGGGATGATTCATTTATATAGTCAACTGATCAACATTAATCAGTAATGATTGGCTAACTAGAGTTTGACATTACTGTCGTTTGACGGTGGTGATCAGTTGATCCCTTAAGGTCACACCTAAAGGACAATTCCCTTAATAGACAAGTTGATTAATTGTATGATAATACAAGTTAATCAATTCCTTAAAATTGAACAATTCAATTGTGAGAAAGAATATTTATATCTTATTGTAATTTGATTAAATAAGGTTTATTTTAGTAATTAAAATATTATATTACTAAAAGTGATTATTGTTTGTGAAACAATTGTGATAAGAATGAATGGTTGATTATAATTACAATATATTGTGGATTATAATTATATGACCCATTTTATTTATTTGATCAAGTATCACTAGTTAATTTGTTATATGAAATTTAATTAATGTACATAATGATATTTATTTGATAAATATACATTAAATTAATTAATATCTTGTTACTGTTAGAATTCATTAATCTCATTAATTTACATATTCATATATGAATAAATTTATTTAGTCATAAAATAAAAGCTAGATCTTATGCATGCAAACATAAACAAGATAAGAGAAGAAATCATCAATCTTACTATGTGATTTCGGATTAAAGGGCACCAACAAATTCACCTATTTGTTAGTTCTTGAGCTTTCCTTAAAATGGATGAACAAAGGTCCAAATTAGAACCTCTCCCAAATGTATATACCCAAGGAAACCTCTTAATAACTAATATTATTTTGTACTAGAAATAATACAAGTCTTACTTAAAATTTGACACAAAATAAATTTTGTACTCTTGTAATTTTCGGCCAAGAGAGAAGGATTTGTGAGATTTTTATTTCTCTAAAAAATTTTTCACAAGATAGAGAATAGAGTATTTTTCTTACACTAGAAAATTATTTGTTGAAGAAGTGAATAATGAAAGAAAAGCCCTTGTCTTTTCTATGTAGAAAACCGGTTGGAGGGGGAAGGAAAGCCCAATGCATGGTCTTGTGTTCTTCTCAAGACAAGACTAGGCATGCATGGCTACAATTAGGTAGCTAATCATTTTATTTTCCACTTAAAATAATTAACACAATTTAAACCTTATACTCCCTCTTATTTTCGGCACACATGACATAAAATGGAAGGTCCATTTTATTTTGTCATTTGTCAATTGTAACATATGTGATATGTTACATGACTTATGAAATTTTAATGTATTTTTAACATATTAAAAATCAACATACTCATAAAATATGTCATATATAAAACCGACTAGTAATTCGTAATTACTTGTACCAAAACGGTTTATTAAATTATAAATTACAACGTCTTGTATTTATAATAAATTATTCATTCAATTTCAATTTCAATTGTTTCGTAAACAATAATTTTATCCAAGTAATAAAACAATTCGATTACTTAAACCGTATCTAATTTAATCGAATTACAATGAGACACGTTAATTTTACTCACAAAATCATCCGTCAATTTTAAGCAATTTAATTAACTCGTATCGGCATACGATTAATTAAATAATCAATTAAGAGTATTTCCTTATAGGTATGACCTAAGGGGATCAACTGATCACCACCGTCGCATGACAGTAATGTCAAACTCTAGTCAGCTAATCATTATCGATATGTGTGGACCAGTTGACTGTAAAATATTACATCCCACATGTATTCTTAAAATGAGATTTAAACATGTGATCATCATGATCGACAGTTGTGATCGCATTATTGTCGGAGGACACATATTCCAACAATCTCCCACTTGTCCTCGACAAGTGTGCGTCACCAATTCTCTTGTCCTATTACTATCTCCCACTCAATGCAAGGTGTCTTTCAGGTCGTACTTGCAAGTGATCATATCGAGAGTGGTTTCCTCGATCTGGAGAATAACTGATTGACCGGAATTATCTACCATAGATACCTTCCAAGCGTGGCCACGCATTTCCAGTTCATTACTCCTCGAGTGGCCCTGAGATATTGTTTTAACCCTGAGAAGGGGGTGGACAATTCTTATCGCACTATTCCCTTCGACTAGCCACAGCCATCATAACCCAAAATATGGCCATTTGACCCCATTTACGAAGGTCGTAGTAACATAAATCAAAGTTAATCTGAAACTGTGCCACCTTAGGCGAACAGTCTTTAGTCAAAAGAATCGACTCATTAGAATACTATAGTAGCTCTCGCCACGACCAGGCTATATAAATTTGCCAGAACTCTATAAGCGGTCATAAGGCCCGACAAAGTGTCCTTAACAGTCTGCCTATGTGATCGACTAGTCATCTCACATGACTCTATGGCACTTGAACTTGACATCAATCGCATCACACTCTAGTCACTTCGAGACGTCACCTCATACAAGTGACTATGGGCAAATACCATGTTAATTCGAGTTCACTTTAACGGGGTTCAATATTGTCTCTACAACCCGTTTGGATGTAACAAAGTATAAAAGGAGTTTTTAGTTTTTTTTAAAAATTCGAACGAGAAATGTGATTATCACATATGAATAGTCAATACCTGATTACTACTTCATATTTCATAATCTAATTTGATCTTGTATGTTGTTATTCATTTCAATCCAATTGAAATGACATGACTCATCATGTTAAGCCTATGAAAAGGCTTTGGTTGGTAGGTTTTATCAACTTCTTATACCTTACTCAAACTTACTACATACTCGTTTTCCTTTGTAATGTATACATTTGCATTACAAAACTTTCTGAGTATGTGTCTAGATCCAATCTAGGCATAGGCCCTCTAGCATTAGAATAGCTCCCACTGTTTTCACAGTGTGCGGGACCCATCCCTCTCGCACATCTCATGATTGCAAGTGTACTCAATTTCCGTTGTGAGCATCCTCATTGTTCTTTATTGCTTAGAACGATTCTAACAAATCCATTTCTTAAATAACATAGCCACAATGGTTCCTTAACCATCTTTAGGTGTTTTGAATATGGTTTTTGTCCGAAACCATATGCAATCTCAACAGTCATTAGTGTAAGCCCTTACACAAATTTGTGAATTTGTATAAAAAAACACTTAACTTTGCATCTTTAATGCTTCTTCAAGCACTTAAGAATAATCAATATGGCTATATGGTAACTATTACTTAAATTCGATTTTGAAACAATTCATCATACTCAAAGTATATGAAGTGTTGTACATCATTACTCATTTAATTGATCCGGCAACGGAAGCAAATGGAATCAATCAAATATGTTCAACTCGATTGAACTAGTCATGAATCTTATCAACATAAGACTTCTCATTTGACGCTAATATCATGTGGATTTATCTACATAAATCTGGATATTAAAGATGTATTATATTTTTCCAAATCTTAAATCATTCCCAATGATCAATATGTCATCCACATATTAGACTAATTAAAATTTCCGTAACTCCCACTAAACTTCATGTATAAACACAACTTCTTGACTTATCGAGAAAAGTTTTATAACATGATCAAAACATTGATTCCAACTCATTGATGTCCTACTTAAGACCCTCTCTTAAGTTTCACATTATCTTAGGATTGCAAGAATCTATAAAACTCAAGACATGTATTGAATACATTCCTTCTAATTGAAGAAGTGGGTTTTAGATTCACTCGCTATATGTATATCATCATAATGAAACACAATCCCTAAGAAGATCCAAATAGACTTAAGCATTTCAACTAGTGCAAAACCCTTTTGCCACCAATCAAGCTTTGATATCTAACAATTCACTTGGAATTTATTTCGGATTTTCATGGCTCTAAGCCTTGTATTGAGTTGTGACTTAAACATTCTCATGTAAGTCATATATTCATAACTTTCCAGAAGTAACTTGAATCAAACAAATTCTTTGTAAGTTGTAAGCTCTTTACTTTCTTAAAAGTAACGTGAATTCATCATCTTCAACAAGTGATGAATTTAACCTCCTAGGTTTCGAAGAAACAACTTAAATTGTCCCAAGAAAAAAAAAATTGTTTCTTGCGACATACAATTGTCAAGACATACAATTGTTGACACAATTCTTTTATGGCTCTTGAATTTGCGACATAACATTCTTTGTGGCTCTTGAATATTTTCTCCCACTCTGTCTTCTAGAAATAAACTTGTTTTCTAGTAAGACAGTTTCACGAGCCACAAACCCGTTGTACTCGTGATTATAGTAAGGAATAATGAGCATTTGTTTCTTTTGAAAACTTACAAACATGGTACCTTACCATTTCATATCTCATATGATTCGTTTTAGATTTAGTGGAAAAATAATTTAGACAAAATGATAAAATCCCCAAAAGGATCAAGTAACTAAAAGTAACTTGATTGAAGTCCAAACCATATCGAATAACGTTTGATTTCTTTATCCAACCACACATTATCCCATAATGCGTGCTAAGAGAGATTAATTTGTGATACTATATCACATTTCCTTTCGCTTATATCAAAGTCTTCACTTTGATAATCCCATCACGACTAAATCGTGATTCTTTGAACTCTTTGAACTTCTTCAAAGATTTCTCTATTTACCTTATTAAGTGAACACGTTAGTGTCAACTTAAATCGTTGGTAAAAGAAAATGATCAACCTATTTTGGATCAATGATTTACATTCTCGATCTCCTTTTCAACCAAAGGCACGAGACATCTTGCTTTGAATACAAGATACGCATATACTACAAGATTAACAATCTAATGGTTCCAAGAGTACTCGATAACTCTTTGCGTTCATCATTCCAGAATTTAAGGTTTAATCTTGGGTTACCAATTTGAGTCTTGTATCATCTACATGATATATCATTCTAGTTTGGTTTAGAATATAATCACCTTGATAATGGGCTAGCCATACATCAAATCATGGTGTATAAGGTCACAAAAGTGAAACCTCTTTTGTATCTTAACAAAATTATATTCTTATTTAGGGTCCATGTACTTAATATTCCTAATTAAGGTACAACTTTAAACCCAGAACTAGGGAGTACACAATGACTCTATCTCTCGACATTATTTGATGCTAGTCGTCATATTCTAATCATCCTATGTATCGCATACAATGATGAAAACCACCATCGGTTTCTAATATTGACGAAGTGGTACTAGCAAAACTTATGTCAATCAAATAAATAAAGAACTAAGTCTTATTAGATGTCCCACAACTAACTTGCTTATTCTTTAACAACTTGGGGTAGTTTCCTTTCCAGTGTCCAACACTTCCAAATAAAATGGGAACTTTTATCGGTCGAAATTGATAGGTTTAATAATGTTATTCCCAATAACTTTACTTTTGCCTTTATCTTGTCAATTCCTTTCCAATCATTACTTCCTGAACCTCGTCCTTTCTTAACGATTAAGAGAATGCTCCCACTCATTTCAATGAATCTTTGCTTAGAGAAGCAAAAATTTAATTTCATGAAGACTACTCTTCAATTTATTCGTTTAGTCTTAAAATTTTCATTGAAGTGGTTGCGTTATTTTGGTCAATTACGATTTCTTACAAATCTAATTACCAAAACAATTTAACGTTTCAAAGTACTTAATTCAATTAAGTATGTGAATAACTATCCATTGTAATTAGACATGTTAGTCAATAATCAAAAGCCTTTTTGATAATGAATAACTTCTGTCTACACTTTTCACAAAAAGATCTTTAGCAATGGTCCGTATGAGGTTTTAGAAGCAAATTCATATTTATCTTTAGTTACGATTTTTTAATGGAGATTTGAATCAAAAATCGAAATGATATCGTATATGAATTGTGGTAAAGAAATAGAACAATATGATAATGGATTAGTGGAAAACTTAACATTTATCGTTTTATTAATACTTGTAAATAACAAGTAAAGCATTTACATAGTGACCTCTACCCAACTATGATGAATGATTCCAAGATCCAAATTCATATTAACTTGGGCATCGCTAAAGCCGAATACAACCCTCATCAATATAACTCGGTGGATTAACTCTTTAATCGATTCTACTTTTAGAACTCTTGGTCGATAAAATTACATTAATATTTATCTTTAGCCCGAAACACATCCGGCAACCGTCGAGAATACTTTCGTTGAGTTCAACCCAAATTTCGAATAAATGTGTCCATGATCCAAATTTACATCAACTTGGGCATCGGTAAAGCCGAATACAACCCTTATCTTTATAAATTCGGTGGGTAGACATTTATCACCCACTTCCTCTACGTAGCAAGGTTTGTACCCCGGTAAGGCCGAGCGCACTCCTTCACGAAATAGGTTTTCATGGTTTCTAATTTTTGGTAAGGCTAAGTCTCAATTGTTTATTTAAGCGAGAGGTCATGTCAATTTATTATCTATCACGTTTTAAGTGAACTAAAGCGGTGAACTACGATAATTGTAACTGACACGGTCGATTAACTCGATTTAAAATGCATGTTTAGTTATGGCGATTTAGCGATGCATGCAACATATAAATAAAATGCAAAGCATAAAAATAAAATCCTAGTATGGCCTTCCTAAAATAGTAAATCTAATAAACTATTACAAATTTGGAAACCAACTCTTTTGGTCCCTTAAACTTCGGTCTTGGCACACATTTCAAGGCAACATTTTCTTTGATGGATCGCCTTCTCGAGTGGCACCGTCTTCAAGGTACTCCGGAATAAATAAATTCCAAAATGAATTACATAATTTTCTATTATACATTTGTAATAAAAATAAATCTATTAAATTACAAAACGGTGATACGAGATCACAATAATTACAACCGAATCGATATTCCCATACATTTCGGGTAATATCAATTAAAACTAAGGCCATACTAAGTAAAATTACATAATTCAAAAATTACATAAAATTAAAATATGACAATCATAAATAAAATGCAGCATTATAATATGTATGAACATGCTAGATTTTATGCTAAATCGCCTTTTAAGAGCCAATATCGTATATTTATCGGTTTTTACGGATTTGTGTGATTTAACCTTTTTTTTTTTGGGAAAGGTTAAGTATATTAATCATCTTCTCAAAAGGAGTACAAAAATGGAGTATAAGTTCACTTGGTATCTAGGGATCTATAAAATATACACAAATACCATACAAAAAAACAGAGAACTCAAAACTAATATCTAATTTGCTGCAACCAATTTTCTTCCTCTCTAGTCAATTTGGACGTATTCCTAGCATGAAACCGAGTACACACATCCGAAATCAATTTCTTGATGAGCACTGTAGGATGAAGTACTTTAGAGTATATCCTCGCCTGATTTCTCACTTGCCAGATCAAGTAAACCAATTGTATGTGGCAAGCACAAATGAGTCTCCTAATTAGAATGCTTCTTCTTCTTCCTCTCCTGTTCTATTCAACTAACTCCCTAGGATTAAACTGGACATTGAGTTTCAGCTGCAGTAAAGAGACACACCTGGAACTAAATTCACAATCAAAAAAGAGGTGTCCATGGTTCTCATCATCAGTAGAGCAAAGAAAACACTTCAGATCAGGTACTCCTCCCATGTGAACAAGACGATCCTTAGTGAGAAGTCTTCCAAGGTTATAAATCCAGAAAATGAACGAGGCTTTAGGTATGTTTAGTGAGTTCCAGCAAGTTTTATACCAACTGACATGAGGGCCAGGGCATCTCAGCCAGTTGTAGCCTTCAACCACAGAATAGTCAGAATCTTTACCAAGCCAGGAATCAGCACTATACGCAGGTTTGAAGATGCACATAAGGTGAGCTATTTTTTTCCAAGACCAACTACAATCAACAGGAGGATTGTAGTTGGACCAATGAGTCCCTTTTAAATAGACATGAGAGATCCATTTAACCCACAAATGATCCTTCTTAGATGCAATCCACCAAATATATTTACCTAAAAGAGCTTTGTTCCAATTTTTTGAATGTTTGAGCCTAAGCCTCCCTCACTTTTTGGTACACAGCAGTGATCCCATCCCACAGCAGGGGCACGCCAGTAAGTATCTTTCCCCCCCCCCCCCCCCCACACATAGGAAGTTCCTGCACATGCTATCAATCCTGTTCATTATACTATTGGGTATGAGGAAGATTGTAGACCAATAGGAATGAAGGGACTGAAGCACTGCTATCACCAAAGTGAGCCTGCCAGCATAGGAAAGATGGGTTGCCCCCCAGGATCTAATTCTGGCAGTGATCTTATCAGTAAGTTTCCTTCCCTCATTCTTAGTGAGTTTCTTTGAGGAAATAGGAATCCCCAAGTATTTGAAGGGAAGGGTGCCTTTCCTGAATCCTGATACTTGTAAGATATCAGCCATAATCTGATCAGGTACACCATTAAAGTAAATTTCAGTCTTCTCCTTATTTAAGCACAGCCCAGAAGCTGAAGAGAAGGTTGCAAAATCTCTCAGCATCCACATGATAGAGGCTGCAGTCCCTTTGGAAAATAGGAGAAGATCGTCAGCAAAAAGTAAATGGTTCAACTTCAGAGGACCACACATGGGGTGAAACCTAATATCATCTTGTTGACCCACCACATTAAGGATCCTAGACAGGTAACCCATGCACAAAGTGAAGAGAAGAGGAGACAGAGGATCTCCTTGCCTGAGACCACTTTTTCCTTTGAAAAAACCAAAGGAATTACCATTAAGTGTTAAAGAATAAGTAGGAGTGGTTACACAACTCATAATCCATCCAATGAATTTTTTAGGGAAATTCAGATAGGTGAGCATCTGTAGGAGAAAATCTCATTCAACACTATCATAGGCCTTCCTTAAATCAATCTTAAGGAGACACCGAGGGGAAGCAGCTTTCCTATTGTAAAGTCTCACTATGTCCTGGCAAATGAGCACATTTTCAACTATATTCCTCCCTTTGATGAATCCTCCTTGGTTAACACTAACTACCTCAAGCAACACATCCCCCAGTCTAGAACATAAAAGCTTGGCAATACATTTGTAAATTGTATTGCAACAAGCAATAGGTCTAAACTCAAGGACACTGGTAGGGTTATTGGTCTTGGGAATGAGAGTAATGTTGGTAGTATTTAGCTGTTTCAAAAGTTGGCCAGTAGTGAAAAAATCAGTAATAGCAGCACAGATTTCAGGCCCCACAATGTCCCAAGAGTCTTTAAAAAATTGGCTAGAATAGCCTTCAGGTCCAGGACTCTTATTGGATGGGATAGAAAAGAAGCATTGTTTGATTTCCTCAGGTGATACAGGTTTCAGAAGTCTTTGGGCCATCTGAACATCAACAACTCTCCCAGTTTTTACAGTAGCCTTTTAAATTCATATTTATGTACAAGTTAATTACCCTAACCTCTTAGGACTCAAAATTAGTCTCCACTAACATTTTGACAATAATTAAACTTTATTTCTTAATATTGTTCATAAATGGACTCAAAAACACAAAATTATGCTATAAACTTCAAATTAAATTTTAAAAATTATAAAAATTTCAAATAATTTCGAAATTTGAAATTTAAACTCATGAACATTCTGGAAAAATACCATGACACTCATAATGATCAAAACTTAGGTTAAAAATTTCGAAAATTTATCGAGAAAAACAATGTTGCGGTTTATCGATTTTAACAATTATGACCATAAAAATATGAGAAAAATTATTTTCATCAACTTTTCACTTTTAGATCTGAAATATATGATAAAATGCAACATGTGACGTTTTTCCTTTAGTTATGAAGTATGTTTTAGCATTATTACTAATTATAGTCACTATTTATGTGTTTTTTTCATCAAAAATTCATAAATCATGCATAAAGACTTCATTATAGCCAAATATTTTACAAACATATTGTAAAGTATCAAGTGACAACATACTAAATTTCCATGACCAGATTCGAAATATAACTCATATTAACCTATTTACCCATTTAAATACGATTTTAACTTGAAAAATCCATATTTCGAGCAATACAACTCATTTTATCATGAAAATTTACAGGCCATCAGTACATAATATATGTGAAAACATATCCAAAACCCACGGAAAAATTCGAAGTTTAGCTATTTTTCGTCCAAAAATGACATTTTTATCATAAAAATCACATTTTAATGCCAATATTATATAAAATGAACAATAAAATCCATAAATAAACCAAAATGTCCTAAAAATCATTTAGGACCAGAAACTTTTAACATGCAAGGTTATTTTGAGGTTTATCTTCATAAAACCAAATTAATTTGTTTTGTATGTTAATCATATAACTCGGAAAAACTATAAACCGATTTGCATGCAAACAACCTAAGGCTCATGATACCTCTTGTTAGAATTCATTAATCTCATTAATTTACATATTCATATATGAATAAATTTATTTAGTCATAAAATAAAAGCTAGATCTTATGCATGCAAACATAAACAAGATAAGAGAAGAAATCATCAATCTTACTATGTGATTTCGGATTAAAGGGCACCAACAAATTCACCTATTTGTTAGTTCTTGAGCTTTCCTTAAAATGGATGAACAAAGGTCCAAATTAGAACCTCTCCCAAATGTATATACCCAAGGAAACCTCTTAATAACTAATATTATTTTGTACTAGAAATAATACAAGTCTTACTTAAAATTTGACACAAAATAAATTTTGTACTCTTGTAATTTTCGGCCAAGAGAGAAGGATTTGTAAGATTTTTATTTCTCTAAAAATTTCTTCACAAGATAGAGAATAGAGTATTTTTCTTACACTAGAAAATTATTTGTTGAAGAAGTGAATAATGAAAGAAAAGCCCTTGTCTTTTCTATGTAGAAAACCGGTTGGAGGGGGAAGGAAAGCCCAATGCATGGTCTTGTGTTCTTCTCAAGACAAGACTAGGCATGCATGGCTACAATTAGGTAGCTAATCATTTTGTTTTCCACTTAAAATAATTAACACAATTTAAACCTTATACTCCCTCTTATTTTCGGCACACATGACATAAAATGGACGGTCCATTTTATTTTGTCATTTGTCAATTGTAACATATGTGATATGTTACTTGACTTATGAAATTGTAATGTATTTTTAACATATTAAAAATGAACATACTCATAAAATATGTCATATACAAAATCGACTAGTAATTCGTAATTACTTGTACCAAAACGGTTTATCAAATTATAAATTACAACGTCTTCTATTTATAATAAATTATTCATTCAATTTCAATTTTAATTGTTTCATAAACAATAATTTTATCCAAGTAATAAAACAATTCGATTACTTAGACCGTATCTAATTTAATCGAATTACAATGAGACACGTCAATTTTACTCACAAAATCATCCGTCAATTTTAAGCAATTTAATTAACTCGTATCGGCATACGATTAATTAAATAATCAATTAAGAGTATTTCCCTATAGGTATGACCTAAGGGGATCAACTGATCACCACCGTCGCACGACAGTAATGTCAAACTCTAGTCAGCCAATCATTACCGATATGTGTGGACCAGTTGACTGTAAAATATTACATCCCACATGTATTCTTAAAATGAGATTTAAACATGTGATCATCATGATCGACAGTTGTGATCGCATTATTGTCGGAGGACACATATTCCAACAGTTACATATTACAGGTAACATATTGTGTGACAATTGACAAATTGACAAAATAAAATGGAAATCCATTTTTACAAGTGCACCAGTTTTGCTAGCTTAAAATGGGCTTGTTTGTATTTGTTTATATTGTATAGCAAATAAAATAATAACCCTAAGATAACCTAGTCTTACACCTAGCATTTGGAGAAGAACAAAAGCTAAAAGGGAAGCACCATCCATTGGCCTTTTCTCCCCCATAGTGCCGGCACCCTCCTTCAAATATAGAGAAGTTGATCTCTATTTTTACTAGTGTAGTATTCATTCTTTACTCAGCACTTTACTCTATCTTCATCTCTCTAAAAAAAAGGTTTGAGAAATCATCAAAGTGTTCATCCAAGAATTCTAATACAAATATATGATTACTAGTGTAGTAATAAGGATATTATTAGAATTATTTTAAGGAGACTAGTATATTAATCTAGTTAATTAATATATTAGTTTAAGGGATTTGTCTTGGGTGAAATCAAAAGAGGATCTCTACATTGAGATTTTGGAGGATCATCCATTACATTTAAGCTCAAGAACAAATAAGGAAGGTGACGTTATTTGTGCCCTTATTTTCGAGCCATATAACAATGTAAGGGACATTATTTTTCTCATTTAATCTTTTATTTAGTTATGCATGCACTAGATCTAATGAATTCACATTAATATGTTAATCAGTTCACTATTAGAAGAGTCTAATAATAGGTATATGAACCTAACAATATGATGCATAAGGAGGTAGAGGTATATGTCGATGACATGATCGTCAAATCAAAAGAACGGGACGCCCACATCAGCGCCCTTCGGAACTTCTTCGCTCGTCTGCGGAAATGCAACATGAGACTAAATCCTCAAAAATGTGCATTCGGGGTCACCTCCGGAAAGCTTCTGGGACACGTCGTAAGCGAAAGAGGCATTGAGATTGATCCCACCAAAATCAAAGCCCTTAAACAAATCCCTTGGCCTAAGAACGAGAAGGAGATTCGGGGATTTCTCGGTCAGGTTCAATATATCAGCCGCTTCATAGCCAAACTCACCATGATTTGTGAACCAATCTTCAAGAAGCTTCGCGCCTCCGATCACACCGATTGGGACGACGACTGTCAAAAGGCCTTCGACAGGATAAAGGAAATCCTATCCAAACCTCCTGTCCTCATGCCACCTCAACAAGGAATTCCCTTATCCCTATACCTGACTGTCACCAACACAGCCATGGGAGCGATGCTAGCACAAACAGTCGACGGCGAAGAACGAGCTATCTACTACATCAGCAAAAAGTTCATCGAGTATAAGACAAGGTACACCCAACTGGAAAAGACATCCTTTGCCCTAGTGTGGTCAACAAAGAAGCTGCGACACTACATGCTCAGCTGCACAGTTCATATCTACTCCAAGATGGACACGGTCAAATACATCTTCGAAAAACCCGTACTAAATGGAAGGCTGTCTAGATGGACACTCATGCTATCCGAATTTGATCTCAAGTTCGTGCCCCTCAGGGTTATCAAGGGAAGGGCAGTCGCCGATTTCCTAGCAGAAAATCCCGTCAACGAAGATCCAACGGCCGACACATGGTCACTTCCTGACGAAGACATCCTTTGTGCCGACACCGACGCATGGGACCTATACTTTCATGGTGCATCAAATCTGAGAGGCTTCGGGGTAGGAATCCTTCTAATATCACCAGAGAGAGAACAAGTTCCGATCTCGGTCAAACTGGACTTCGCCGTCACCAACAATGCCGCCGAATATGAAGCATGCCTTATCGGCCTACAAGCAGCCATAACACATGGCATCATCGCTCATCATCAATCAGGTGTCCGGATCATGGAAAATCCGAAGCGACAGGTTAGCACTCTACCGAGCAAAAATCAATCAAGAGGCCGAGTTCTTCGACCAAGTCGACTACTTCCACTTACCACGAGAGGAAAATCAATTTGCGGATGCCCTGGCAAAACTTTCCGCACTCGTCAACATACCTGACGAAGTGACATCGATGCCCCTATGTGTTGAGAGAAGGAGCGAGCTAGCTCACATCTGCGCCATCAACAACGACGAGGAAAACCATGTCGAACCTTGGTACCAAGCCATCCTCAATTACAAAACAAAAAACGAATTCCCTCCCAACTCTGATACAAGAGGACAAAGAGCCATCCGTTTACTTGCATCATAATTCGTGATAAACCAAGAACAACTATATAAAAGAACACCCCAAGGGATTCTCCTCCTTTCCATTGACCATCACAAAGCCAAAAAGGTCATGGGAGAGGTCCACGACGGAGAATGTGGCCCTCACATGAGCGCAATGATGCTGACCCAAAAAATCATGCGGTTAGGCTACTACTGGACCACCATGGAGGCCGTTTGCCGCCACTACGTCAAACATTGCCACAATTGCCAAATCTTCGCCAACATACAACACATACCACCGTCCCTTTTATACACCATGACATCACCCTGGCCTTTCTCAACCTGGGGCATCGACATCATCGGGAAAGTCAACCCGATATGCACTAAAGGGCATTGCTTCATCCTCGCCGCCATCGACTATTTCACCAAATGGGTGGAAGCACAGTCCTATGCAGTCTTGACCGCCAAACAAGTGGCCAAGTTCATCCAGGATAACATCATCTGCAGATATGAGGTACCCCACGAAATCATCAGCGATCAAGGCTCTTACTTCCGGGCGGAAACACAAGCCTTGCTGGACAAATACAAGATCAAACGACGTCGATAATCCCCCTACCGTCCCCAAACCAACGAAGCGGTGGAGGCAGCAAACAAAACTCTTGTCACCATTATCAAGAAAATGCAAGATAATTACCGCGATTGGCCGAGCAAACTCCCATTCGCACTCTGGGGATACCGAAACTCCATTCGAACACCGACAAGAGCCACACCCTTTTACCTAGCATACGGTATGGAGGCGGTTCAGCCGATAGAATTAGAGGTCCCATCTCTAAGTATCCTACTGGAAAGTCAGGTCCCTGAGGCGGAATGAACCCGTCGAAGGTTAGAACAACTCACTCTTCTAGACGAACGGCGGCTCAACGCCCTGCACAACGTCCAGCTATACCAACGACGTATACAACGAGCATTCAACAAAAATGTTAAACCCAGGAATATCAAGCAAGACGACTTGGTCCTCAAGTCGGTTTGGGTACCATTACCCGACGATCCGAGGGGGAAATTCAAACTCAATTGGGCCGGGCCATACCTGGTCAAGAAAATACTTTCGGAGGGCACAATGAGAGTGAGTGACCTAGACGGGGAGGATTTTACAAACCCGACCTGTTGGAGTAAGTGTCCCCGACAATAATGCGATCACAATTGTCGATCATATTGATCACATATTTAAATCTCATATCAAGAATACGAAAGGGATGATACATTACATATATAGTCAACTGGTCCACACATATCGGTAATGATTGACTGGCTAGAGTTTGACATTACTGTCGCGCGACGGTGGTGATCAGTTGATCTCTTGAGGTCACACCTAAAGGACGATTCCCTTAATTGAAAAAGGTTAATCAATTGTATGTCGATACAGATTAATTAATTCCTTAAAATTGAACAAATTATTATCATAAGAGAGAAAATGACAACTTATTATAATGTGATTAAATAAGATTTTATTTAGTAATTTAAGAAGTTATATTACTAAAATTAATCGGTGTTTGCGAAACACGCGAGATGAGAATGATAAGTTAGTTATAATTACAAGATGTTGTGAATTATACTAACTAGTATTTAAATGACCATTTTATGAGAAAGTAATTTTGAATTACTAGTCAATTTGTTAAATGTGATTTATTTAATTTGTAAATAATATTTAATTTGTTAAATATGCATTTTAAATTAAAACATGACATAAGACATGTCACATGTCACAAGACATACAATTGTACAATTGACAAAAATAAAATGGATTCCATATTACACATAAAAACCGAAATATTGGTGGGCTTTTTAGTAGTTTTGTCTTATTCATTTGTCTTATTCATTTGTCTATGACACTTGATAGTGACTTGACAATGAAAAAGCCTTACACCGTTAGTCTTGTGAAGACAAAAAGGAAAAAGGAAAAGGGTCCATATAGGCCCTCTACCCACCGGTTTTGGAGGCTACATTTTAGAGTGTTTTTTCTCTATAATTCATTCTCTTATGTTTTTATGATAAAATACCACCTTCTCTCTCTTGTTCTTCATAAAATTCATTTTTATGAATCTAATTTGTACAAATCAATCACTAATAATACTAGTAGTAGTATATGAGTGTTAGTAACCGATTTTAAGGTAAACCACATTACAAATATCTAGTACATATTATTTTGTGGGATTTTGGGATAGTCTTGGGTGCTACTTATTGGAGGGCTTCTATTTTGAAGTCATGGATGATCATCCTAATGTATTATCTAGCTCAAGAACAAATAAAGGTAGGTGACCTTCATTTGTGCCCATTTGGCCGAATTATTGATGGTGAGAAAATGATTTTTTTATCTCTTCTTATTTTTGTTTGCATGCATAAGATCTAGAATTTATTTTATGACTAAATAAATTTTAACATATATGAATATGTAAGTTAATGAGATATAGATTTCTAACAAGTGGTATCAGAGCCTTAGGTTGTTTGCATGCAAATCGGTTATAATTTTTCCGAGTTATACGATTAACATATAAAACTTATAAATTTGTGTTTATTAAGATATATCACGAAATCAATTATGCATATTAAAGTTTCTGTTTCTAAAATTTATTTAGGATATTTTGGTTAATTTATGGATTTTTATTGTTCATTTTATATTATAATGGCATTAAAATGTGATTTTATGATAAAAATGTCATTTTTGGACTAAAATTAGCTAAACTTCGTTTTTTACGGTGGTTTTTGGATATGTTTTCACATATATTATATTTAGATGACTTGTAAAGTTTCATAATTTTATGAGTTTTTATGCTCGAAATATGGATTTTTCATGATAAAAATCGAATTTAAATGAAAAATAGGTTAATATGAGTAATATTTCGAATCTGGTTATAGAAATTTAGTATGTTGTCACATGCAATTTTACAAGATGTGTGTAAAATAATTGGCTATAATGAAGTCTTTATGCATTATTTATGAATTTTTGATGAAAAATAACATAAATAGTGACTTTTATTAGTATAAATTGCTAAAACATACTTCATGACTAAGAAAAAACGTCAGATGTTGCATTTTATCTTACTTTTCAGATCTAAAAGTGAAAAGTAAATAAAAATAATTTTCTCATATTTTTATGGTAATAATTGATAAATCCGATAAACCGCAACATTGTTTTTCTCGATAAATTTCGAAATTTTTAACCTAAGTTTTTGAATATTATGAGTGTCATGGTATTTTTCCAGAATGATCATGAGTTTAAATTTCAAATTTCAAATTTATTTGAAATTTTTATGATTTATTTGAAGTTTATGGCATTATATTGTAATTTTAAGTCCTTTTATGAACAATATTAAGAAATATAAGTTAATTATTGTCAATATGTTAGTGGAGACTAATTTTGAGTCCTAAGATGGTTAGGATAATTAACTAGTACATAAATATGAGTTTATGTAATTATTGTGATTTTTAAAAGGTTAAATCACGCAAATCCGTAAAAACCGATTAATATACGATATTGGCTCTTTAAAGGCGATTTAGTATAAAATTGGGCATGTTCATACATATTATAATGCTGCATTTTATTTATGATTGTCATAATTTTATTTTATGTAATTTTTGAATTATGTAATTTTACTTAGTATGGCCTTAGTTTTTAATTGATATTACCCGAAATGTATGGGAATATCGATTCGGTTGTAATTTATTGTGATCTCGTATCACCGTTTTGTAATTTAATAGATTTATTTTATTTTAATTACAGATGTATAATAGGAAATTATGTAATTTGTTATGTAATTTATTTATTCCGAAGATCCTTGAAGACGGTGCCACTCGAGAAGGCGATCCAGTAAAGACGGTGTTGCCTTGATATGCGTGCCAAGACCGAAGTTCAAGGGACCAAAGGAGTTGGTTTCCAAATTTGTAATAGTTAAATTAGATTTACTATTTTAGGAAGGCCATACTAGGATTTTTATTATGCTTTGCATTTTATTTATATGTTGCATTCATCGCTAAATCGCCATAACTAAAACATGCATTGCCATTTTTTATCGAGTTTATCGACCGTGTCAATTACAATTATCATAGTTCACCGCTTTAGTTCACTTAAAACGTGATAGATAATAAATTGACATGACCTCTCGCTAAAATAAACAATTGAGACTTAGCCTTACCAAAAAGTAGAAACCATGAAAACCTATTTCGTGAGGGAGTGCACTCGGCCACACCGGGGTACAAACCTTGTTACGTAGGGGAGGTGGGTGATAAATGTCTATCCACCGAATTTATGTTAATAAAGGGTATTTCGGCACACCGTGCCCTAAGTTAATATGAATTTGGATCATGGACACATTTATTCGAAATTTGGGTTGAACTCAACGAAAGTATTCTCGACGGTTGCCGGATGTGTTTCGGGCTAAAGATAAATATTAATGTAATTTTATCGACCAAGAGTTCTAAAAGTAGAATCGATTAAAGAGTTAATCCACCGAGTTATATTAATAAAGGGTATTTCGGCACACCGTGCCCCAAGTTAATATGAATTTGGATCTTGGAATCATTTATCATAGTTGGGTAGAGGTCACTATGTAAATGCTTTACTTGTTATTTACAAGTATTAATAAAACGATAAATGTTAAGTTTTCCACTATTCCGTTATCATATTGTTCTATTTCTTTACCACAATTCATATACGATATCATTTCGATTTTTGACTCAAATCTCCATTAAAACATCGTAACTAAAGACAAAATTTGAATTTTTCTTCTAAAAACCTCGTATTATCCATTGTAAGGATCTCTTGTGAAGAGTATAGATAAAAGTTATTCGTGATCAAAAGGGTTTTTGATTCTTGACTAACATATCTACTTACAATGAATTGTTTCTCATATACTTAATTGAGTTAAGTACTTTGAAACGTTACATCATTTTGGTAACTAGATTTGTTTGAAATCAAAATTGACCAAAATACCGCAACCACTTCAATGAAAGTTTTAAGACTAAACAAATGAATTGAAGAGTAGTCTTCACGAAATTCAATTTTGCTTCTCTAAGCAAAAACTCATTGAATTGAGTGGGAGTATTCTCTTAAACCGTTAAGAAAAGGACGAAGTTCAAAGAAGTAAAATTAGAATGGAATTGATACAAGGTAATGTTAAAAGTAACGTTATTGAGAATAGCAATACTAAACCTATCAAGCCCGACCGATAAAGTTTCCACTGTCTTAATTGATGGACGCTAGAAAGGAAACTACCCCAAATTATTGAAGAATCAACAAGTTAGTTGTGGGACATCTAATGGGACCTTCTTCTTTAAATGTTTATTTGATTGACATAAGTTTTGCTAGTACCATTTCGTCAATATTAGAAACCGATGGTGGTTTTCGTCATTGTATGCGATACATAGGATGATTAGAATATGACGACTAGCATCAAATAATATCGAGAGATAGAGTCATTGTGTACTCAATCTAGTTTTTGGGTTTATAGTTGTACTTAATTGTGACTATTAAGTGCATAAACTCTAAATAAGAATATAAACTTGTTAAGATACAAAAGAGGTTTCACTTTTGTGACCCTATACACCATGATTTGATGTATGGCTAGTCCATTATCAAGGTGATTATATTGTAAACCAAACTAGAATGACATATCATGTAGATGATACAAGACTCAAATTGGTAACCCAAGATTAAATCTTAAATTCTGGAAGGATGAACGCAAAGAGTTATCAAGTACTGTTGGAACCATTAGATTGTTAATCTTATGGTATATGCGTATCTTGTATTCAAAGCAAGATGTCTCGTGCCTTTTGGTTGAAAAGGAGATCGAGGTTGTAAATCATTGATCCAAAATAGGTTGATCATTTTCTTTTACCAAAGATTTAAGTTGACGCTAATGTGTTCACTTAATAAGGTAAATAGAGAAATCTTTGAAGAAGTTCAAAGAGTTCAAGGAATCACGATTTAGTCGTGATGGGATTATCAAAGTGAAGACTTTGATATAAGCCAAATGAAATGTGATATAGTATCACAAGTTAATCTCTCTTAGCACGCATTATGTGATAATGTGTGGTTGGATAAGAAATCAAACGATATTCGATATGGTTTGTATTTTAATCAAGTTACTTTGAGTTACTTGATCCTTTTGGCGATTTTATCATTTTGTCTAAATTATTTTTCCACTAAATCTAAACGATTCATATGAGATATGAAATGGTAGAGTACCATGTTTGTAAGTTTTCAAAATAAACAAATGCTCATTTTTCCTTATTATAATCACGAGTACAACGGGTTTGTGGCTCGTGAAGCTGTCTCTCTAGAATACAAGTTTATTTCTAGAAGACAGAGTGGGAGAAATTATTCAAGAGCCACACAAAGAATGTTATGTCGCAAGAAACTGGTCTTTCTTGGCTACATGAGACGTTTTGTGTAAGGCGTTGTTTCTTCAAAACCTAGGAGGTTAAAGTCATCACTTGTTGAAGATGATGAATTAGTGTTACTTTTAGAAAGTAAAGAGCTTGCAACTTACAAAGAAATTATTTGATTCAAGTTGATTACTTCTGGAAAGTAATGAACATATGACTTACATGAGAGTGTTTAAGTCATAACTCAATACAAGGCTTAGAGCCATGAAAATCCGAAATAAATTCCAAGTGAATTGTTAGATATCAAAGCTTGATTAGTGGCAAAGGGTTTTTGCACTAGTTGAGAAGCTTAAGTCTAAGGATTGTGTTTCATTATGATGAGATATATATAGCGAGTGAATCCAAAAACCCACTTCTTCAAAGAAGAAATGTATTCGATACATATTATTGTTAGATATTATTAATCTCATTAATTTACATATTCATATATGTGAGAAATTATTTAGTCATAAAATAATTACAAATCTTATGCATGCAAACAAAAATAGAAGTAAAGAAGAAATCGTTTTCCTTACTATGTGATTTCGGTTTTATGGGCACCAACAAGATCTCCTTCTTGTTAGTTCTTGAGCTTTCCAACAATGGATGAACACGATTCAAGTTTAGAATCTCTCCCAAAAGCATATACCCAAGGAAACCTCTTAATAACTAATATTATTATGATCTAGTAACAATATTAGTCTTACTTAAAATATGACACAAAAATTAATTTTGTTCTCTTGAAAAATCGGTTCAAGAGGGAGTGATTATGTGAGTTTATTTCTCTATAATTTTCACAAATTGCAGAGAGTAGGATAATTTCTTACAATAGAAATTTTTATGATAATTGTGAATGAATAAATTGTAGAGGAAACACTCTCTATTCCCTTGGTAAAACCGGTTGGAGGGAGTAGTTTGTCCAATGCACGGGCTAGTTTTTCTACCCAAGAAAAGATAGGCATGCAAGGCTAAGACTATAGGTAATTATTGTGTTTTCCACTTTAAAAATAATCAACACAATTTTTATCCTAAAACTCCCTCCATTTCGGTACACACACATAAAATGGATGAGTCCATTTTATTTGTGATTTTGTCAATATGTCACATGTGACACATTACATGACATCTTATATATAAAATGTATTTTTAACAATTAAAAAACAACATATTAATAAAATATGTCACTTATAAAAATTAACATAGTAATTCATAATTACTTGTACCAAAAGTGTTTCCGAATTATAAACTACAACATTCTGTATTTATAATAATTTATTCATTCCGTTTAAATTGTTTCCGTAAACAATAATTTCATCTAAGTAATAAAACAATTCGATTACTTAGACCGTATCTCATTTAATCAAATTACAATAAGATACGTTAACTTTACTCACAAAATCATCCGTCAATTTTAAGCAATTTAATTAACTCGTATCGGCATACGATTAATTAAATAATCAATTAAGAGTATTCCCTATAGGTATGACCTAAGGGGATCAACTGATCACCACCGTCGCGCACGACAAAGAATGTCAAACTCTAGTCAGCCAATCATTACCGATATGTGTGGACCAGTTGACTGTAAAATATTACATCCCACATGTATTCTTAAAATGAGAATTAAACATGTGATCATTATGATCAACAGTTGTGATCGCATTATTGTCGGAGGACACTTATTCCAACAATCTCTCACTTGTCCTCGACAAGTGTGCGTCACCAATTCTCTTGTCCTATTACTATCTCCCACTCAATGCAAGGTGTCTTTCAGGTCGTACTTGCAAGTGATCATATCGAGAGTGGTTTCCTCGATCTGGAGAATAACTGATTGACAAGAATCATCTACCATAGATACCTTCCGAGCGTGGCCACGCATTTCCAGTTCATTACTCCTCGAGTGGCCCTGAGATATTGTTTTAACCCTGACAAGGGGGTGGACAATTCCTATCGCACTTATTCCCTTCGATTAGCCACAGCCATCATAACCCAAAATATGCCCATTTGATCCCATTTACGAAGGTCGTAGTAACACAAATCAAAGTTAATCTGAAATTGTGCCACCTTAGGTGAAGAGTCTTTAGTCAAA
The DNA here is from genome assembly GCF_048544455.1 of Silene latifolia. Taxonomy (NCBI): domain Eukaryota; kingdom Viridiplantae; phylum Streptophyta; class Magnoliopsida; order Caryophyllales; family Caryophyllaceae; genus Silene; species Silene latifolia. Next base: position 71,539,056 of record NC_133531.1, read on the forward strand.
AGAATCGACTCATTAGAATACTATAGTAGCTCTCGCCATGACCAGGCTATATAAATTTGCCAGAACTCTATAAGCGGTCATAAGGCCCGACAGAGTGTTCCTAACAGTCTGCCTATGTGATAGACTAGTCATCTCATATGACTCTATAGCATTTGAACTTGTCATCAATCGCATCACACTCTAGTCACTTCGAGACGTCACCTCATAAAAGTGACTATGGGCGAATACCATGTTAATCCGGGTTCACTTTAACGGGGTTCAATATTGTCTCTACAACTCGTTTGGATGTAACAAAGTATAAAAGGAGTTTTCAGATTTAAAAAAAAAAAACTCGAACGACAAATGTGATTATCATATGAGTAGTCAATACTTGATTACTACTTCATATCCAATTTAGATCTTATATGTAGTTGTTCATCTCAATTCAATTGAAATGACATGACTCATCATGTTAAGCCTATGAGAAGGCTTTGGTTAGTAGGTTTTATCAACTTCTTGTATCTTACTCAACCTTACTACATACTCGTTTTCCTTTGTAATGTATACATTTGCATTACAAAACTTTCTGAGTACGTGTCGAGATCCAATCAAGATATAAGCCCTCTAGCCTTAGAATAGCTCCCACTGTTTTCACAGTGTGTGGGACTCATCCTTCTTGCACATCCCATGATTGCAAGTGTACTCAATTTCCGTTGTAAATATTTCTCATTGTTCTTTATTGCCTAGAACGATTCTAGAAAATCTATTTCTTAAATAACATAGCCACAATGGTATCTTAACCATCCTAATGTGTTTTGATTATGGTTTTGTCGGAAACCATGCGCAATCTCAATTGTCAATTGTCACTTGTGTAACACCCTTACACAAAATTGCATCAAAAACACTTTGCATTACATCCTTAATGCTTCTGCAAGCACTTAAGGGTAATCTTTATGGCTTACTTGGTAACTATTACTTAAATTCGATTTGAAACAATTCATCATACTCAAAGTATATGAAGTGTTATACATCATTTCCTATTTAATTGATTCGGCAGCGGAAGCAAATAGAATCAACCAAATATGTTCAATTCGATTAAACTAGTCATGAACCTTATCAACATAAGACTCCTTATTTGACATTAATATCATGTGGATTTATCTCCATAAATCCGGATATTAAGATGTATTATTTTTCTCCTAGTCTTAAATCATTCCGAATAATCAATATGTTATCCACATATAAGACTAATTAAAATTTCTGTAACTCCCACTAAACTCCATGTATAAACACAACTTCTCGACTTATCGAGAAAAGTTTTATAACATGATCAAAACATTGATTCCAACTCATTGATGTCCTACTTAAGACTCTCTCTTAAGTTTCACATTATCTTAGGATGGCAAGAATCTACAAAACTCGAGACATGTATTGAATACATTCCTTCTAATTGAAGAAGTGGGTTTTAGATTCACTCGCTATATGTATATCATCATAATGAAACACAATCCCTAAGAAGATCCAAATAGAATAAAGCATTTCAACTAGTGCAAAACCCTTTGCAACCAATCAAGCTTTGTTATCTAACAATTCACTTGGAATTTATTTCGGATTTTCATGGCACTAAGCCTTGTATTGAGTTGTGAGTTAAACACTCTCATGTAAGTCATATGTTCATTACTTTCCAGAAGTAATCAACTTGAATCAAACAATTTCTTTGTAAGTTGCAAGCTCTTTACTTTCTAAAACTAACACTAATTCATCATATTCAACAAGTGATGACTTTAACCTCCTAGGTTCTGAAGAAACCACGTCTTACACAAAACGTCTCATGTAGACAAGAAAGACCAGTTTCTTGTGACATAACATTCTTTGTGGCTCTTTGAATAATTTCCCCCACTCCGTCTTCTAGAAATAAACTTGTATTTTAGAAAGACAGCTTCACGAGCCACAAACCCGTTGTACTCGTGATTATAATAAGGAAAAATGAGTATTTGTTTCTTTTGAAAACATACAACCATGGTACCCTACCATTTCATATCTCATATGATTCGTTTTAGATTTAGTGGAAAAATAATTTAGACAAAATGATAAAATCCCCAAAAGGATCAAGTAACTCAAAGGAACTTGATCGAAGTCCAAACCATATCGAATAGCGTTTGATTTCTTATCCAACCACACATTATCCCATAATATGTGTTAAGAGAGATTAACTTGTGATACTATATCACATTTCATTTGGCTTATATCAAAGTCTTCACTTTGATAATCCCATCACGACTAAATCCTGATTCCTTGAACTCTTTGAACTTTTTCAAAGATTTCTCTATTTACCTTATTAAGTGAATACATTAGCGTCAACTTAAATCGTTGGTAAAAGAAAATGATCAACCTATTTTGGATCAATGATTTACAACCTCGATCTCCTTTTCAACCAAAAGGCAGGAGACATATTGCTTTGAATACAAGATACGCATATACCATAAGATCTAATGGTTTCAAGAGTACTTGATAACTCTTTGCGTTCATCATTCCAAAATCTAAGGTTTAATCTTGTGGTACCAATTTGAGTCTTGCATCATCTTCATGATGTATCATTCTAGTTTGGTTTAGAATATATATTCACCTTGATAATGGGCTAGCCATACATCAAATCATGGTGTATAGGGTCACAAAAGTGAAACCTCTTTTGTATCTTAACAAGTTTATATTCTTATTCAGAGTTTATGCACTTAATAGTCACAATTAAGTACAACTTTAAACCCAAAAACTAGATTGAGTACACAATGACTCTATCTCTCAACATCATTGTTGCTAGTCGTCATATTCTAATCATCCTATGTATCAAATACAATGATGAAAACCACCACCGGTTTCTAATATTGACGAAGTAGTACTAGCAAAATTTATGTCAATCAAATAAACATTTAAAGAAGAAGGTCCCATTAGATGTCCCACAACTAACTTGTTGATTCTTCAATAATTTGGGGTAGTTTCCTTTCTAGCGTCCAACAATTAAGACAATGGAAACTTTATCGGTCGGGATTGATAGGTTTAGTATCGTTATTCTCAATAACTTAACTTTTAACATTACCTTGTATCAATTCCATTCTAATTTTACTTCTTTGAACTTCGTCCTTTTCTTAACGGTTTAAGAGAATGCTCCCACTCATTTCAATGAGTCTTTGCTTAGAGAAGCAAAATTGAATTTCTTGAAGACTACTCTTCAATTCATTTGTTTAGTCTTAAAACTTTCATTGAAGTGGTTGCGGTATTTTGGTCAATTTTGATTTCAAACAAATCTAGTTACCAAAATGATGTAACGTTTCAAAGTACTTAACTCAATTAAGCATATGAGAAACAATTGTAAGTAGATATGTTAGTCAAGAATAAAAAACCTTTTTGATCACAAATAACTTCCATCTATACTCTTCACAAGAGATCCTTACAATGGATAATTCGAGGTTTTAGAAGAAAATTCATATTTGTCTTTAGTTACGATGTTTTAATGGAGATTTGAATCAAAAATCGAAATGATATCGTATATGAATTGCGGTAAAGAAATAGAACAATATGATAACGGAATAGTGGAAAACTCAACATCTATCGTTTTATTAATACTTGTAAATAACAAGTAAAGCATTTACATAGTGACCTCTACCCAACTTTGATAAATGATTCCAAGATCCAAATTCATATTAACTTGGGCACGGTGTGGCCGATGAATCCCTTATCAATATAACTCGGTGGATTAACTCTTTAATCGATTCTACTTTTAGAACTCTTGGTCGATAAAATTACATTAATATTTATCTTTAGTCCAGAACACATGCGACTACGGTCACGAATACTTCCGTTGAGCTCAATCCAAATTTCGAATAAATGTGTCCATGATCCAAACCCACATTAACTTGGGCACGGTGTGGCCGATAAATCCCTCATCAACATGAATTCGGTGGATAGACATTTGTCACCCACTTCCCCTACGTAACAAAGTTTGTACCCCGGTATGGCCGAGTGCACTCCCTCACGAAATAGGTTTTCATGGTTTCTACTTTTTGGTAAGGCTAAGTCTCAATTGTTTATTTTTAGCTAGAGGTCATGTCAATTTATTATCTATCACGTTTTAAGTGAACTAAAGCGGTGAACTACGATAATTGTAATTGACACGGTCGATAAACTCGATAAAATGATGATGCATGTTTTAGTTATGGCGATTTAGCGATGCATGCAACATATAAATAAATTCAAAGCATAAATTAAATCCTAGTATGGCCTTCCTAGAATAGTAAATCTAATAAACTATTACAAATTCGGAAACCAACTCCATTGGTCCCTTGAACTTCGGTCTTGGTACGCATTTCAAGGCAATAATTTCTTTAATGGATCGCCTTCTCGAGTGGCACCGTCTTCAAGGATCTCCGAAATAAATAAATTACATAATTTCATATTATACATTTGTAATTCAAGTAAAAATAAATCTATTAAATTACAAAACGGTGATACGAGATCACAATAAATTACAACCGAATCGATATTCCCATACATTTCGGGTAATATCAATTAAAAACTAAGGCCATACTAAGTAAAATTACATAATTCAAAAATTACATAAAATTAAAATATGACAATCATAAATAAAATGCAGCATTATAGTATGTATGAACATGCCAAATTTTATGCTAAATCGCCTTTAAGGAGCCAGTATCGTATATTAATTGGTTTTTACGGATTTGCGTGATTTAACCTTTTATAATCACAATAATTACATAAATTCATATTTATTTACAAGTTAATTACCCTAACCAACTTAGGACTCAAAATTAGTCTCCACTAACATATTGACAATAATTAACTTATATTTCTTAACATTGTTCATAAATAGACTCAAAAAATACAATAATATGTCATAAACTTCAAATAAATCATAAAATATTCAAATAAATTCAAAATTTTAAATTTAAACTCATGAACATTCTGGAAAAAAACCATGACACTCATAATGCTCAAAACATAGGTTAAAAATTTCGAAAATTTATCGAGAAAAACAATGTTGCGGTTTATCGGATTTATCAATTATTACCATAAAAATATGAGAAAAATATTTTTATTAACTTTTCAATTTGAGATCTGAAATATGTGATAAAAAGCAACATGTGACGTTTTTTTTTAGTCATGAAGTATGTTTTAGCAATTTTTACTAATTAAAGTCACTATTTATGTGATTTTTCATCAAAAATTCATAAATCATGCATAAAAACTTCATTATAGCCAAATATTTTACACACATCTTGTAAAATTGCATGTGACAACATACTAAATTTCCATGACCAGATTCGAAATATAACTCATATTAACCTATTTTTCCATTTAAATACGATTTTAAATTGAAAAATCCATATTTTGAGTACAACTCATTTTATCATGAAAATTTACAGGCCATCAGTAGATAATATATGTGAAAACAAATCCAAAAACCACTGGAAAAATTGAAGTTTAGCTATTTTTAGTCCAAAAATGATATTTTTATCATAAAATCACATTTTAATGCCATTATTATGTAAAATGAACAATAAAAATCCATAAATAAACCAAAATATCCTAAATACATTTTAGGACCAGAAACTTTAACATGCAATTAAATTTCGTGATATTTCATAATAAACACAAATTTATAAGTTTTGTTTGTTAATCGTATAACTCGGAAAAACAATAACCGATTTGTATGCAAACAACCTAATGCTCTTGATACCGCTTGTTAGATATTATTAATCTCATTAATTTATATATTCATATATGCGAGAAATTATTTAGTCATAAAATAATTACAAATCTTATGCATGCAAACGAAAATAGAAGTAAAGAAGAAATCGTTTTCCTTACTATGTGATTTCGGTTTTATGGGCACCAACAAGATCTCCTTCTTGTGAGTTCTTGAGCTTTCCAACAATGGATGAACAAGATTCAAGTTTAGAATCTCTCCCAAAAGCATATACCCAAGGAAACCTCTTAATAACTAATATTATTATGATCTAGTAACAATATTAGTCTTACTTAAAATATGACACAAAAATTAATTTTGTTCTCTTGAAAAATCGGTTCAAGAGGGAGTGATTATGTGAGTTTATTTCTCTAGAATTTTCACAAATTGTAGAGAGTAGGATAATTTCTTACAATAGAAATTTTTATGATAATTGTGAATGAATAAATTGTAGAGGAAACACTCTCTTTTCCCTTGGTAAAACCGGTTGGAGGGAGTAGTGTGTCCAATGCATGGGCTAGTTTTTCTACCCAAGAAAAGATAGGCATGCAAGGCTAAGACTATAGGTAATTATTGTGTTTTCCACTTTAAAAATAATCAACACAATTTTTATCCTAAAACTCCCTCCATTTCGGTACACACACATAAAATGGATGAGTCCATTTTATTTGTGATTTTGTCAATATGTCACATGTGACACATTACATGACATCTTATATATAAAATGTATTTTTAACAATTAAAAATCAACATATTAATAAAATATGTCACTTATAAAAATTAACATAGTAATTCATAATTACTTGTACCAAAAGTGTTTCCGAATTATAAACTACAACATTCTGTATTTATAATAATTTATTCATTCCGTTTCAATTGTTTCCGTAAACAATAATTTCATCTAAGTAATAAAATAATTCGCTTATTTAGACCGTGTCTCATTTAATCAAATTAGAATAAGATACGTTAACTTTACTCACAAAATCATCCGTCAATTTTAAGCAATTTAATTAACTCGTATCGGCATACAATTAATTAAATAATAAATTAAGAGTATTTCCCTATAGGTATGACCTAAGGGGATCAACTGATCACCACCGTCGCACGACAACAATGTCAAACTCTAGTCAGCCAATCATTACCGATATTTGTGGACCAGTTGACTGTAAAATATTACATCCCACATGTATTCTTAAAATGAGATTTAAACATGTGATCATTATGATCAACAGTTGTGATCGCATTATTGTCGGAGGACACTTATTTCAACAGTTATGAGTTTTTGCAATCCTAAGATAATGTGCAACTTAAGAGATGGTCTTGAGTAGGACATCAATGAGTTGGAATCAATGATTTTATCATGGTATAAAAATTTTCCCGATAAGTCGAGAAGTTGTGTTTATACATGAAGTTTAGTGAGAGTTACGAAAATTTTAGTAGTCTTATATGTGGATGACATATTGATCATTGCGAATGATTTAAGACTTTGGAGAAATATAGTACATCTTTAATATCCGAATTTATGGAGATAAATCCACATGATATTAGCTTCAAATAAGGAGTCTTATGTTGATAAGATTCATGACTAGTTCAATCGAATTGAACATACTTAATTGATTCCATTTGCTTCCGCTGCCGAATCAATTAAATAGGAAATGATGTATAGCACTTCATATACTTTGAGTATGATGAATTGTTTCAAATCGAATTTAAGTAATAGTTACCAAGTAAGCCATAAAGATTACCCTTAAGTGCTTGCAGAAGCATTAAGGATGTAATGCAAAGTGTTTTTGAAGCAATTTTTTGTAAGGGTGTTATACAAATGACAATTGACAATTGAGATTGCGCATGGTTTCTGACAAAACCATAATCAAAACACATTAGGATGGTTAAGATACCATTGTGGCTATGTTATCTAAGAAATAGATTTTCTAGAATCCTTCTAGGCAATAAAGAACAATGAGAAATATTTACAACGGAAATTGAGTACACTTGCAATCATGAGATGTGCAAGAAGGATGAGTCCCGCACACTGTGAAAACAGTGGGAGCTATTCTAAGGTTAGAGGGCCTATGTCTTGATTGGATCTCGACACGTACTCAGAAAGTTTTGTAATGCAAATGTATACATTACAAAGGAAAACGAGTATGTAGTAAGGTTGAGTAAGGTACAAGAAGTTGATAAAACCTACTAATCATAGCCTTCTCATAGGCTTAACATGATGAATCATGTCATTTCAATTAAATTGAGATGAACAACTACATTCAAGATCAAACTGGATTATAGAATATGAAGTAGTAATCAGGCATTGACTATTCATATGTGATAATCGCATTTGTCGTTCGAGTTTTACTTTAAAACTCTTTTTATTATACTTTGTTACATCCAAACGGGTTGTGTGACGATATTGAACCCCGTTAAAGTGAACCCGGATTAACATAGTATTCGCCCATAGTCACTTGTATGAGGTGACGTCTCGAAGTGACTAGAGTGTGATGCGATTGATGGCAAGTTCAGTGCCATACAGTCATGTGAGATGACTAGTCGATCACATAGGCATACTGTTAGGAACACTTTGTCGGGCAGTGACCGCTTATAGAGTTCTGGCAAATTTATATAGCCTGGTCGTGGCGAGAGCTACTATAGTATTCTAATGAGTCGATTCTTTTGACTAAAGACTGTTCGCCTAAGGTGGCACAGTTTCAGATTAACTTTGATTTGTGTTACTACGACCTTCGTAAATGGGGTCAAATGGGCATATTTTGGGTTATGATGGCTGTGGCTAGTCGAAGGGAATAAGTGCGATAGGAATTGTCCACCCCCTTGTCAGGGTTAAAACAATATCTCAGGGCCACTCGAGGAGTAATGAACTGGAAATGCGTGGCCACGCTCGGATGGTATCTATTTTATATAACTCCGGTCAATCAGTTATTCTCCAGATCGAGGAAACCACTCTCGATATGATCACTTGCAAATACGACCCGAAAGACACCTTGCATTGAGTGGGAGATAGTAATAGGACAAGAGAATTGGTGACGCACACTTGTCGAGGACAAGTGGGAGATTGTTGGAGTAAGTGTCCCCGACAATAATGCGATCACAATTGTCGATCATATTGATCACATATTTTAATCTCATATCAAGAATACGAAAGGGATGATACATTACATATATAGTCAACTAGTCCACACATATCGGTAATGATTGGCTGGCTAGAGTTTGACATTACTGTCGTGCGACGGTGGTGATCAGTTGATTCCTTGAGGTCACACCTAAAGGACGATTCCCTTAATTGAAAAAGGTTAATCAATTGTATGTCGATACAGATTAATTAATTCCTTAAAATTGAACAAATTATTATCATAAGAGAGAAAATGACAACTTATTATAATGTGATTAAATAAGATTTTATTTAGTAATTTAAGAAGTTATTTTACTAAAATTAATCGGTGTTTGCGAAACACGCGAGATGAGAATGATAAGTTAGTTATAATTACAAGATGTTGTGAATTATACTAACTAGTATTTAAATGACCATTTTATGAGAAATTAATTTTGAATTACTAGTCAATTTGTTAAATGTGATTTATTTAATTTGTAAATGATATTTAATTTGTTAAATATGCATTTTAAATTAAAACATGACATAAGACATGTCACATGTCACAAGACATACAATTGTACAATTGACAAAAATAAAATGGATTCCATATTACACATAAAAACCGAAATATTGGTGGGCTTTTTAGTAGTTTTGTCTTATTCATTTGTCTATAACACTTGATAGTGACTTGACAATGAAAAAGCCTTACACCATTAGTCTTGTGAAGACAAAAAGGAAAAAGGAAAAGGGTCCATATAGGCCCTCTACCCACCGGTTTTGGAGGCTACATTTTAGAGAGTTTTTTCTCTATAATTCATTCTCTTATGTTTTTATGATAAAATACCACCTTCTCTCTCTTGTTCTTCATAAAATTCATTTTTATGAATCTAATTTGTACAAATCAATCACTAATAATACTAGTAGTAGTATATGAGTGTTAGTAACCGATTTTAAGGTAAACCACATTACAAATATCTAGTACATATTATTTTGTGGGATTTTGGGATAGTCTTGGGTGCTACTTATTGGAGGGCTTCTATTTTGAAGTCATGGATGATCATCCTAATGTATTATCTAGCTCAAGAACAAATGAATGTAGGTGACCTTCATTTGTGCCCATTTGGTCGAATTATTGATGGTGAGAAAATGATTTTCTTATCTCTTCTTATTTTTGTTTACATGCATAAGATCTAGAATTTATTTTATGACTAAATAAATTTTAACATATATGAATATGCAAGTTAATGAGATATAGATTTCTAACACGACCAACCTAGACCAACTCAAGAAATACTACCCTTGAACCTTAGCAACCAACAACTTCACCCTAGTTTTACAACTAGCGACCACCTTATCCCTTTTAAGTCAAGTTCCTCAACGAGTTCTGATTTGAAATTGCATGTTTTATCGAGTCTAAGTTGCGGCACTTTGCCCGTTTCGAATGCCCTTTGATCTGTCAAAGAGAACATCTATTTGAACTCAAACAAAAACACCTGAACTACGAGCATGGTTTGATTTCACCTTTTCAGATGGATACGTAGGTAGTCCTTTCTTACACAAGAACGATACAACCACAAAACCCAAATAAATCTACAAAGAATTTCGAACTACGATCATGGTTTGATTTCACCTGTTCAGGTGGATACGTAGGCAGTCCTTTCTTGCATAAGAAGGATACAACCATCCCCATAATCAAAAAAATAACCCATATCAACTCAAAGAAAAAAGGGAAAAACATTCCCTTTTCCCACAAAAAATACAAAAAGAAGCCTTTCTCCCTTCTCCCAAAAACCTCATTTCCCAAGTGCAATGTTTAGGATAATTCAAACCGAATTGCCTTTACAAAATGGGTGGAAGAAACGAGCGTTCATAACTCTTTTGACACAAGCAATCCTCTTATTTATTTAATAAAGAGAAGGATTACAAATTCAACAACAAATAAAGCCCGGCAAGTCTACAACTTGTCAAAGCTAAGGTGTCGACTAAGACACCTCATATAGTAAAACTAGCAAAAAACACACAAGACATAGCTAGTACAACAAAATAAAAATTAATCACAACACTAATACAACATAATAATAAAAAGGGTAATGGAGATCTTCATTCTTCCATTCTACCTTTGCCTTTTCCCTCGGGGTACATCTGCCCCTTGTTCTTCTTGTTGGCCCGCCTAGCATGAACTTTCTCTTCGGAACGGATCTTCAACGGATCTACAACGGCGACGGCCTCCGGTCTCTTGCATGACCTCAATATCGGCCCAAGACGACCCCATGCAGGGCCCACTATATTTTTGGGGCCCGAGCTTCTCCTCTTTGGTGGCCTCCTTACATCCCGGCTAACTCCATCAACGAAGTCGTCAAAGAAGGCACGGTTTGCCTTGCCAACCTCTCTATACTTCAAATCAACAACCTCGTCCTTACGAGATTTGGACCTCTCCTCCAATAATTGAGCTCTTGACCACTTGACATAAGCGGGAGACACCCATGTCGTGGCAACGGGGTTTGGTACTTCCCAAAGCGGCTGAGTGGCCCACCATCTTTCGAAGACCTCCACAAGCTCGGAGTTTCGAAAAACACTCTCTTGGACGAGAATATCTTGAGCGGGCACCTTTTGTTGACTCCCCATTTGCCTCATGAGCCTTTCGGGATAAATGAAGGAAGCAACCTTCAAACCCACCACCATCAAAGAGCAAGAACTAGCAACCGGAGCGGGCAACTCCGTGAAGGATCTCAAGTGCCGCCATGGCACCACCCAACGGATATGAGGACCGCCCTCCTCCACCAATCTCGAGGTCCAATAGGCCTCGGTGGATGCAAAACTATCCGAGTACAATTTCTTCCTCATAGTAAGTGATGGAAATGTAGATTCATATACATTATAACATACTCTTATATGTCTAATAATTTGTCATAAAATTAATAACGGAACTTATGCATGCAAACAATAAAATGAATAGAGGAGAAATCATGTCCTTACATGGTAAATTTCTGCTATTAGGGCACAAGAGAGATCACCTTTCTCTTCTTGTTCTTGAGCTTATTCCAATGGAAGAACAAAGATCTAAGAGTAAGATCTCTCCCTAAGTATTATACCCAAGGCTCCTCTTAATTTAATTAATATTACAAAACTAGTATAATATTAATTATAGTAGAAAATTGAACCAAAAATATTGTTAACACTTTGAATATTTTCGGTTTTGATGAGAGATAAAGAGAGGATTTTATTTCTCTAGAAAACTTATATTTTGGATGAGTTGAATGAATGAATGCACTAACACATTTTAGTGTAATATTAGGTAAAATTAGATGAAAAACCAATGATGGTTTTCTTCATCAAAAACCGGGTATAGGGGGGGTTTATTGGGTAGCCAATGCATGAACACTTTTGTCTTCACAAGAATATTAGGGTTGCATGGCTAGGAATTTAGGTAATGATTATGTTTACTTAATAAATTAATCAACATAATTATTAACTTAATAACCCAATTTTTCGGTACAATCATAATATGGAATCCATATTATTTTTGTCAATTGTCTATATGTAACATGTCATATGTCACATATATTTGTTATGTAATTTTTAACATATTAAAAATCAACGTATTGATAAAATACGTCACATACAAAAATCGACTTAGTAATATCATAATTACTTGTGCCAAAATATTTTACCAATTTATAAATCACAACTGATTGTATTTATAACAATTCATTCGATTTAATTGTTACATTAAACAATTTATTTCATCCGAGTAACTATACAATTTAATTACTCAGACCGTATCTCATTTAATCACATTTCAATATGATACGTAAATTTTACTTCCAAAATCGTCCGTCAATTTTCAAGTAATTTAATTAACTCGTAACATTATACGATTAATTAAATAATCAATTAAGAGTGTTGCCCTTTAGGTATGACCTAGGGGGTCAACTGATCACCACCGTCACACGACAGTAATGTCAAACTCTAGTCAGACAATCATTACCGATATATGTTGACCAGTTGACTGTAACAAAATTACTTCCCAATTGTATTCATTTTAATGAGACTTAAACATGTGATCATCATGATCAACAGTCGTGATCGCATTATTGTCGGAGGACACATATTCCAACAATCTCCCACTTGTCCTCGACAAGTGTGCGTCACCAATTCTCTTGTCCTATTACTATCTCCCACTCAATGCAAGGTGTCTTTCGGGTCGTACTTGCAAGTGATCATATCGAGAGTGGTTTCCTCGATCTGGAGAATAACTGATTGACCGGATTTATCCACTCGGATACCATCCGAGCGTGGCCACGCATTTCGATTCATTACTCCTCGAGTGGCCCTGAGATATTGTTATAACCCTGACAAGGGGTGGACAATTCCTATCGCACTCATTCCCTTCGACTAGCCACAGCCATCATAACCCAAAATATGCCCATTTGACCCCATTTACGAAGGTCGTAGTAACACAAATCAAAGTTAATCAAACTGTGCCATCTTAGGCGAATAGTCTTTAGTCAAAAGAATCGACTCATTTGAATACTATAGTAGCTCTCGCCACGATCAGGCTATATAAATTTGCCAGAACTCTATAAGCGGTCATTAGGCCCGACAAAATGTTCCTAACGATCGCCTATGTGATCGACTAGTCATCTCACATGACTCTATGGCACTTGAACTTGCCATCAATCGCATCACACTCTAGTCACTTCGAGACGTCACCTCATATAAGTAACTATGGGCAAAAACAATGTTAATCCATATTCACTTTAACGGGGTTCAATTGTCTCCACAACCCGTTTGGATATAACAATGTACCATGTGAGTTAATAATAACTCAAACGACAAATGTCGACATCACACTCGGGTAGTCAATATCATATTACAACCTTGTGATGTTTATCATAAGTGTAAACACTTGTTGATTGCAATAGAAGTTTAACATCCCATGTGTCTATGTGTTCAAACTTCTTGCACTTGCAATTTCCTTCACATTCATGTTCTCATAGCATGAATCTTACCAAGTACACATCAAGGTTCTCGACCTTGGTTTTTGGTTCTTTAACTTGAAAGAACTTTCTTATCGATCATCTCATAACGAACGAATTTGCGATGAATAATACAACTTGTACCGATCAAGTATTCCATCCACACACAATGCACTAGGTATATGTTTTGTAGAATCTTGTAACAATTGACAAGATTATTTAGCTTAGCACTTCTCATAAGTCCTAGCTTTTACTAGGAAAGATTGTTTATGAATAACCTCTTATTCGACCAAGCATCTTTCCAAAACTTCTTATTTCTCTTTCTAGGCTTGAAAGAATTGGGATTCTCATAAATCCTCATATGTGCTCGGATTTTCTATAGTATGTGCAACTTCTTGAAACATAATAGAACATTCCGTCAAACACCGAAATCGCTTATCGGATTCTACTTGAGAATTCATGACGTTTCTATTATGGCTCACCAACCAATTATCATGCTCTTATGCATATGATTCAAAATTGGACATGTACATGATCATTCTAATGGCGGAAACATTAGTCATTAATAATCATGAGATCAACTGTTCTCAGGTTCAATGAACTACCATGACTGCTAATGGTAATCCCATTTTCATTCATATGAATAACCTATGAATATGTTGATGTGATGTGTATCTCTTAATACTAATCCAATCATCCCATGATGTAATTGGATTCATCATTGTCCATTTTCATCCAGAATTGAAAACTCGAAAGCTTCTTTATGAAAGAAGGTATTAGCTTGTCATTCTTTAATGAGTAATGAGTTTTATACATTCAAGGATGATAGCTCCCACTAAATTCCATGTCTTCACATGAGAATTTCCTAACTCCCACTCAATTCTACATATTTCGAAATTGACTTCTCAATCGAAATTGGTCAAGAATATAAATATAAATTGCTTTGCCAAGTTACTAGGATAAAACCATATATGTTCCCATCATATCCTTTCAAAAATGCCTATTTTGAAGTGGTCTCATCTCAACCTTACGGAAAGAGATTTTAAATCTCTAACACACTCATGTCATAATGATGTGTAGCAATGTCATTATTCAAATACAAATAATATTTAGAATAGGTCCTTCGGAATACCCTTTCGGAAGGAGGTTTAACCATTTCATAGGGAGGTTAAACAATGACATTTGCGGTTAAAACGTTGGCTATTGAAGATATCGGAATATCAATATCAATCTTTGCAACTTGATCATAACTAGTATGTTACTATGATTCATTTAGGCTCTTAAGTAAAACTCATGATTGAAACTATTGGTCAAATGATTCATAACCTTAGTCAAAAGCTTGTTAAGACTTTACATTAGTCATTATTCTTCCAAAACTTCTTTTGGTCTCCTCGTGTAGTTATCTTGAGAATAAACTCTTATGATTACTTCACTTGGTCTCTTAAGTCATTTAGAACTAACTTGAGACTATAGATCTCATCTATTTGGTATACTATGTAAATAGATATACCTTCATTCAAATCATTCTCTCTTGCGTAGATCTTTATTTACACAAGTACACAATAATATCTTGCCTTGTGTGTTGTGTCCTCATTTTTCTCCCACTCTATCTTTAGAATGAAGACGCTAAGCATTTAAAGATAGTATATGAGACACAAATTGATGATGTTGAAGTATAAGGAGGACTACCTCATAGGTTGACTACTTGTTATTGATTTCATATGTGTATTTGGTGGTTGACATACCTTTAAGAGAGTTCATAGACTCAAAATTACTTTATAAATGATCATACACAAGCCTTAAGCATGTGGACATATAATGAAACCCGTCATTATAATTGTCTATTGGATCACTTTTAAGTGAATAATCTTATGTTTCAAAACGCAAGCATTTGAAGATGAAATTTTAGAACATAAAGGATAAATGATAAAACGGGTGACTTGGGTTGCAAACCAAGTCACCATTATCCAAAATACAACTTATTATCCAAAATACCTTTCCATGTCAAACACGGAAACTTAAAGTTCTAAAATCCAAAACATTACTTAAAATAAGACAATGAAAAACAAAGCTCCATAATAGCTATCCTTAGCTTCTTCATGGTTTCTTATGCTTGCTTTTCCTTTCCTTTGTCTTTGCTTGGTGGAGGCCCTATTTACAATAAAAAGGGAGATACATTATCACAACTTTGCATCATAATACCATAGTTGAATTAGAAACATAAAAGAAGGTTAGTCATTTACCCCGGAGTGATCTTTCCAGCTTTGATATCACCAAGGTACTTGGAACAATTCCTCTTCCAATGTCCCATGCCATTACAATAATGGCACTTATCAAGAGGACCCTTCTTGACTTTGGAGGTGCTAGCTTCACAAGACTTAGCTTTGGTGAATGTGGGAGCTTGCTTCTTGCCCTTTCTCCCATTCTTCTTGAACTTCCCCTTACTCTTTGTGCTTATGTTAAGCACATCCTTGGGAGGGTTCACATTTAACCCCATGTCCCTCTCGGCTTGCACAAGTAACTTGTGCAACTCCTCAAGAGATACATCCTTGTCTTGCATATTGAAATTCACCCGGAATTGTACATATGCCTTAACCTTAGACAAGGAGTGTAGAATCCTATCTACGATGAGTTCTTTGGGGATTTCAACCTTTTGAATCTTCAAGGTCTCGACAAGCTCCATGAGTTTGAGCACATGAGGGCTAACCTTTTGGCCCTCTTTGAAGTCGAGATCAAAGAATGCCGCGGCCGCCTCATATTGGACGATCCGTGGGGTTTGTGAAAACATGGTCACAAGTTTGGAGTAAATCTCATTAGCATTGCCCATTTTGAAGGCTCTCCTTTGGAGTTCCGCCTCCATCGCAAATATTAAGACATTTTTCATTGCGGCGGACTCCTTTTGGTAAGCCTCATAGGCTTCCCTAGTGGCCGCGGTGGACCTAGTGGTGGGCTCGGGTGGAGAGGCCTCGGTAAGGTAACGAAGCTTGTCGTCACCTTCGGCGGCTAATTTGAGTTGGGCATCCCACTCGGAGAAATTTGACCCATTCTTTTCAAGTTTACATCGATCCATGAAGGATCGGAGCCAAGATGAAGTAGCGAGTGGTGTAGCATTAGGAGTTGGTGTTGCCATTTGTTATGAATAAGAAGTGGTCTACAAAACAAAATATAAGGAGTAAAACAATTGTCGTTTTAATAATACTCGTAAAAATGTATGATTTAAACAAGTTTTAAGCATTTTTCTAGTGACCTCTACCCAACTAGAATAAATGATTCCAAGACCCAAATTCATATTAACTTAGGGCACGGTGTGCCGAAATACCCCTTATTAACATAACTCGGTGGATTAACCTTTTAATCGATTCTACTTTTAGAACTCTTGGTCGATGATGTTTACATTAATATTCATCTCTAGCCCGAAACACATCCGGAAATCGTCGTGAATACTTTCGTTGAGTACAACCCAAAATTCGAATAAATGTGTCCATAATCCAAACCCATATCAATTTAGGGCACGGTGTGCCGAAATACCCTTCATTAACATGAACTCGGTGGATAAACATTCATCACCCACTTCCCCTACGTAACAAGGTTTGTACCCCGGTGTGGCCGAGTGCACTCCCTCGCGAAATAGGTTTTCATGGTTTCTACTATTTGGTAAGGCTATGTCTCAATTGTTTTTTTTAGCGAGAGGTCATGTCAATTTATTATCTATCACGTTTTAAGTGAACTAAATCGGTGAACTACGATAATTCGAATTGACACGGTCGAAAAACTCGATAAAATAAGACAATGCATGTTTAGTTATGGCGATTTAGCGATGCATGTGACATAAAATAAAATGCAAGCATAAAGATAAATAAATCCTAGTATGGCCTTTCCAAAATAGAAAAACTATTAATCTATTACATATTCGGAAACCAACTCCATTGGTCCCTTGAACTTCGGTTGTGGCACACATCTCGAGGTAACACCGTCTTTATGTATCGTCATTCTTGAAGAAATCCGTCTTTTGGAACTCCGGAATGAATAAAATTACATAATAAATTACATAATTTCCTATTATACATTTGTAACTAAAATAAAATAAATCTATTAAATATTACAAAACGGTGATACGAGATCACAATAAAAATTACAACCGAATCGATATTCCCATACATTTCGGGAAATACCAATTAAAATCTAAGGCCATACTAAGTAAAATTACATAATTCAAAATTACATAAATTAAAATTATGACAATCATAAGAAAATGCAGCATTATAATATGTATAAACATGCTCAATTTTTATGCTAAATCGCCTTTTATTTAGCCAATATCGTATATTACTCGGTTTTTACGGATTTGCGTGATTTCAACATTTTATAATCACAAAAATACATAAACTCATATTTATGCATAAGTTAATTACCCTAACCTCTTAGGACTCAAAATATAGTCTTCACTAATAATTTGACCATAATTAACCTTTATTTATAAAATTGTTCATAAATGGACCAAAAATTACAAAAATAAGCCATTAAACTTCAAATAAATCCAAAAATTTCAAATAAATTAAAAATTTGAAATTTAAATTCATGAACATTCTGGAAAAATTCCATGACACTCATAATGTTCAAAATCTTAGGTTAAAAATTTGAAATTTTTAGGAAAAACAATGTTGCGGTTTATCGATATTTAATAAAATAATCATAAAAACATGGAAAAATTATTTTCATTAACTTTTCAATTTTAGATCTGAAAAATATAATAAAATGCAACATTAGACGTTTTTCCTTAGTCATAGGTTATGTTTTATTAATTTTCAACTAATAATGTCACTATTTATGCCATTTTTCTTCAAAAATTCATAAATCATGCTAAAAGACTTCTTTATAGCCAATTATTTTACACACATCTTGTAAAATTGCATGTGACAACATACAAATTTTCTATGACCAGATTCGAAATTTAACTCATATTAACCTATTTTTCTCTTAAATCCGAATTTAATAATGAAAAATTCATTTTTCGAGCATAACAAGTGCAAAAATTATGAAAATTTACAGGTTATCTCAAAATAATATATGTAACAACATATCCAAAAACCAACTTAAAATTCGAAGTATAGCTAATTTTCGACCAAAAATGACATTTTTACTCATAAAATCACATTTAAATGTCATTATAATTAAATATGAACAATAAAAATCCGAAAAATTAACCAAAAAATCCTAAAACACTTTAGGACCAGAAATATTAACATGCATGTAATTATTTCGTGATATATCATAATAACACAAATTTTACAAGTTTTATTTTGTTATTCATATAACTCGGAAAAACTTTTAACCAATTTGCATGCAAACAACCGTGGCTCTGATACCAATTGATGGAAATGTAGATTCATATACATTATAACATACTCTTATATGTCTAATAATTTGTCATAAAATTAATAACGGAACTTATGCATGCAAACAATAAAATGAATAGAGGAGAAATCATGTCCTTACATGGTAAATTTCGGCTATTAGGGCACAAGAGAGATCACCTTTCTCTTCTTGTTCTTGAGCTTATTCCAATGGAAGAACAAAGATCTAAGAGTAAGATCTCTCCCTAAGTATTATACCCAAGGCTCCTCTTAATTTAATTAATATTACAAAACTAGTATAATATTAATTATAGTAGAAAATTGAACCAAAAATATTGTTAACACTTTGAATATTTTCGGTTTTGATGAGAGATAAAGAGAGGTTTTTATTTCTCTAGAAAACTTATATTTTGGATGAGTTGAATGAATGAATGCACTAACACATTTTAGTGTAATATTAGGTAAAATTAGATGAAAAACCAATGATGGTTTTCTTCATCAGGGTATAGGGGGGTTTATTGGGTAGCCAATGCATGAACACTTTTGTCTTCACAAGAATATTAGGGTTGCATGGCTAGGAATTTAGGTAATGATTATGTTTACTTAATAAATTAATCAACATAATTATTAACTTAATAACCCAATTTTTCGGTACAATCATAATATGGAATCCATATTATTTTTGTCAATTGTCTATATGTAACATGTCATATGTCACATATATTTGTTATGTAATTTTTAACATATTAAAAATCAACGTATTGATAAAATACGTCACATACAAAAATCGACTTAGTAATATCATAATTACTTGTGCCAAAATATTTTACCAATTTATAAATCACAACTGATTGTATTTATAACAATTCATTCGATTTAATTGTTACATTAAACAATTTATTTCATCCGAGTAACTATACAATTTAATTACTCAGACCGTATCTCATTTAATCACATTTCAATATGATACGTAAATTTTACTTCCAAAATCGTCCGTCAATTTTCAAGTAATTTAATTAACTCGTAACATTATACGATTAATTAAATAATCAATTAAGAGTGTTGCCCTTTAGGTATGACCTAGGGGGTCAACTGATCACCACCGTCACACGACAGTAATGTCAAACTCTAGTCAGCCAATCATTACCGATATATGTTGACCAGTTGACAGTAACAAAATTACTTCCCAATTGTATTCATTTTAATGAGACTTAAACATGTGATCATCATGATCAACAGTCGTGATCGCATTATTGTCGGAGGACACATATTCCAACAGTAAGGTGACAGAAGGAATAAGAAGAAGAATCGGCCGGAGGCTGTACATACCTTAGCCTCTCCAATAGCCACACTTGGAGGATCCTTGGAGACCCAAACGAGGGAGCCTCTCCACAAGATGGATCTTTACTATGCTCCATTTGCTCAACCACATGCACAAGGGTCATGCTACCATAGCATTTTGACCCCTCCTTCTTCAAGGCATCAACAAATAGGTATGCATGCACTAGGCCAAAGGCAAGAGCCCTTCTCCTAGCCACCTCTGAGACATGGACATCCAACCAGTTTGAGAAAATGTTGATTAGAGCCAACATATCTACACCATGAGGAGCAAGGAGAAAGTTGACTTGACTTGTCGACAAGCCCAACATCGAACGAAACTTATCCTTATAACACAACCGAGCCGGGGGAAGCACCGGAACATAACCCGACCACCCACCAATGGCACTTACTTCTTTGGCAAGAGGACAAATTTTGCCTTTCGGGAGAACGAAAACGTGATGTTTCGAATCCCAAAACCGAGAGCATGCTTCAAGGAACGAGGATTGCACCTTGACTTGACGAAGCACAAACAATTGACCAACTCCCATCACAACGAGTTGATATTTTTCGGGTGGTGACAAATCCCGACACCAATGCCGCAACCTATTCTCGAAAGCATCCATGAATAATTTTAAGGAATTAGAAGAGAGGTTTTTGTAGAGATGTTTTTCGTGTTTCGGATGATGAAACAATGAAGCATAAAAATCCCTATTTATAACAAAATAATCAACGCTTTTTTTTAAAAAAAAGGGGAAGCTGACTTCTATCGTCAGTGGACTCGCGCCTCTTTGGGCTGTTCCTCAGGATTCCCACCTTGAATTGGCCCTTTCAAATTGTGTTTCTTCCCGACACCTCGAACCTCCCGCCACAGGATTCGTGTCTGGTCGGGCCTACCCAGGATGTTTTGTGTTTTCTCACACTCACATTTCCTTATTCTTGCGTTTTACGAAATCCTACACGGTTTCCATGACGCAGCTTTAAACATACGGGTTTTTTCTCTTCTTTTTTAAGGGGGAAGGGCTAGTCGCCCCGATCCGCAACGGATCGTTTCCATGTCGGTCGAAATCCCGAAAATTTTTCGCTTTTTCACATTTTCCACAAAATCGAAAATTGACAACACGACGTCAGTTTTCTTCAAAATTTCAAGCTCTCGCAAATCCGAATCTTGATCTCACAAAAATCAAATCAAATACACTCGCCAAAATCTGTTTTAAAATTCACCCCTGACGGTTTGAGTTTTAAGTTTTCGAGTTACAAATCAATTCCAGCAAACTTCGATGCAATTTAATTCAAGACATGAGTTAATTGCTCAAATTTCAAATCAATTTCTTTTTTGAGAAATCCAAACGTGACAACTTGTCGCGGAATTTTCAAAATTTAAACATCATTTTTAACTTCGAGTCATCGTGGTAAATTTTGTTTTCAATCAAA
Source organism: Silene latifolia (assembly GCF_048544455.1). NCBI lineage: Eukaryota > Viridiplantae > Streptophyta > Magnoliopsida > Caryophyllales > Caryophyllaceae > Silene > Silene latifolia. The sequence continues at coordinate 71,560,983 of NC_133531.1, forward strand.
CGCTTTTTACGTGTTTACGTTTATGTGTACGTGCTACCTGTTGCCTGTTTTCTACACTAACGATGCAGGAAATAGTGTGAAGCAAAGGGGAACTAACAGCTGACAGCGCTTCTCCGAAACACAACACAAAAAAGCCAAAATCACGAATAAACCACAACCCAAAAACACATATATACAAACCGCCTCACGCAAAATACATCGACACGCATTTGATACAAACGACTGACCATACAAACAGGATCTGGTACATATAGTTATCATACAAACACTGGCCTAAAAAAATGAACTAGGGGCTATCTGCCACCTACCGAGCTAAGCACTCCCTACTCTTCCGACCGGAAAAGAAAGGGAGCAACACGGAAAACAAAGGAGTAACAGCGGAAGCAGAGGTGATTACCACGACGGTAATAACTCGTTCCTACTCCACGATAAAAAAAGAAAACAATGCCAGGCAGATTTTGGACGACGTGACAATCAGGAGTGGTGACTCAGTGCATCGCCCCGACGTTTACCCCCAACCTTCGAAATTAGGCGATAAGAAGGAGCCATGACATAGGGCGCTACCCCGATGTTGAACCCCAATCATCAGAACTCGACAACGATCGAGGGCGGCAACGCAGAACGATGCACCCATCTTAACCCCCAATCACCAGACGTCCGACCTCTGCAGACAACATCCAATGATCGATATGCGATCAAAAGCTGGGCAAAGGCCACTAGGGAGAAACACAACGAAGCCTGTAACAAAAAACAGTCGTCTCTCCTCCTCCAGGGTCATCCTGGTCCTCTGAAGTCTCAGCAATGGACCCGTTAGGCCCCGAACACTCCCCTGCAATCAAACGCAAGGCTAAAACGTCAGCCAAAATTTCGGCATTACGACGGCACAAAATGGACAAATAAAAAAAAACCCTTCAAAACAAAACAAGGGTAATCCCGCCCAAACCCAACCAAACAAAAAAACAATCTACAAAAACCGTATAAAAAAAAATGACTCACCCTTCTTTTCAAGCAAAAGACGAGTCAAAACAACAACAACAAAAACGGCACCACGAGACCCACACAAGGTCCGCCAACAATCAATATATTCCTGACACAATGGGGTATTTTCCATGGCTCGAAAAGGCAGTTTTGCACCAATTCGAACACAAACAGGTCAAAATTTCAAAATACGACCACAACAAAACAACGTGATTTTATCCCGTCTCAAAGCGACCTAAACTACCAATAAGGTCCATTTCAAAACAAACTGACTCAATTTGAGCTCAAAATGACGCTGATTTTGACAGACATAAGACCGCTTCAAAAGCAAAAATTCCAACTTTGCCCACAATACCCCAACGAAGGTTCAAAATGGCAAACACGGTCTTCCCCGACTACAATACAACCTAGTGGGGCACACAACTCAAGCAAACAAACTTGACATTGTGAAATAAGACGGTTTTACCGTCTCATTCATGTTTTTCGTACATAGGGAGCGGGAACGGGGACCAAAATGCAAACTAAAAGCACCCCTATACTCCTAAACAGATTTCTAACCTAATGCAATCATCAATTTCACTCGAAAATGGCTTAATCAAAAACGCCCAATTCGATTTTGGAGGGTTTAGGGTTTCGCCCTAATTGAATCAACGAAAAGACAAACAAATTCAATTGGATTCAAGAGGATTTACATACCTTGAGATGACATGTTGACAATGGCACGAACTCAAGCAAGAAAAGAGACCCAAAAATGGCGATTTTGTTTTGTCGCGGGTTTGATTAAGGAAGACGAAGTGAGAATAGGGAGCAGCCAGTTCTCGCGTCTTTTCTACAAAAATAGGGAAGCTCCCTTATTTCGCAGAAGGACTCGCGCCTCAATGGGGAGTTCCTTTGCTTTGTTCAACGAAATTTTGGGCTTTGGCCAAATTTCCCACACAAACTTCCAATTTTCAACGACGGCCATAAAAACCGTCATTTCCCACACAAAAACAATAATAGTGAAATTCAAAATTCACTATTTCCTCAAATTTCAACGACGGCAATAAAACCCGTCATTTCAAAAACAATAATAGTGAAATTCAAAAATCACTATTTCTTCAAATTTCAACAACGGCAATAAAAACCGTCATGTCAAAAACAATAATAGTGAAATTCAAAATTCACTATTTCTTCAAATTTCAACGACGACAATAAAAACCGTCATGTCAAAAACAATAATAGTGAAATTCAAAATTCACTATTTCTTCAAATTTCAACGCCAGCAATAAAAAAACCGTCATGTCAATAACAATAGTAGTGAAATTCAAAATTCACTATTTCTTCAAATTTCTACGACGACAATAAAACCCGTCATTTCAGAGAACAATAATGTTGAAATTAAAAATTCACTATTTCCTCCAATTTTCAACGACGGCAATAAAAACCGTCTATGATTTTAACAGGATTACTAATAGGCTTCCTCTTTGGCAGTCTCTCCAGTTGATGCATCAGGTTGTTAATGGCCCTTGGGTGGTTATGGGGGATTTTAATAGTGTCCTTGCTATGGATGAAAGGATAGGCTCTGGAATTTCTACTGCTGAGTTGAGGGATTTCCAGGAGTGTGTGGATGCTTGCTGCATTAGTGATATTCCAGCACAAGGTTCCTTTTTCACTTGGAACAATAAACATGAGCTAGGGGACTTGGTTTTCAGTAGGATTGATAGAGCTATGGTCAATAATGAATGGCTTATTCCTGATGCTATCACTGTTTTAGCAGGAATTTCCTGAATGGATCCGGCTTTATTACAGAATAATTTGGGTATCTAGTTCTATAAACTGGGAAAAGTATAATGAGTGAATTATAGGGAAAGACTAAGTAAGAATAATATCGCTTGTATTATGTAAATAGGCTGAGTATAAATTTGCGTATATAATTGAATATTCAAGAGATAATAAGAGATAAATTGTAAGATAACTAAGGGAATAAAATCATGGAGAGTAATCCATTTACAAATGCTATTTATAGTTGTACAAATGTTAACGTTGCTTTAAGCTCAACGTTCCCCCCTATTGTAGGAGTCGTTGTCACATTAATAGGGCACGCTCCCTATTAATTAGCTTGACCTTTTCTACTCTTAGCTAATCTTCAGTATTTCTTCTTTTTCCCGTCTACATTCATGGATGATATAGTCTTATAGTTAGACTCGGTCTTCCTTGAGAATAGGGCACGATTATTAACTCACACAACTGCACTTCTTGTTTATCTTCTTAATCCAGTTTGTTTGAATGTCCTGCCAGGCTTTTCTGTATTTACTATCAGGCTCTTCCTCCAGGGTCTAATAGCCTGCTTATCTGTAATACTCTTTATACGCCAAACAAGTAATTAGATTTGTCCGGTTTACGGTTATCTTTATCGGCCCTAGTAAGGTCGAGGCCAGGTTCTGATCAGACCAGGCTAACGGGCCTAACAATTGCCCCTTGACATTTTACCCGTGCTGGATCAGGCCAGGGGTGAGATGTCAATTTTACCGGGTTAATTAATGAAAAGAATTGTATTTACTCAATGACTCTTAGACTCCTAGTTACCGTTAAACACTGCAACGGCTAAGTGATGTCACGCTGACAGTTTTGCGTTTTCTAGGGTTTTTACACCGTTATTCCCCTTCTATAAATACGGTATTTGGGACGAGATTGTTGTTCACAAAATTTCTTCCACTTTCCTTGCTCAATTTTCTCTAAAATTCTCCCCTATTTCTCAGGAGTCTTACTCTGCCAACTTATAATTTTTCAATAAATAAAATTTATCACAATAATTTAAATAATAAAGGATATGGGAGCCAAAAAGCGTCATGCACCTCAGAAAGCCGCTGCTGAACCTGAACCCAAAGACGTCCAGGAGGAGGAGGTGATTGAAGTTGATCCTCCTGCTCGTGCCATAGCTTTTAAATATCAGGATTCTATTTTTTCTGCCCTTCAATCTTTGGATCCTTACTTCCCTGAAGAGAACTTATTGAAAACAAACTATGACAGGGTTTTAAGGGAGAAGAAAATAATTCCTGAGTCGACTGAGGTATGGATTCCTGAGTCTTGTACAGTCAGAGCTAACTGGGTGTCACCTGGTTGGTTCTGTATTTTTGAATGGGCGTTCAAAGCAGGTTGTAAGTTACCTTTTACCCCTTTAATGATCGATACCATTCGTGCTATGGAAGTATCACCTTTTCAGATTATGCCAATGGTTTGGAAACTTGTTAATTCCATTGAAAATTTATGTGCTAAACACAACCTTGTAATTACTATTAATGATATCAAGGCAATATATCATATGAAAAATCCTGTTGATGGTCGTTTTAATTTGAGAATTAAGTCAAAGATGTCTCCATTAATTACTAACCTGGACTCTGGAGACGATAAAAGATGGGCGAAGACTTTCCTGTTTATCCGGACTGAGAGTCTGGGCTCAGGCTTTGACTATTTGAGATATCCTCCTTTGGAGAGTGGTACGTTTCCTGTACTCTTAATTTGCAATTTATATTGAATGAAAGTAGGATATATTCTTACCTGCATATTTTTGTTTTTGTAATGTTTGTAGCTCCTGATTGGAACCATGATCCTCTTGACGAGGAGGCTGTTGCAAGGATAGACGCTTTCCTTTCTATTCCTGAGGAAGAGAGGACCTGGCCTGCCAGTCTGGGCAGGGAATTATTGCCCCGGTATATGAAGACCAAGCTGAGTGGGGTCAGAGTACCCAAAGGCAAGCCTAGCTCCACTGCTCTTTCCTGTATGTTTTCTATATGTCTTTATGTTAATTGATGTCTTCTTATCGCTTTTTATCTGATATTTATGTATATTCTTTATATATCCAGTATTCAGGTCTTCTGCCAGGTTGGCCAGCTTTTCTGCAAAAGATTTAAAGGCTGGGGTGGCTAGGATTGCTGAACAGTCCAAGAGCCAGGAGGCTAGTGGGAGTGACAAGACGCTTGATATTTTGGTTTCTGATGTCCAGCCTCCCCAAGAACCGCCCAGGCTAGTGTCACCAGAGGTCGTTCAGGCTTCTAAAAGGAGAAGGGAAGATGTTATTCCTGAAGAGGAAGGGGGAGAGAAAGAGCCTATTCAGGCTCAACCAATCAGGAGTATCAGGCAAGTGTCTGTTAGGATTGACGATATGGATGCTGCCCGGGCACGGATAAATAAATTTTCTGCAAAAATGGGCGGCCAGCTTTTGTCTGCTAATACCCTTGAGTCTTCTACTAAAGTGGTTTCTATCCTGACTTCTCTTGTGACAAAGGCTGCTGAACTTGTTTCTCAAGCTAAGGAGGTTAGTTGTAAAAGGATGTTTTAATTGTTTATGTGCTCTTTGTGTTGCTTTATATTGGGCTGATTAATTTTGTTTCTTGTAGGGATTGGATGTCGGGTTGGCTCGCTTGTCGGCTCGGGGATGCCAGGCCAGGGTTTCTACTCGGAAGAAAAAGCGTATACGGTTAACCGTGAGAGTGCACACATCCGGGGGTAATGAAGTAGTACTTCAATCTCGGTGGCGACAGCTAGAGAGGCATCCGGGTGCTATAGTTTGTGAGGTGGCTACAAAAATCTTTGAGAAGGTTGTCGGGCAAGAGTTGGAGGTTGTCAAGGGGGAGTGGCTGCGAGAAGCGTGCAATGCAGATCGGTGAGGAAGAATGAAGAGCTTGGTCTTTGAAAAGGAATTAGTGGAGGCGCGGCTGCGATGCCGCTCAGTACTTCTTTGGGAAAGGCCGGGTTGATGCTATGAGGGATCCGGAATCTGACCGGGCTAATTGGGATCCGGACCGGGATGAGACAGCACTGGACACTCAGTATCCTGATTTGGCCAACATGGGTCAAGAAGAAGAAGTGGATTCTCCTCCTTCCAAGGACAAATCTGGTGATCAGGAAATGGTGGATGGTTGTGAGTCGGTTACTGGCTCAAAACCTACATAGATTTATGTTTTTCTTCTTTGTTTTGGCCCATCCAGGGGGGATGTTCCTGGAATGGATATTTAGGTATTTTTTTGGCCCATCTAGGGGGGATGTCCCTGGAATGGATAATTATTAGGTATGTGGCAAGGCTGGCTATTTTGGATGAATAAATTTTTGGTCTTTGTTGGTTCCTTTTTATGTTTTAATAAGGCACTTTTGTAGTATTGGATGTCTTACTGGATCTGGCCAGTTATTCGACTGGATCGGGCCAGTTTTTTGTGCTGGATCTGGCCAGTTTATTGTGTTATGGGCGGGGTTGTTGCACATGCCTGGAGGGCTTACGTCCCCTGCTGTCTGGAGGGCTTATGACCCATCTATGTTATACAATCCAGGAATAGATTTTCCAGGTTTGTACGTTAAGTTGAGCTCGTATTTTAAGGCTGTTTTTGCAGGTTGAAAGTTGGGTATCGTTGGATATTGGTGGGGTGGCCCCCAATCTTTAAGATTTGTTTTAAATAAAATGCAGTATGTAAAACAAGTATTGAAGATTCTACTTGGTAAAAATAAATATGAGAATATTGATAAGTACTTGGGCACATAATAGAAGAAATTATATAAGGAATTTATTCATATAATGGCAAGTATCATACATTTAGCTTCGCATCAGGTCAGGCAAGAAATGTGAACACGAAATTATACCTGGACCGGGAGATATATTCAATATGTGAAATAGTTTTAAGTGTGCAATATTCCAAGCTCTTGGGATCATTTCGCCGTCCAGGGTTTGTAATCTATAAGTTCCCTGGCCGACTATTGAGTCAATTAGGTAGGGATCTTCCCAGGTTGGGGCCAATTTGCAGCATTCTTTTCTTTTGTGTTTTGGAAGACTTTCCTGAGGACAAGGTCTCCTACCCTGAATACCCTGGCTTTGTGATCTTGTTGTAGCTTTTTGCAACTCTTTGCGATATCTTTTGCCAATCTAATCTTGTTGCATCTCTTAGCTCTTCCGTTAAGTCAGTGTCCTCCATTAGAGGTATATTGCTTGTTATTGTGTTCAGGCTGCATCTGGCTGATGGAATGTCGACCTCAGCCGGGATTACTGCTTCACATCCATAGACCAAGGAGTAGGGGGTTTGACCTGTGGATGTTTTAGGCGTGGTTCTATCAGCCTAGAGGACCAGGGGGAGCTCTTCAGCCCATCTGCCTTTCCTTCTTTCTAGCTTCTTCTTTATGCAGCTGATTACTACTTTGTTACTGGATTCTGCCTGACCGTTAGCTTTTGGATATCCTGGCGTGGAGGTTACCAGGTTGATGTTCCATTGAGCACAGAAGGCTGCCGTTCTTTTTCCCACGAATTGCGGGCCATTGTCACATACTATTTCAGAGGGGATGCCATATCTACATATGATGTTGTGTTTGATGAATGCTATGACGTCCTTTTCCTTGACTTGCCTGTATGAATCCGCTTCTATCCACTTGGAGAAGTAATCAGTCATTGCTAGCATGAAAACTTTTTGTCCGGGTGCTTGAGGTAGTTTCCCTACTATATCCATGCCTCACTTCATAAATGGCCAGGGTGCGGATATGGAATGTAGTTCCTCAGATGGCTGATGGATATATGGTCCATGAATCTGGCAAGCTTTGCATTTAGAGCTAAATTCCAGGCAATCGGCCCTCAAGGTGGGCCAATAATAACTGTTCGAGTACCTTGCTTGCGGACTTCTTCCGCCTTTATGATTTCCACAGTATCCTTCATGGATTTCTGATAATATATGTTCGACTTCTTGTGGTTCTAGGCATCCGAGGTACGGCCCGACTGCGATTTCTTAAAAAGCACGTTGTTAATAATAGTATATGAAGCGGCTTTTATTTTTAGTGCTCTGGCATCTTGCTTATTTAGGGAAGGATTCCTGTTGTGATCATAGTAGGGTTTTGTCCAAGAATTGGCAACATAAATTGGGAAGCTTTCATCTTGTTTATTTATTGCAGGTTCTAATAAATGTACGATGGGTATTTTGTCGAAGTCAAGGGGACTGAAGTTGGATCCTAGGCCGGCTAAGGCATCGGCCTGGGTATTCAAGTCCCTGGGAATTTGGTCAATATTAAAATTGCGGAATTTTGATTTTAGAATTTGAACAACTTCCAAATAAAGCATCATTTTTGAGTCTTTTGCAGTATATATTCCGTTTACTTGGTTGGAAATAAGAAGGGAATCAGTACGTAACATTAGGTTTTGCACACCAAGGTCAATACATACCTTTAATCCAGCTATTAGGGCTTCATATTCTGCCTCATTGTTGGTAGCTTCAAATGCACAGCTTATAGCCTGTACTATCTTATCCCCCTGTGGCGATTTTAGTACTACCCCCAGGCCTGTGCCCCTCATGTTGGCTGCACCATCGACAAATAGGGTCCATTCTAGTTCTGTTTGGTCGCTGGTCAGTTTATTTACTTCTTTTATTAGGTCGGGTTCTAGGGTTGGACTAAAATCAGCCACAAAGTCTGCTAGTGCTTGTGATTTAATTGCTGTCCTTGGTTCAAATGTTATGTTGTATGTGCTCAGCTGGACTGACCATTTGGACATTCGTCCGGAATTCTGGCTTCCTAAGTACAGACTTGATAGGAAGGTTGGTTCTGACTATTATAGGGTGGCTTTCAAAGTATGGTCTTAATTTTGTGCAACTCATAATTAAAGCTAAAACATATTTTTCAAGCAGGCCATACCGATCTCTTGCATCCAGTAGACTTTTACTTACGTAATAGACAGGGTGTTGTTGTCCGTCTGCTTCTTTGACCAAGACTCAAGACCGACAAATTTTGTGGACTCGATTATATACTGTCGGGGTTCATCTTTGACTGGTTTTGCCAGCAAGGGAGGAGAGGATAGATATGTTTTCAGGTCTTTAAAGGCGACTGGTGATCGGGGTCCATTGAAAGTCCTTGTTCTTCCTTAGCGAGGTTATAGAATGATTTGCACCTCTCGATGATCATGAAATGAACTGTTGAGCCGCTATTCTTCCATCGGCTTTTGTATGTCTTTGACCGTCTTTGGTGGTTCTAGCTCCAGGATAGCTTTGATCATTCAGGGTGGCTTATATTCCTCTTTTTGTCACCATATAGCCTAAGAATTTGCCTGCTGAGACTCCAAAGTGGCATTTTTGTGGGTTGAGCTTCATATTGAATTTCTCCAGTATTTGAAAGGCTACTTCCAAGTCTTTGACGTGGTCTTCTGCCTTTTTTGACTTGACTACCATGTCATCTATGTAGACTTCCATGGTATCTCCTATTTGGTCTTTGAACATCATGTTGACTAGCCTTTGATAGGTTGCACCTGCATTCTTTAATCCAAAGGGCATAGCAGTATAACAATATATACCTCTTTCAGTAATGAAAGCTGTGCTTTCCTGATCTGCAGGGTGCATCTTTATTTGATTGAATCCATTTGGAGGCATCCATGAATGTTAACATTTCGTGGCTGCGGTGGCATCCACCATTGCATCGATGTGTGGCAGGGGAAATGGATCTTTTGGGCAGGCTTTGTTTAGGTCGGTGTAGTCTACACAGACTCTCCATTTGCCATTTTTCTTTTGGACGACTACTACGTTTGCAAGCCAGTCAGGGTACATTACTTCCCTGATCATTCCCATGTCCAGTAGCTTGTCAACTTCTTGGTTGATGATTTCATGCCTCTCTGCAGCAAATTTTCTTCTCTTTTGCTGTACAGGCTTAAATGATTTGTCAATATTCAACTTATGAGTTATAATATCAGCATCTATACCAGTCATATCAAAATGTGACCAAGCAAAACAGGACATTTTAGTTTTGAGAAAGCTGACCAGATCGGGTCTGACCGAGTCCGGTGCATCTGACCCTACAAGTACTTTCCTGTCAGGGAATTCTGGGTCCAACATGACCTCTCCTGTTTCCATCTGTGATTGTGCAATATACTCTTCCCTGACAGGTGACTTTAATTGCTATGCAAGGGACTTACCTGACTTTGAGGGTTTCAAAGCCTGAGTGTAACATTCCTGAGCCGTCCTCTGTTCTCCCCTGATGGTGGTTATCCCCCATTCGGTTGGTATTTTCACACATTGATGGTATGTTGATGGGATTGCTTTGACATTGTGGATCCATGGTCTGCCCAGGATTACATTATATGAGGATAGGCAATCCATTACTCCAAATCTTTCATATGAAGCCACGCCTTCCACATAGGTTGGCGGTGATTTCTCCCGGGTGTTCTTTGTTTCTCCGCTGAATCCAACCGGGACGCTGGATTTCTTCATGATCTTTCCTTCATCTATCTTCATAGCTTTGAGGACGTCAAGCATCACCAGATTGATTGAACTGCCTCCGTCTATCAGGATTCTTGATATCTTAGCTTTGCCAATTTGCATGGTGATTACCAAGCTGTCATGGTGTAGATCTGATATTCCCTGCGGGTCCGAGTCATCAAAAGTAATAGCAGGCAATGACTTGGACCTGGAAGGGGTCAAGTCTGGATTCCCTGGATATTCTTTTGGCGGTGAGTGGTCGGACCATGATTTTCGATCCTCCATTTATGAACTTGACTTCATAGATGGGGGAGGAGGAGGAGGATCTCTGCCGTTCCCTGAATCTCTCTTGTTTTGTCCTTCATCTTTGTTCTTTGGCTCTTTGGATTAAGTCTTTCAAATAGCCTTTCTTTAGAAGATATGCCACCTGTTTTCGAGTTGGATGCATTCTTCGTGGTGTGCCTGATGTCCGATGGAAGTCACACCATCTCGTTGGGTCTTTCCTGGGGTTGTCGGATTTTTTGGGCCATCTGACCGTATCTCCCAGGCTTTCCAGGCGTTTGATTAATCCTGCAGTATTAATAGAGAAGTTATATTCAGGAATAGTTGGAAGGCTAGAAAGGTTACCTTTGTGTTCTTGTGCCATGTTGACTTCAGATCGTTCAGGCCTGGAATAGGGTGCTGATCTAGAGTTGCCTCCTTTCTGGTAGGAGCTTTTCCTGTTAGTGTGACCATAGCCTTGCTTTCCTCCGGATGAGTTTGTCCTGAAGTTGAGATCTTCCTCGAATCTGACATGCTCTAAGGCGATGGATTGAACATTGGCAAAGGTTGGGCATGCTTTTTTGGTTAAATCTGCATAGATGTCACTGTCAAGCAAGACTCCTTGCATGAAGACTTCTACTGCTATTTCTACGTCACACCTGGGAATGGCCACCTTCTCTTTGACAAATCTGGCCAGGAATTCTTTGAGAGATTCTTCAGGAAGTGCTTTACCCTGAACAGGTTACTGGGTCTCTTGGCCATATCTCTGCTGCTTGCGAATTGTTGATTGAAGGCATTGATAAATTCTGCAAAATTCTTGATACCTCCATTTGGGAGATTGATGAACCATTGTAATCTTTGCTCCGGTCGGGTTGTACCAAAGCCCTTACACATGCGGACTGTCGAGTTCACTTTGGGTATTGAGGCGACCAACATCTTTTGTTTGAATATGGCAACGTGATTTTGTGAATCGGAGGTCCCATCATAAGTTCTCATGGATGGAACGGTAAATTTCTTGGGAAGATCAATCTTTGCAATTTCATCTGCAAAGGGTGAATCTCGCAAAGTGTCAACTTCTACTTGACCACGGTCGGCACACCAGGTATATTTTCTATTTTGTTGTGGAGTTTTTGAATATTCTGAAGCATAGCCATCATTATTGCTGCTTCAGTCTTGTTTGTTTCATCATTGGAAATGATTGGGGTACCGGATAATGTATCCTTCTCCGGGGTTCCAAAATTGGAAAAGTCAATGTTTTTGATAATGGATGAGAATGGGGTTCCTGGTTCGAATCTGGTCTTGGAGCCCGAAGCCTGATTTTCCAATTTTTTCCTCAGGCTAGACTCAGATTCCTTGACCTATTGATTTTCGCTTCGCTTGGCTGCCTTCTCTTGGATTGTCTCCAATTCTTTGATCTTGGCCAGGGCAGCCGCTAATTGTTGTTCTGAGGTGAGTTCCACCATTTCTGTATGTGAATATTAAATGGAAAATGGTAAAAGGAATTTTTTGATTAAAGAACTAGATGCCCCACGGTGGGCGCCAATTGTTTTAGCAGGAATTTCCTGAATGGATCCGGCTTTATTACAGAATAATTTGGGTATCTAGTTCTATAAACTTGGAAAAGTATAATGAGTGAATTATAGGGAAAGACTAAGTAAGAAGAATATCGCTTGTATTATGTAAATAGGCTGAGTATAAATTTGCGTATATAATTGAATATTCAAGAGATAATAAGAGATAAATTGTAAGATAACTAAGGGAATAAAATCATGGAGAGTAATCCATTTACAAATGCTATTTATAGTTGTACAAATGTTAACGTTGCTTTAATCTCAACGTTCCCCCCTATTGTAGGAGCCGTTGCCAGATTAATAGGGCACGCTCCCTATTAATTCGCTTGACCTTTTATACTCTTAGCTAATCTTCAGTATTTCTTCTTTTTCCCGTCTACATTCATGGATGATATAGTCTTATAGTTAGACTCGGTCTTCCTTGAGAATAGGGCACGATTATTAACTCACACAACTGCACTTCTTGTTTATCTTCTTAATCCAGTTTGTTTGAATGTCCTGCCAGGCTTTTCTGTATTTACTATCAGGCTCTTCCTCCAGGATCTAATAGCCTGCTTATCCTATAATACTCTTTATCTGCCAAACAGTAATTAGATTTGTTCGGTTTCTGGTTATCTTTATCAGCCTAGTAAGGTCAGGCCAGGTTACAGTCAGACCAGGCTAAACTGGGCCTAACAATCACTATGTTCCACCATGAAGGCCTCTTTGATCATTTTCCTTGCACTTTGATCATGAGACCAGATTGTGTTAGGAAAAGGGGGAGTTTTAAATATTTTAATATGTGGGGTAAGGATTCTGAATTTCTCCCTATTGTGAAGAAAGTCTGGGATACTCAGATTCATGGTGTTAAAATATTCCAGCTTGTCAAAAAACTTAAGATGCTGAATAGGCCTCTGAAAGAGTTAAATGGATCTGCCTATGCTCAAATTGAGACTACTGCTAAGCTAGCACAAGTGTTGCTTCATGATGCTTAGGTTAAGCTGCATATGGATCCTACAAATCTGGTCCTTCAGAAGGAAGCTAAAGATGCTGCTATGATGTATAAAGAAAGGGATGATTCAAAGAGGAGTTTTCTAGCTCAAAAAGCTAAAATCCAGTGGGCTGCTGATGGTGATGGGAATACTAAGTATTTCCACAGTGTAACCAAGGCTAGTAGAATGCAGAATAAAATCTTGTGTATCAAGGACCTTGATGGGAGGAAGTATACTAATGCTATTGATATTGAGGGAGCATTTGTTCAATATTATCACAATTTGTTGGGGTACTGTAAACCTGTGACAAAGGTTCATGTTCCAACAGTGAGAAGAGGCAAGGTGGTTTCTGCTGAACATAGACAATTCCTCACTGTTGGGGTTACTGAAACTGAGATTAAGGATGCTTTAGCAGATATTCCCCATAACAAGTCTCCTGAGCCTGATGGGTTTACTTACCAATTTTTTAAGGATGCGTATGAAGTGGTAGGATCAAATCTCATTGCTGCAGTTCAGGAATTCTTTACTTCTGGCAGAATGCTGAAACAGGTGAATGCAACTACTCTTACTTTGATCTCCAAGAAATCTAGGCCTGAGAGTGTGGCTGATTTTAGACCTATTGCATGCTGCAATGTGGTCTATAAGGTCATATCTAAGGTTATTTTCAATAGACTAGCTAGAGTATTGCCTTGTGTTGTGAGTGAGAACCAAAGTGCTTTCATAAAAGGGAGGGTCATTGTGGAGAATATCCTCATTTGCCAAGATTTGGTGAGACTGTATAAGAGAAAGACTTGTTCTCAAAGATGCATCATAAAAATTGATTTAAAAAAAGCATATGACTCTATTGAATGGGATTATATCAAGCAAATGTTGAAGGCTTTGGGGTTCCCTAGAAGGTTCATTCTTTGGCTTATGGAATGTGTGACTACACCTTGGTTTACATTATCTCTTAATAGGAGTTGTTTTGGTTATTTTAAGGGCAAGAGAGGGATCAGACAGAGGGGGGGGTCCTATGTCTCCTCTGGTTTTTACTCTCTGTATGGAGTATCTCAGTAGAATAGTTGCTGAAGTAACTAACACTATGGAGTTTACTTTTCATCCTCTATGCAGAACACTTAGGTTGACTCATCTGTGGTTTGCAGATGATCTCCTAATGTTCTGCAGAGGGGACAGGATCTCTATCATAGTTATTCTTAGAGCCTTTTCTACCTTTTCTATGGCATCTGGGTTGGTATAACGAATAGTGAGAAATCTGATATTTACTTTAATGGGATGAGAGATAAGGAGGTTCACTATATACTAACATTTCTGGGTTTAGAGAGGGCCACTTCCCTTTTAGATACCTAGGGATACCTATCTCTCATAAAAGAATGGCCATAGAAGACTGTTCAAGGCTAGTGGAGAAAGTGGTGATGAGAATTAGAGGTTGGGGGGGCCAGGAAGCTTAGCTATGCTGGAAGACTGGTCCTTGTTCAAGCTGTTTTGACTCAGTTGCATAACTTCTGGGCACGTATTTTTCTTATTCCTGTGACTGTTCTGGACAGAATTGAGAGGATCTGCAGGAATTATTTGTGGGGTGGTTCAGAGCATTTTCATAAAATGCCTAATGTTGCCTGGGAGAAAATTTGCAGAGACAGGAAACATGGGGGACTTGGAATAGTGCACTGCAGGAATTGGGATCTGGTTATGCTAGGTAATTTTGTCTGGTGGTTGGTGTCCAAGGCTGACAAAATGTGGATTAAATGGGTTAACCATATTTACATCAAAGGGCAGGATTGGCTTACCTACACACCTCCTATTCATTCAAGCTGGTCTTGGCGGATGATCTGCAAAACTAAGGACAAAATTAAAGATGGTTTTTGTACTCGATTTTGGAATGAGCAAAATATTTACTCAGCTGCTAAGGGGTACAATTGGCTGCAAGGAAGTCAGGTTAAGGTGCCATGGTATCCTCTGATTTGAAACAAAGTTAACTCTCCTAAACATGCCTTCATTGGCTGGCTTGCTGTCCAGCAGAAGCTCATGACCAAAGATAGACTACTCAAATATGGGATTATTACTGATGGGAGATGTGAACTATGTTTGAATCATATTGAGACTCATCAGCATATATTGTATGACTGTGTGTTCAGTGCAATATGCTGGAGTGCTCTAAAAGGTTGGCTGGGGATCAATATGCCTAATGTGGGCGATTTAGAGTGGAGCATACACTGGTGATGCAGGTCTCTGATGTAGAAACAGATAGTCTTTGCTGCTATTCTTGCTTTGATATATCATATATGGCATGCACGAAACTTATGTAGAGTTGATCTCAGGGTTCCACGGCCTGCTCTGGTCATTGCTAAGGTAAAAACTGATGTTCAGCGTCGTGGACAATGTATTACATGGGGGACTAAATTCCAACAAATGGCTTGGACATCGTGGACTAGTTTGAGTTAATGTATTAGTCAGATAGTGTCATAATGGTTGATGTATTGGTGACTATGTACTCCAAACTTTTATAATTATTCTAATATAATTCACATTTCACCACAAAAAAAACCGTCGGTTCAAACTCAAAATAGTGAAACTCAAATTCGCTATTTTCAAAATTTTGACGGCGGCATTAAAAGCCCCTATCTGTAAAAAAAAACCAATAGCAGGATTCAAACCCGCTATTCTCACAAATGTTTCAACAAGCATTCATCAATCTCAAATCGTGGGAAGACGAAATTAAAGTCATACTCCCCCAAACACACGTCAAACGACAGAGTACGCATCTGTCCTTTTCCCACAAAACCAACGGTAATAAAAACTGCCTTCTCTCTTCGAGATTCAAAAATCACCGCCGACCACGGGGGCCAGGCTCACAAACCTGTCCCTTTCCGGCACCACAAACATTCAATACAAACACTGAGATTCCTCAACAGGACATCAGAGGCTTCCTCACGAAGCCCGCTAATTCGAACAACTTCTCGAAATAGGCCCATCCAAGGCGGCTATTTCCCACGGTTGATCAGTTGACCCTCCACATGGCTGGCGAGCCTTACAACGCGCATGGTTGGCGAGCCTTACAACACACATGGCTGGTGAGCCTTATAACGCATGCGGCTGGCGAGCCCGTTTCATATACGCACCGCGGTTGGCGAGCCCCTTTCATATACGCACCGCGGCTGGCGAACCCCTTTCATATACGCCCCGCGGCTAGCGAGCCCCTTTCATATAGGCACTGCGGCTGGCGAGCCCCTTTCATATATGCACAGCGGCTGGCGAGCCCCTTTTATATACGCCCCGCGGCTGGCGAGCCCCTTCCATATACGCACCCTGGCTGGCGAGCACCTTTCATATACGCCCCGCGGCTGGCGAGCCCCTTTCGTGTACGCAACACAGCTGGCGAGCCTTTGTCCGCAAACAAGAAACGACTCAAGGACATATCCCGAAGATGCCTCAGGAATGACTCCTTCTTATGGCTGGTGAGCCTTTGTACGTAGTTTAACGGACTTTAAACGACCCGTACGGAAAGTCGACGGACTCTAACCTGTTCTCGATGACAGGTCCATGTCTCATACCCTCGAGTGGCCTTGGCATCGCCCTTCCCGACGGCAGGTCCTTGGCCTGAATCCTTTCGAGCCGCCTCGACGTCGCTTCGGTCTCCAGGTTGTAATCTTCGATTGACCTGGGGCTCTACTTTGACTTTCGCCCTGTCCAAGTCTCAGTCAAAGTGGGGGCTCTGTAGATACCCAGTATCTGTTGAGTCTCCAACAAACACCCGATGATTATCGGACTACAACGTGCTTAGGAATCGCAGCGTTTGATCGACAGTTTGTACAACTATACGTCGGAAAACTTAAAACGATTTCGAAAATAAAACATTTCAAAACTTTTCAAAAGTACTTGGAGTGTTTAATGCATGACGACGGGGTCGCAATGACACTAATTAGAGTCACAACCGTCACCGGACCAAAAACCGACTCGAAAATTCAAATCCCGACTCCAACAACGAGTCAAACACAAAAAATAAACTTTTCAAATACTTCCATGTTAAGGATTCCCGGAATCCTTAATGGTCAAGTACAAATCAAGTTCATCCAAATCCTAGGATAGAACAAATCATGATTACACTTGTGTGATAGCGACAAGACAACCGAAGACGCGCGAAATGGCTCGCGCCTCTTTGAGCAGCCCATGCGCCCACGTCGCTCAAAACACACACAACCACCCATTTTCCTATAAATACCCCTCAAATGCTACCATTTGAGAGTTATGTGAGTGTCCGACCCCTCATTTCTCCCTTAAAATTCTAGACTCGACTTCTCAAGTCACAAACGGACACGTGTTTACGACCTACCGATCGTAAACACAAGCCTTACCCATTGTTTGGTACCGTCATCGTGCATAAAATCACTTGACCGACCATCTCGACCACTACACCATCACTAAACTAAAACAAAACACTCTTTTACTTGCTAAAACGGTTTTCAAACCGAGTTTTCCGGTCAAACAAGTTGATACATTTTCTGTTGGAGTATGTGTCCTCGACAATAATGCGATCACATGTTTAAATCTCATGATAAGAATATATGAGGGAAAGTTATACTCTATTGTCAACTGATCCACATTAATCGGTAATGGTTGGCTGACTAGAGTTTGACATTACTGTCGTAGGACGGTGGTGATCAATTGATCCCTTAAGGTCATACCTATAGGGTAACACTCTTAATTGATAAATTAATTAATTGTATTATGATGCAAGTTAATTAATCCTTTAAAATAGATGATGTTTTATTATTGTTTATGAAACAATTATAATTTGAATGAATAATATATTATAATTACAAGGTATTGTGAATTATAATTAAATGGTCCATTTTAAGTATAAGTAATCATGTATTGATACTTATGTTATTTATTTTGTATGTAATGATTTTTAATATGTTAAAAATGCATTACATGGACATATGTCTAGTAACATGTCACATATATCACAACTACAATTGACAAAATAAAAAAGTTAAAATGGAACTCCATTTTACAAATGGAGAACCGGTTTTCTCCATGTAGTGGGGGACAATATTGCTTTTATCTTAATTGTTTTAAGACAACCTAATTATGATTAGGTTTAGGCATGCAAACCTACATTTCATTGTGAAGAACAATTTGTAGGAATGAGGAGCATGCATTGGCCTTGTGTGACCCAAGGGTGCCGGAACCCCTCTCTTCCCAATACAATATGAGAATTGTTTTTCTCATTCAATTTTTTTTCATTCTATCCTTTCTATAATCTCTCTAAACAAAATCCTTCTATATTGTTTTGAGAAAAGAATAAGAACATCATTCTAAATACTAATATTGATATCTAATTACTACTAGTAGTAATAAAATTATATTAGTAAATTTAAAGGAACACCTACTAATTTCTCGTAATAAAATTAGTAAATGTATTAAGAGGGATTACCTTGGTACAATCCTTAAGGAGTAGATCCTATAATTGGATCTAGGGGTTTTTCACTTGGAGCATTTGGATTTTTACTTAAGAAGACTGATACCGTCGTTTAGTATCAAAATTAAATTTATAAATCCGAACTAAAACTATAGCTACTGATAGTAGGGGTCGAACCACAGAGAGACAAGATCAATTCTATTTGCTATTTTCAGTCTATAAAAGTAACAATTAAGTGGGGGTTTTGAATTGGTTTGATTCTAAAGACTAATTGACAAAATAAGAAATTTCTCAAACAAGATAAAAGGAAGATCGGGAACTTCGGTTCACCATGGCTAAGGTCAGGTCAATAGGGTAGCAGAGACCCTATAAAACGGTCTCAGGAAATGTGAGCAAGCCTTTCGATCAATGCTCAAATTAACCTTACAGTCTTCTAATTCCCTATAATTTCTCAAAACTTTCGCTCAAAGGAAATTCCAATCTAATGATAACTTTAATTACTAATATTTCAATCTAGTAAGATAGGTTTATCAAAAGAAAACAAGATCGATATAGAAGAAAATCATACTAATAAATTGACCCTATTTTACGCCATGACTCACCTCGTTCCCAATCAAGAAGATTAGCTATGCATGATTAAAATTATAACAATTGCAAAATTAAAAGCAAAGAATAAGCTTGACATGATTGGAATTGAAATTAAGACAAAAGATTAAAACTGAATTGCTGAAAATAAATTAGTTACAACAAGAATTGAATTAACAAGAAATTAAAGAAGAAGGAATTTGCATTAAAGCTTACTAATTAAATGATGAACAAAGTAATTGAATCGGAATCCGTCGTCGCACTTTCTTGTCTCCAAACTAGATCTAAACTGTTTTTTTTTTAATAATGGAAAGCATCACCTAAAATTATTCTGCGTTCTACTGATAAACGATGCCAAAAGAGTAAATTACAATTGGGCTTTTAAAAGTTTAACACGAAAAATAAATCTCAGCCTCGAAACCTGGTCGATCGACTGAGTAGCATGGTCCATATTTGGTGAGTGCGATCTGATAAGCATCCATTTGAAATTCCACGGTCGATCGACTGAAGAGGTTGGTCGATCGACCAACTGAGCTGTGCAGTAATCCCTCCTCTCTTCAAAACAGCCACTTCACTCCAATGCACGCATCCCAAGGTGAGTGAGTACGAACTCCCTTCTTCCAAGCTTCCCTGAAGTTGCCTCCGGAGGACGATTTAGGCTTGATTTAGCTCACTTTCACTCATTCCTACAATAAATCATAGAAATCGCAAAGTAAACCGTTTCGGGAGAAATAGTAGCTTAAAGCTAACAAATACGCATGGAAATACGTGCCAAAACTGCAAATAAAGTGTATAGAATATGCACGTATCAAATCCCCCCAAACCAAACCTTGCTTGTCCCCAAGCAAGCACTAAATGCAACTAAAAACCTAATGGAAAGGAGTATATCTCAGGGCTAGCTACAAGTCAATGCTAAACCGTTTAATGCACATAATCAACTACTGCAAAGCTTAAAGCAAGTGAACAAATTTATGCATATCATGGAATTAAATCGGGCGTTCGACCTTGCAAGACTCATAAATTCGGACTCTCCCGGGTCACTCTTCCCTCAGCAAGGCAAATGGTAAGAATATATGTAGAAGAGAGGGAAGAAAATACAGACTCTCACCTATACTGCGACCGACAAAACATGTATGCTTGACTAGTATGAATAATGATTCTAGCTACCGTACATACGCATAACCACCGTCAAGAACTATTACATGCCGAACTATTGCAAGATTTGGATATGTGAGGCTAAGTGGGAAAGAAAGGGCAAAACAAGTATGGAAATGTGAGGGTAAGAGCCAAGCTAGTACCTAACAAACCATCAGAAACCGTATCCCGTTCCTCCAACTCGAAATATAAACCATTGCCTCTAAATGTCTAGGCAACACACTATCCCAAAAAGGACACCTCCAATTCATAAAGTAAGCACATGAGGTGTGTTCTCAAATCAGCCGAAATTTTTCTTATTATTTTTTTTTTCAAATTCCCCTTTTTTTTTCTTTTCATTTTCTTTTTCTGGTTGGGCAGTCGATCGACCAGAAACAGCAGTCGATCGACCACCCCTGCATTCCAGTTCCCTCTGCCCAGATCAACTTCCTCTTTTTTTTTTCATTTTTTTTCTGAGTTTTTTTTTTCTTTTCTGACTGACACATTAGCAACCCCTGCAATTCTCATAAATACTCACTCCAACATTACAAAACGAACCAAAACTGCTATAATTCGACAAATTCCTCTACTACTACCTAGCTTGGCACAATGGTAGGCTAAGTATGGGATGTAGTTAAGGGCAACTGGAAGATATGGCTTAAAGTGGCGTTAAATGGGGCAAAAATGAGAAAGGGGGAGATGCAATAGTTCTCAAAACATGTAATACCGACCACAAACCGATGCGTATAGGCAATAAGCAATCAAAACTCATACACGTGCAAAACATGAAATGACGGGAGTACTACTCTCAATCCTAAATTAACCGGTCATGAATGTCACCAGTTATAGGCTCCATATCTCAGAAAGTATAAGTAGTTTGCCAAAAGTAATGAGTCAAGTCTAATAACCCGAAGTAAATTCCACAACAAAATTTGAGAAATCACTTTTAACTCTCGCTAAGCAGTTGTGAAAAGGCAAGGAATGGCATAAATTTGACTAATAGTGCAATGTCATCATTAATAAACTCCAATCCGACTCGACTATATGCAAAAGTAAACGTGATATTTTTGATTTTTATGAATTTTTTAATTTTTTCTTTGTTTTTTTTTTTTTGAAATAACACAAATGCAAGCTAAAATGCAGTAAACGTGTGACTGAAATGCAATAAAAAACAAATGCAGATGCAAAAGACATATGCAAATACCCTCCCCAAACCAAAACGCAATTGTGCTCAGCAGCAAATCACCAGCAGAAATAGGGAAGAATAAAAGCACAACAAAATAAAAAGAAACTAATAAAGAGGGATCGGAAACTCACAAAAGACGACCTCCCCAAACCAGCCAAAAACGGGGGAGGTCACAAGCATCTAATCCCCTCCATCATAATCAGAACCACTATCCTCGTCTGACCCAGAGTCATCCTCCTCATCCTCCGCCTCAGCAGCAGCGGCAGTAATTGTAACACCCCGTATTTTATTAAGTAGGATAAAATTATTTTAATTGATATTTTGGATTTAATTATGTCATTTAACTATTTCAGTATCTTTTACGAGTCTTTTTTTGAAATTCAGTCCTTAGTGGACTCAAGTCGGACCCGGGAAAAAGTCATCGAGTTAACCATTTTGAATTTATTTTGCTAAATGAACAAATTTCGTTAAAATCCGCTAATTTAGTAAAATCGCTAATAATTCCGTTTCAAGCCGATTTCTTATTATTTCCGTTAACTATCTGAGTTTATTTTATTTTTCATTCTTTAAACTTATTTATTATTGATTCCGTTTCATTTATGAGACTCTTTCTTAAACCGGTTAAATTTAACTCGAAACGGTTTTAATAACTATCGAAGTTTCTTAACGACGAAGAAACGTACGTAAAATAAATAGCTAGCTAGCTAGCTACTCCCTCATTTCTCACGTATCATTCCTTCTTCTCCCTTCCTTTTTCTTCTTTTTCGTTCTGTTTCATTTTTTTTAATTTTAAATTGATTCTGTCACTCCGTTTGTCATCCGTTATCAATGATTTTCGTTCCATAGTGCTGCTTTCATCGTTCCTGTCAATCCATTGTAAGTAAAATTCATTTTCGTCATGTATTTTTACAAACGCAATTTATACTTTCAGCTTTATTTATTATAAGACGGTTGTAGATGCTAAGATAGACGGTCTTGTATAAGATTTGTTAGTCATGAAGGACTAATTCGATCGGAAAAAGGTAACGATAACGGGTTACTCGATATTACTTGTAAAATATGTTTATTTCGAATGCTAGTTAGTCTGTTTTATAATTGAGACGGTGTATAATTATATATAGGGATCCTTATGGATGTTAATTAGTCAGTTGTATAGTTGAGACGGTGTATACTGATATGTGGAGATGATTGAGACGGTGTATCTTGACTTTGTAGGGATCATTTGGGATGCTAGCTAGTAAGTGGTATATTTAAGTCGGGGTATGCTGACATGTAAGGATTGTTTTGGGTGCTAATTGTTGTCTTTTATAGTTGAGACGGTGTATACTGACATGTAAGGATTGTTTTGGGTGCTAATTGTTGTCTTTTATAGTTGAGACGGTGTATACTGACATGTAGGGATTGTTTTGGGTCTGCTAGATGGTACTCGAATAATTTGCTTTAGATGGCTAAAATGAATGCTTGGATCGGGTTTTTGAGAACCCAAAACTGGCATTCCGCTTTGTGGTGGTGGTGGCTGGTTGTCTGAGTTCGTGTAGGGGCTATCCAAATGGCCACTTTGAGTCGTGGGTCGGGTTTATTTTGGCACAAATGTGATTCTTTTGAATGACTTAAATCCCGCCTCGTATTTCATATAACGTAAATCATTAATATTGCTCCTTCACATATTTAGTTTATTGGACTCATTTAATTTTGATAAAAGGGCTAGCTATATTTGGTAACTTTGGGCTAGTTGTGTTTATAAATTGTTTTGGCGCTAACTCGGTTTATTTAAAATATAATTAAATTACTTTTCGTCTCATATTTTATATAACGATAATTCCTTAATATCGTCCTTTCACATAATTATTTTAGGTGACTCATATGTGGTTGAAGATGAAGAGTAATTTTGGGTTTTAGAAGCTTTCTCAAGTTATTTTTTGTCTCTTTGCTAGATTAAGGTAACTATTCCGAGTTACTCGACGATTTAATGTCACATTGATGTTGTGTCTGGTGTTTGTTAAGTGTTTAGGTGATTGATAATGTGTTACTTTCATTTCTCACATGATAGAAATTGGAAATAACATGAGAATGATATTGTGATAAATTTTGTGATTTGGGCCAAAGTAGGCCAAGACTCTGAGCTGGGCCAGATTGACCGAACGAGTTTGGTCAAACTACGTTTAAACCGGTCAGCCTCGATTTGACCGATGACCCGTCGCGGGACTCGGGTCGAGGGTTTGTCTTTGAGGTGAGATCCGTTGTTATTGGAGGTTTTATGTTATGCCTTGATATTTGTAATTATCATTTCACATGTTGGTTGTTGGATGCTTTGGATGCCTTATGCTTGAGTCTTGTTGTCTCTTTGCCATTTTAACTTGTTCTCATGGATTATGGTACTGTTGGTTAGCTGGAATTTGGATTATTATTGATATTAGAGATATTGTTGGATTGTCAGCTGAATATGCTCTTGCGTAGCCTTTCATATACTAGGGTGTGTATGATCTTTTGTGTGTGCAAGTTTGGACTCTTTGCCCCTTTTATGGTTAATTGGGTGTCCTACTTGTCTTGTGTGGTGTGGGCTAAAGTATTCAAGCTGGGACTAGGTCCTAGGTGAGTATTTCGGCCTTCATCATAGATAGGTCATTATAGTCTTTGACGAGTGTATGTTCACGGCTTAATAGCCTTTGTGTTCCTGGCTTGGTGGGTTTATATCCAAGCTGGGGCATGACCTTTCTGCCTATTTTGTGAGTAGATGGTCAGCTTAAGTACTAGCCAACCCTTTGGTGGACTCCTTAGGGTACTCTTGTGGTTTGATCATGAGTCTTGGGTGCGGTGGTTTTATCCGCATTTCTCTAGGTCTGCGCAGTCTAGGATTAGGGTTGAGTCGTATTTTGGCCATGTTTTAAATGTAACCTCTGAGCCAAAATACTAGCTTCCCTACCTCGTGGTATAGACTCGAGTTACAAAGTGACTATTGACTGTACTAGGAACTTATGCCTGTCTCTAGATATATTGCCCTTTCTTGTTTGATGATTCTATGAATCATAGAAGGTGAGATGCAAGCCGGCTATGGTTGATAGAGTTTGGATTCCCGTGTGTTATTTGACTCACATGATAGTGTAGCTTGAGTTGGTCTAGTATTCACATGCTAGGACTATGTGTTGTTGTATTGTTGTTCACATGATAAGCACGACTGTCTAGCATCTATATGCTAAGGCTATGTGTTATTCGTATTCATATTCTTATGTTTACATGTTATATTAATTATGACATTTCGTGGCTGGGAGAACTCGGAGTTACTCCCCACTGACTGTGGCTTTCGTATTTGTATAAAATGCGATTGTGAGTAGGTGATGCATATATGGGGTACATGGACGAGCTAGCGAGCAAAGTAACCTTGGGACCTAGATTGGTTTTATTTTATTGTGACCCTTATACACTTTTTATGTCACATACATTTTAGGGACATATGTCTCCCTTTCTCATATTTGAGTTGTATAACTTAGTTTCGCGACTTTAGCGAAATTTCATTCATGAGATTTATTTTGGACCTTGCATGTTTGACACCTTCCCATTTGGATATTTTTATAACAGGTTCAAGTTTCATTTTCGGTTTTAAAAAATTACAGCTTTTTACCCAACTGAACCTATTACAAACATATCCATGCAGCTTTATTCTAGAATTATGTGTTTACTTTTCCGCGATATAGGAGGGTGTCACAGTAGTAGTCGTGGGAGGAGGTCTCCTGGCAGGCTGAGGGTAACCGCCCGCCGGGGAACAAAAAAGACGGGTGAGTCCAGGCACCCTGTGGGAGCATCCCCGTCCGAGCGTACTCCTCGTAAACTGGGTACAGGGCCAAGGCCGTGTCAAGTCTGTGCTGATCAAAGCTCCTACACAAGTCACTCAACACACGTGACATCCCCCTTTGGTCCATGACCGGAGGGATAACCATAGGTGTAGGGGGCGGAAAGTGGTCGGGTAACCCGTGGGAGCAGGAGTGGAGGAGGAGGGTGCCTGTGAATAGGAGGTACGAGCCCGCCTCGAGGTGCTAGCGGTAGCGGTGCCCTCCCCAATAGGGAGCCTGTAACTAGGCAAGGGCGGGCGAGCTGCCCCCTGAACAGTGGTAAGGGGCAGGATAGGAGGGAGGCCAAGGACAGGGTTGGGGTCGCTGATGAAAGAATCAATCTTCCACCGACTCCGACTATCGACCCACTTTACAGACCTCGCGTAGGCAAGATCCATGAAGCGTAGGTCAGGGTCAATAGGGGCCTCCTCTCGAGGGAAAAGGAGAACTAGACGGTTGGCGATATGCGTCACCAACCCACCACAAGCAATAGTGGCCAAAGTGCCCTCACTTATAGTCTAAAAGTGAGCGGCAGTCAAATAGGCTATGTTATAGATACGGGCTACCCGAGTTTCAACGTTCAGATAGCCCGCCAAGATAGACAATTCAATGTTATTCACATTATTTGACTCCTTACGGCCGAAAATGGTATTACCCATTAGCCGTAGAAAATAACGAAAAGGGGGCAAGTGGACGGAAGTGCCCGTCCTCTTAGGCCCGTTCCAGTCCCTAATACATGACCACATGACTCGGTGAACATCAGAAGTTTCCGAGGTGTTACCCTCGAAATAAAGACCCAAAAATCCAGCAAAGTCGGCTAATGTCAGGGAGTAGGTGACATTGAATAGCCGAAAAGAAATGCAAGGGCTACTCCTGTTGGCTTCAAAAGAAGCCTGGTCAAAAGCATAGGACGAGAAAAACTCGAGGGTCAAAATGTAATAAGTGAACTCAGCCATGTCCACAAGACCCGACATTCCTGTCCCATTTAGCAGGGACACAACAGACTCAAAACAGCCTAATTTCTCTAAAGTCGGCCTATGAAGAAAACGAGTGGCTGTAACTTTCATTTTTGCAGCAAAGAGAGCGAATTTGGCTCGCTGAGTAGAAGTGGAAAAAATAACCTGCGGATAGTCAGGTAGACTATCCGTAGTATCCTCGATCATCAATGGCGGACTCCGCGGCCGTTTGGCTGCTCCCTGACTGGACTGCCCTTCGTACATCGCCTGCTTTCCTTTTGTCATCTTTGCTTCCTACAAAATGAACAGTTCAACAACTATTTCCCCATAACCCTCAACAATGACGATTTAGAAAACCCGAAACAAAAATCAGAACTTGACCACGAATTTAGGGTTTCGACAATTTGGGGGAAACGGCAATAAGCATCTCCTAGTTGCTAAATCATCTCGAAAATCAAGGGAAAAGGGTAGAAAAAGCAATTAAAGCATAAAAATCGACAAGAAATCAACCCCAAATTGATTTTTCCCAAATCGATTTTTCCGACCCAAGGTGACAATACTCGAAAATTTGGCATGAAAGTTCAGTGATAATTGAATATAAAGGATGAAAATAAGATTAGAAACATAACTTTGATGAGAACTCGTGAATTTGAGCAAGAAAAATCGAGAATAAAGGGGGATTGGCAAGAATCGCGAAAAGGGAAAGAGAACTTAGGGTTTCTCTGATTTTTGATCAAATGGGTATAATGAATGAATGAATAAGGAGTTAGAACTTCCCTTATTAATTTGCGTTCTGAATTCGCGCGGTGGTCGATCGACCACATGACCCGGTCGATCGACCAGTCTTCACTTAAGACCTGTTCTGCCTGTTTTCTCTTCAGTCGATCGACTGAAGTGCTTGGTCGATCGACTGCATACGCTGGCAAGTAATCTTATAATCGTCAAAAATTCATTTTTGCACTTCAATTTCCTGTTCTTCTCTCATGAAAATTAAGTAATCCACCCTACGCACTTTGCATAAAATAATTCCTGCAAAAATTCTTAAAGGCGCACATTTTTTCAAACCAAGGAGTTGCTAATTAAAAGGAAATAACTAAAGCTCCTAATGCAAAACAAATGAACTAAAACCATTAAGATCCTAATTACAAAAATTTACAAGCCGGGTTGCCTCCCGGTTAGCGCTGGTTTAAGAGGTCCCGCACGACCTGTTTACCTCACTCAACATCATACGATAACGGGTCGAAGTACAATACCTCGACTTTCCCAACGAATTCATCGGTTCCGTGATAATGCTTCACATATTGACCATTAACTTTGAACCTTTCTCCAACAGAGGTCTCCAGCTCAACTGATCCGAACTTTGTAACTGCTGTGACCGTATAAGGGCCAGTCCACCTCGATTTCAGCTTACCAGGAAATAAACAGATACGAGCGTTAAAAAGGAGTACCGTATCGCCAATATGGAACTCGCGCTTGATGATCCTCTTGTCGTGCCAGCGCTTCGTTTTCTCTTTGTAAATCCTAGCATTATCATAGGCCAGCAGCCTAAATTCCTCCAGCTCATTCAGCTGTGTCATGTGTTTCTCACGAGAGAGGTTAGGATCCAAATTCAAATCACATATAGCCCACCAAGACTTACGCTCCAACTCAACAGGTAAATGACATGTCTTACCATAAATCAATCGGAATGGTGACATCCCAATTGGCGTCTTAAACGCGGTTCTATAAGCCCATAAGACATCATCTAACTTAAGACTCCAATCTTTCCGTGATTTAGAAACAACTTTAGCTAAAACTTCTTTCAATTCTCTGTTAGAAATCTCAACCTGACCACTAGTTTGAGGATGATACCCCAAACCTCTACGATGTTGGACACCGAATTTAGTCAATAAAGCACTAAGTTGTTTCTCCTTAAAATGCATTCCACCATCGCTAATGACAACCCTAAGGACACCAAAACGAGGGAAAATAATCTTTTTAAACAGTTTAATCACAGCCTTTGCGCCGCAATGGGGAGTAGCGATAGCTTCTACCCATTTGGACACATAATCTACAGCTACGAGGATATATTTATTACCTTGACTGCTCGGAAAAGGTCCTTGATAATCAATGCCCCAGACATCGAAAATCTCAACCTCTAGAATGCCTACCTGTGGCATCTCATGTCTCCGTGATACATTCCCCGATCTTTGACAAGCATCGCACTCAGCAATAAAATTACGACTATCTGCATGCAAAGTTGGCCAATAGAAACCAGATTGGAGTACTTTCGCCACAGTCCGGGATGGACCATGTTGACCACCATAGGCGGAAGAGTGGCAAGCTTCTAGGATATCCTTCACCTCCCATTGAGACACACATCTCCGGATAAGACCGTCTGCGCATTTCTTGAAAACATAAGGATCATCCCAAAAGTATTGTCTAGCATCATAAGCGAACCGCTTCTTCTGCTGCCATGAAAGCTCGGGTGGTATCTTACCTGTTACAGCAAAGTTATCAAAATCAGCAAACCACGGAGGTGGATAAGACCCTGAAGTAGTAATAGCTAACAGACTCTCATCAGGAAAAGAATAATTAATAGGTAACGAATCCTCCCTTTCTGCCAGCTGCAGACTAGATAAATGGTCTGCCACCACATTCTCTACTCCTTTCTTATCTTTGATCTCCAAATCAAACTCCTGCAAAAGGAGTATCCACCTCAAAAGCCTCGGCTTCACATCCTTCTTAAGAAAGAGAGTCTTGCCGCCGCATGGTCAGTATAAACAACAACCTTAGAACCTAACAAATAAGACCGAAATTTGTCTAAGGCAAAAACTACAGCTAGAAACTCTTTCTCAGTGGTATAATAATTGACTTGAGCCTCATCCAGAGTTCGGCTCGCATAATATATGGCATTCAAAGATTTATTCTTCCGCTGTCCCAAAACTGCACCAATCGCATAATCGCTGGCATCGCACATAATCTCGAATGGGAGGTCCCAATCAGGCGGCTGAATGATCGGCGCAGAAACTAGAGCCTCCTTTAATCTGTTAAAAGCTAAAAGGCACTCATCAGTAAACTCAAAGACAGCATCCTTAAGGAGCAATTGTTTAAGTGGTTTAGCAATTTTTGAAAAATCCTTAATGAAACGCCGATAAAAACATGCGTGACCAAGGAAACTCCTCACTCTTTTAACATTCACGGGAGGAGGTAATTGCTCAATCACCTGCACTTTTGCTTTATCAACATGTATACCTTTATCAGAAATCAGATGCCCTAACACCACTCCCTCATTGACCATGAACTGGCATTTTTCCCAGTTTAAAACAAGATTAACATCAATACAACGCTGCATGACTTTATCAAGGTTAGCTAAACAACGATCAAAGTCATTACCATAAACTGAGAAATCATCCATAAATACCTCCATAATGTTCTCTATATAATCAGAAAAAATCCCCATCATGCACCTCGAAAGGTAGTGGGGCGTTATACAATCCGAAGGGCATCTGCGTACGCAAAAACACCCCGTGGACAGGTAAAAGAAGTGGTCTTACTCGATCATCCGGATGAATAGGGATGCGAAAGAACCCTGAATAACCGTCTAGAAAACAGAAAAATTTGTTAGAGGCAAGTCTTTCAGTCATTTAGTCAACAAAAGTGAGGGGGAAGTGGTCTTTCTTGGTGGCGGCATTCAACTGTCTATAA
Source organism: Silene latifolia (assembly GCF_048544455.1). NCBI lineage: Eukaryota > Viridiplantae > Streptophyta > Magnoliopsida > Caryophyllales > Caryophyllaceae > Silene > Silene latifolia. The sequence continues at coordinate 71,590,743 of NC_133531.1, forward strand.
TCAATGCACATCCGCCACCCTGTCACAACTCATGTCGGTATTAATTCATTTTTCTCATTTTTAACCACGGTAGTCCCTCCTTTCTTCGGAACTACCTGAACTGGGCTAACCCACTCGGGGTTGCCAACTGTATCAATAATACCTGCATCGAGTAGTTTCATCACCTCAGCCATAACAACTTCCTGCATCTTCGGGTTCAACTTGCGTTGACCCTGTCTGTAAGGCTTGTGGCCTTCCTCCAGTTCTATCCTGTGCATACAAATATCAGGGCTGATGCCCTTAATATCATCCAAAGAGTAACCTAGAGCTTTCCTGTTTTTCTTAAGCACACACATCAAAGCAGACAGCTGGTCATCATTAAGCTTAGCACTAACAATAGCTAGGTACTGCTCCGTATCATCTAGAAAAACATACTTAAGATTAGGAGGAAGTGGCTTACGCTCTGGCACCTTTACCTCTACAACATAGGCAGAATCAACTTCTATGGTATAACAAGTATTCACCAAATTTTCGTTGGCCAGGCTTATGAGCATCTCATCTTCTTCCTCTGTGAGCTTGTAGCTTTCCATTGAGGCTACCAAAGCATCTGGCTCCTTAGCATTCTCCGTTGTACTACCTGCACACTCATCTAAACGAGTTAGATCAGCTAAGGGATCCTTGGCTAAGGATTCCCTCCAATTACAATTAACAGCCCTGTCAACAATATCAATGGAATAACACGTATCATCATCAGGAGGTTCAGTCGTCTTACGAGCAAGACTGAACTCAATGGTGTCATCCCCTACCTCTAAGGTAATGATTCCGCGTTTGACATCTATTACAGCTCCAGCTGTATGTAAAAACGGTCTACCTAAAATGATAGGTATCTGACTGTCCTCTGCAATGTCCAAAACAACGAAATCGACAGGAATAAAAAACTTACCCACTCGAACGGGTACATCCTCTAAGACTCCTAAAGGTCTCTGAGTCGATCTATTTGCCATCTGAACGGTAATATCGGTCACCTTAAGTCTACCAATATTTAGCCTTTCGCAGACAGAATATGGCATGACACTGACACTGGCCCCTAAATCGCAAAGGGCCTTTCCAATTTCGTGGTTACCTATAGTGCAGGGAATAGAGAAACTACTCGGGTCCTTTAATTTAGGTGGTATATTAATTTGCGAAAGAGCATTACATTCTTCCACAAAAGCAACATTACCATCATCATGAAAATTTCTCTTACGATTCAAAATGTCATTCATAAATTTAGCGTAAGAGGGTACCTGGTTAATTAAATCAGTGAAAGGAATTGTTACCTCGAGATTCTTGACCATTTCCAAAAACTTACCAAACTTGCGCTCCAGCTTAGTATTCTTTAAATGCTCCGGATACGGGATTGCAACACTGGCCGTAGGATCACTAACCTTCGGCTTCCGTAAGTTTAAAACCTCCGTCAAATGTTCAATAAGTGTAGAATCATGCAAACTAGTTGACGGATTTGCGTCCTGTACTGGAGACCCGGTCGATCGACCATTGGGCTCGGTCGATCGACCAATCACACTGGGCATGAATAGTTCCTGGACAGAGACTTCTTCGTCAGGAACCTCGGTCGATCGACTGACAGTATTGGTCGATCGACCACATATGCTGGGTGTGAATAGTTTCTGGTCAGAAACTTTTTCATCTGACATCCCAGTCGATCGACTGCTGTTGTTGGTCGATCGACCGGTGGTACTGGCAATAAAGCTCGTTTTTGCACCAGAAATTAAACTCTTCTTTTCATCCTTTCCCGAGTCTTCACTTGGCTTATCAGGACCATCATAAGAAAGGCCACTTCGGAGATTAATGGCACTAATGGTTTCAATTGGCCCCTCACATTTGCTTGAAGAATTGGTGACTTGCTTAGCCTCTAAATTCTCCAGCTGCTTGACTAAATTCTTTGTAGACTCAATCCCAGCTGCTTCTATTTTTGCGACTTGAACCAAAAGAGTTCGGACTTGCTCTCTCAATTCCGCGGTCTCGTCTGAGTTATGGACAGGAATTTCAACTCTTTCCTTGGAAGCTTCAGAGGCCTCACGCCTCTCGAGACGGGCTGTAATAGAAGCTATGAGTGTCGCAACGGCACTCATTTCATCACTTTGCTTTCGTTATTTTCCACGTGAACTCCCAAACTCAGCTCTATGGACTGCCATCTCCTCAATAGTGTTCCAACCTTTATTCTGACCGGTATTATTTTGGAACCTACCATTCGCAGCTGCATCCAGAATGACCTTGTAATCATGATATAAAGCATTATAGAATAAGTTGCAAAGATACCACTGCTGGAAACCATGGTGAGGGACAGCTCGGACCAAACTTTTAAAACGTCCCCATGCTTCACAAAAGCCCTCATCAGGTCCTTGCTGGAAATTTGTAATTTTACTTCTCAAGGCATCAGTCTTTGCAAGTGGGAAGTACTTCTTGTAGAAGGCTAACGCTAGAGATGTCCAATCTGTGACTCCAGCTGCTACCCTATCAAGGTAGCGGTACCAATCTCGCGCCGAATCCTTCAAGGAGTATAAGAACATTATCCCCTTTACTTCATCCGGGTCACCCAGTAGAGTACAGTATGGAGCAATGGCAGTGAGTACGTGAAAATTTCCATATGCTTCAAAGGATCTTCGTCCGGTAGACCAGCAAACTGATTTCGCTCCACTAAATCAATATAAGAGGAACGAAATTCGAAGTGACCAGTAGTACGGGTAGGTAACACGTGTCCCTTTGGAATGTGCTGCTCTTTTGGGTGAAGATTGTCATATATCGTAGTCATGTTCGCAAAACTGAGAGTACTCAAGTCTTCCTCTCAAAAACTTGTCTTCTAACTGTGCAGAAGCAAAACTAGAAGCAAGAGTAAGCAACGGCCTCAAGGAACTAAAGTTCCTTGAGACAAGAAAAATAAACTAAAAATAAAGCAAACAGAATTACACCGCCTCCCCGGCAACGACACCAAAATTTGATACCGTCGTTTAGTATCAAAATTAAATTTATAAATCCGAACTAAAACTATAGCTAGTGATAGTAGGGGTCGAACCACAGAGAGACAAGATCAATTCTATTTGCTATTTTCAGTCTATAAAAGTAACAATTAAGTAGGGTTTTTGGATTGGTTTGATTCTAAAGACTAATTGACAAAATAAGAAATTTCTCAAACAAGATAAAAGGAAGATTGGGAACTTCGGTTCACCATGGCTAAGGTCAGGTCAATAGGGTAGCAGAGACCCTATAAAACGGTCTCAGGAAATGTGAGCAAGCCTTTCGATCAATGCTCAAATTAACCTTACGGTCTTCTAATTCCCTAGAATTTCTCAAAGCTTTCGCTCAAAGGAAATTCCAATCTAATGATAACTTTAATTACTAATCTTTCAATCTAGTAAGATAGGTTTAACAAAAGAAAACAAGATCGATATAGAAGAAAATCATACTAATAAATTGACCCTATTTTACGCCATGGCTCACCTCGTTCCCAATCAAGAAGATTAGCTATGCATGATTAAAATTATAACAATTGCAAAATTAAAAGCAAAGAATAAGCTTGACATGATTGGAATTGAAATTAAGACAAAAGATTAAAACTGAATTGCTGAAAACAAATTAGTTACAACAAGAATTGAATTAACAAGAAATTAAAGAAGAAGGAATTTGCATTAAAGCTTACTAATTAAATGATGAACAAAGTAATTGAATCGGAATCCGTCGTCGCACTTTCTTGTCTCCAAACTAGATCTAAACTGTTTTTTTTTTTAATAATGGAAAGCATCACCTAAAATTATTCTGCGTTCTACTGATAAACGATGCCAAAAGAGTAAATTACAATTGGGCTTTTAAAAGTCTAACACGAAAAATAAATCTCAGCCTCGAAACCTGGTCGATCGACTGAGTAGCATGGTCGATCGACTGGTGAGTGAGTCTGATCTGATAGCATCCATTTGAAATTCCACGGTGATCGATCAAGAGGTTGGTCGATCGACCAACCGATTTTTGTCTGATAATTCCTCCTCTCTTCAAAACAGCCACTTCACTCCAATGCACGCATCCCAAGGTGAGTGAGTACGAACTCCCTTCTTCCAAGCTTCCCTGAAGTTGCCTCCGGAGGACGATTTAGGCTTGATTTAGCTCACTTTCACTCATTCCTACAATAAATCATAGAAATCGCAAAGTAAACCGTTTCGGGAGAAATAGTAGCTTAAAGCTAACAAATACGCATGGAAATACGTGCCAAAACTGCAAATAAAGTGTATAGAATATGCACGTATCAAAGACTAATTGAAAGGAGTCCAATTAGTATATCCCATTCGGCCTCCATTGTAAGCATGATATATTCTTCTCTTTTATTCTTTGGTTTTTGCATGCAGAAGATCTAAATTAGTTTTATAACTAAACTAAGTTTTATTAAGTTATTAGTAGTCACTAATAAGAGATTAATGAATCTAAAAATTGGTATTAGAGCAAGAGTTGTTGCATGCAAAATCGGTTTTCTTTTTCCGAGTTAATATGTTAACAAATAAAACTTGTATTTTGTGATTTATGATGATAAAGGCCACGAAATTTTTACATGTTAAACATTCTGGTCCTAAATTGATTTTAGGTCATTTTTGATGATCTATGGTATTTTATTGCTCTTTAATATGTTTTTAGTATTTTTTATTACATTTTATTGAATAAAATGTCACTTAAATCACTAAAATTAGTTAGACTTCGTCTCTGCCCATGAAATTTTAGTATGTTGTCACGTGCAATGTTGATACACTCTATGTAAATTTTGAAATGAAATAGTTTTATTTTGCATGACTTATGATTTTAGATGTAAAAATCACATAAATAGTGATTATTTTAGTCAAAAATAGCTAAAATGAATTTTATGGCATAAATTTTTTTCCCAATGTTGTATATATGATATGAACATCAGATCTAAATTTGCATGTTAAAATTCGTCTGATTTTAATGGTTATTATTTTTTATGTGATATAAATTGATAAATAGCAATTTTAATAGTCATAATTGTAAATTCGATTTTTAAGCTTAAAAATTTGTCATTTCTAGGTTCTAGAAACGTATTTAGAATATTAAAAATTTTAATTTTGATTTATTGCATAATTTTATGTTTAATACTGAATTAAAGGGTTAAAATTATGTTTTATACGATTTATTTGTGAAATAAATAAAAATAATCTAAGGGCAAATTTTTATTATAATTTTGGGATGTTGAGAATTTTCCAGAATATACAAAATTATGATTTTGAAATTTTCGAATTTTTATGACCTAGTTGGGAATTATTTCTTTATTATTATGAATAATAGATGTTTAAAGAGCAATAATAAAATATCTAGTTGAATTATTGTCAAATGTTTAGTGAAGACAAAATTTTTGAGTCCTAAGAAGGTTGAGGTAATTAACTTGGACCTAGATTTGATTTATGTAATATTGTGTGATTTTAAAAGGTTAATTGTCACAATAATCCATAAAACCGGACCAAGTATACGATATTAGCTTAAATAGGGCGATTTGGCACATCACATGGCATGTTTCTTACATATATTAATGCTGCATTTTTAGTATGATTATCATATTTTATTTTATATAATTTTGAATTATGTAATTTGTACCTAGTATAGCCTTAGTTTTTAATTGGTATTTCCCGAAATGAATGGGGATATCGATTCGGTTGTAGTTAATGTGATCTCGTATCACTTTTATTTTATTTTGTTTTTCTTTTTCTTTTATAATGTATAAAGTAGAAAAGTTTTGTAATTTATTTATCCCGGAGTTCCTTGAAGGCGGTGCCATTCGATAAGGCGATCCAACAAACACGGTGTTGCCTTGGAGTGCGTGCCAAATGAAGTTCAAGGGATCAAAGGAGTTGGTTTCCGAATTTGTAAATAGTTTATTAGATTTACTATTTTAGGAAGGTCATACTAGGATTTTATTGTTTTTGCTTTGCATTTGTATTATATGTTTGCATGCATAGCCAAATCGCCATCACTACACATGCATATCATTTTATCGAGTCATCGAACGTGTCAATTATAATTAACGTAGTTCACCGCTTTAGTTCACTTAAAAACGTGATAGATAATAAATTGACAAGACCTCACACTAAATAATAATTGAGAATAAGCCTTACCAAATAGTAGAACCATGAATTCCAATTTCATAAGGAAGTAGGCTCGGCTCACCGGAGTGCTAAAATTGTTACGTTGGGTAAGTGGGTAGTAAATTGTTATTACATCGAAATTTGGATTGAGCTCAACGGAAGTATTCATGATCGTAGTCAGCTGTGTTCCAGGCTAAAGATAAATATTAAAGTGATTTTATCGACCGAGAGTTCTAGAAGTAGAATTGATTAAAAAGTTAATCCACTGAGTTATATTGATAAGGGATGAATTGGCTCACCATGCCCGAGTTAATATGAATTTGGATTACGGGATCATTTATAATAGTTGGGCTCACCTTTGTAATCCTTTACAGGGGCTAAGAAACATGGAAAAGCTAAGCAAGGGCGATGTTGATCTCCGTCTTGGGAATGGAGCTAGAGTAGCGGCCACATCCAAGGGAACTTATGTGCTTGTTTTAGCAAATGGATTTGAGTTGTATTTGCATAATTGTTTTTATGTACCTTCTCTTTCTAAGAACATTATTTCAATTGCTATGTTAGACATAGAGGGTTTTAATTTTGCCATTAAAAATAATTGTTGTATTATTTTTAGAAATGACTTGGTCATAGGCCGAGGCTCTTCTATTTATGGCATTTATGTTCTAGAAACTTCGAATCCAAGTAAAGACATCTATAATATACAATCAATGAAAATCAAATCAAGTGATCCAAATGAATCGTACATTTAGCATTGTCGATTGGGTCATATCAACGAGAATCGCATTAAAAGATTAGTTTCAACTAATGTTATTAAACCATTTGATTTTCAATCATATGGTATATGCGAATCTTGCCTCCTAGGCAAAATGACTCGTAATACTTTTAGTGGTAAAGGGACTCGAGCTAGTGAACTATTGGGACTTATACATACCGATGTATGTGGACCAATGACTATCACTGCTAGGGGTAATTATGACTACTTCATTACCTTCACCGATGATTTAAGTAGATATGGGTATATCAACCTAATGAAGTACAAGAGTGAAGCTTTTGAGAAATTTAAAGAATTTAAAAATGAAGTAGAAAACCAATTGAACGAGAAGATAAAGGCACTACGATCCGATCGTGGTGGAGAGTATCTTAGTAATGTCTTCGATTCACACTTGAAAGGTTGTGGCATTGTGTCACAACTCACTCCACCCGGTACACCATAACTTAATGGTGTTGCCGAAAGGAAAAATCGAACCCTACTAGATATGGTCCGATCTATGATGAGTCAAACCGAGTTACCCGACTCGTTTTGGGGATTTGCAATCCAAACCGCAATCAAATCATTGAACAATAGTCCGACCAAAGCAACCGAAAAGACTCCATATGAGATATGGAAAGGAAGGGTTTCTAATATATCCTATATGAAAATTTGGGGATGTGATGCTTACGTAAAAGTAAAAGCAGACAACAAGCTAGCCCCACGATCTGAAAAGTGCATCTTCGTAGGTTACCCCAATACCTCCCGAGGATATTACTTCTACAAACCTCAAGAAAACAAAGTGTTTGTGTCTAGTGAGGCTGTCTTTTTAGAAAATGAGTTTATATCTAAAAGACAGAGTGGGAGAAATTTTGAACTTGACGAAGTTCAAGAGCCACAAACCGAAGTAGAGAGGCAAGAAGACGTTCCTTCGTCGTCTAATTCTGTTGTCGTTCCTCAACCGAGGAGGTCGGGTCTAGTTTCTCGCCATCCTGATAGATATGTTGGACTTATCCAAGAGGATGGGAGTCTTGATGTGTTTCTTCTAGAAAGTGACGAACCCGCCACCTACAAAGCTGCAATCTCTAGTCCCAATTCAGCTTTATGGCTTGAAGCCATGAAATCCGAAATGAGTTCTATGCATGAAAATCAAGTTTTGAACTTGGTGGATTTGCCTGAAGGGGCAAGACCTCTTCAATGCAAATGGATCTTTAAAATAAAGAATGGTATAGAAGGACATGATGATGTCTACAAGGCTAGGCTAGTGGCAAAAGGTTTCACCCAAGTTCATGGTCTTCACTATGACAAAACCTTTGCCCCCGTAGCCATGCTGAGATCCATTCGGATACTGTTAGAGATCGCCGCATTTTATGACTATGAAATATAGCAAATGGATGTCAAGACCGCCTTTCTAAATGGGCATTTAGAAGAGGAGGTGTACATGATACAACCTGAAGGTTTTGTAGATCCTAAAAATCCTAACAAAGTATGCAAGCTTAAGAGATCCATTTATGGTCTTAAGCAAGCATCAAGAAGTTGGAACCATCGATTTAATCATGTTATAAAAGAAAATGGTTTTACTCGAAGTGTTGAGGAACCATGTTTATACATGAAGTTCAGTGGGAGCAATGTTGTGTTCCTAATATTGTATGTGGCTGACATACTACTTATTGGAAATGACATTCCTATGTTGTCCTCCGTCAAGGAGTGGCTAGGAAATCATTTCCAAATGAAGGATTTAGGAGAAGCACAACGCATATTAGGTATCAGGATCTATAGAGATAGACCCAAAAGGATATTGGCATTAAGTCAAGAATCTTATATTGACAAGATTCTTCGACGCTTCAACATGGACCAGTCTAAGAGAGGCTTAATTCCTATGGGTAGTGGGATTATTTTGAGCAAGTCTCAATCACCCTCCGAACCCGAAGATGTTGAACGCATGAAGTTGATTCCCTATGCGTCCGCTATTGGATTGATCATATATGCCATGATATGCACTCATCCAGATGTCTCATATGCTTTAAGCATGACAAGTAGATATAAAGAGGATCCAGGTGAGAGTCACTGGATAGCTGTTAAGAACATCCTCAAGTACTTGCGAAGGACTAAGGATTCTATCTTAGTGTTTGGAGGAGACTCCGAGCTATGTGTTAAGGGTTACACAGACTCGAGCTTTCAAACAGATAGAGATGACATGAAATCACAAGGTGGATTTGTGTACATGCTCAATGGTGGTGCCGTAAGCTGGAGAAGCTTCAAGGAAGCTGTGATTTCGGATTCTACTACGGAGGCTGAGTACGTTTCAGCATTAGAAGCTCCCAAGGAAGCTGTGTGGATTAGGCAATTCTTACCGCCAAAGATCCCATTACTCTCTTTTGGGACAACAATGGGACAATCTTCCAAGCTAGAGAGCCAAAGTTTAGTAATAGATCTAAACATGTACTTAGAAAATTTCATATTATTGGAGATTTTATTGAAAGAAAGGAAATTGCGATTTGTAAGGTTGGGACGGATGATAAGTTAGCTGATCCGCTCACCAAGCCTTTATCGCAGGCTAAACATGATGGACATGTTGTATCCATGGGGCTTAAACGTATGCCCAGTTTGTACTAGACTATTTGATATGAAATAAAATGTTGTTTTATTTGTTCATATAGAATAATCGCATTTGTCTTTTAAATTTTTGTTTCTTTGTCATATCCAAATGGGTTGTTGAGACAATATTAAACCCCATTAAAGTGAACTAGATTGACATAGTAAACGCCCATAGTTACTTACATGAGGTGACATCTCGAAGTAACTAGAGTGTGATGCAATTGATGGCAAGTTCAAATGCCATAGAGTCATGAGAGATGATTAGTCGATCACATAGGCAGACTTTATGAGACACTCTGTCGGGCTTATGACCGCTTATAGAGTTCTGGAAATTTTTATAGCCTGGTCGTGGCGAGAGCTACTATAGTATTCTTATGAGTCAATTCTTTGACTAAAGACTTTTCGCCTAAGATGGCACAACTTCAAAGTGACTTTGATTTGTGTTCAATGACCTTCGTAATTGGGGTCAAATGGGCACATTTTGGATCATGATGAGCTGTGGATATGCGAAGGGAAAAGTTCAACAGGAATTGTTCACCCCGAGTCAGGGTTATCTTATATCTCATGGCCACTCGAGGAGTAATGAACTGGAAATGCGTGGCCATGCTCGGAAGGTATCTACGGTAGATAATTTCGGTCAGACAGTTATTCTCCAGATCGAGGAAACCACTCTTGATATGATCAAATGCAAGTACGACCTGCAAGACACCTTGCATTGAGTGGGAGATAGTAATAGGACAAGAGAATTGGTGACGCACACTTGTCTCGGACAAGTGGGAGATTGTTGGAGTATGTGTCCTCGATAATAATGTGATCACATGTTTAAATCTCATGATAATAATATATGAGGGAAAGTTATACTTTATTGCCAACTGATCCACATTAATCGGTAATTGTTGGCTGACTAGAGTTTGACATTACTGTCGTATGACGGTGGTGATCAGTTGATCCCTTAAGGTCATACCTATAGGGTAACACTCTTAATTGATAAATTAATTAATTGTATTATGATGCAATTTAATTAATCCTTTAAAATAGATGATGTTTTATTATTGTTTATGAAACAATTATAATTAGAATGAATAATATATTATAATTACAAGGTGTTGTGAATTATAATTAAATGGTCCATTTTAAGTATAAGTAATCATGTATTGCTACTTGTGTTATTATTTTGTATGTAATGATTTTTAATATGTTAAAAATGCATTACATGGACATATGTCTAGTAACATGTCACATATGTCACAACTACAATTGACAAAATAACAAAGTTAAAATGGAACTCCATTTTACAAATGGAGAACCGGTTTTCTCCATGTAGTGGGGGACAATATTGCTTTTATCTTAATTGTTTTAAGACAACCTAATTATGATTAGGTTTAGGCATGCAAACCTACATTTCATTGTGAAGAACAATTTGTAGGAATGAGGAGCATGCATTAGCCTTGTGTAACCCAAGGGTGCCGACACCCCTCTCTCCCCTATACAATATGAGAATTGTTTTTCTCATTCATTTTTTTTTTCCATTCTAACCTTTCTATAATCTCTCTAAAACAAAATCCTTCTATATTGTTTTGAGAAAAGAATAAGAACATCATTCTAAATACTAATATTGAGATCTAATTACTAGTAGTAGTAATAAAATTATATTAGTAAATTTAAAGGAACATCTACTAATTTCTAGTAATAAAATTAGTAAATGTATTAAGAGGAATTACCTTGGTACAATCCTTAAGGAGTAGATCCCATAATTGGATCTAGGGGTTTTTCACTTGGACCATTTGGATTTTTACTTAAGAAGACTAATTGGAAGGAGTCCAATTAGTATATCCCATTCGGCCTCCATTGTAAGAATGATAGATTCTTCTCTTTTATTCTTTTGTTTTTGCATGCATAAGATCTAAATTAGTTTTATGACTAAACTAAGTTTTATTAAGTTATTAGTAGTCACTAATAAGAGATTAATGAATCTAACACTTTCATCGGTTTCTCGTCTCAAGCCTAGCATGTAGGTATGACGGTGTAAAAATCTTCTTTTATCATGTTTTTCATTTGTTTCATGACTATAACATGCTAAATCATGCATAACATGGTCCAAACGTGGGATGAATGAGCCATAACCGGGTTTTTGGTTGAGGCAGGGGCTGCTTATGTAGCATGCAGGCTCGCGCCTAAAGCCCCTCACGTTAAATCCAAACCGTGTTTGGTCTCTTCTTCTCCTTTATTTTCATTTCATATTTGTAATCGGTTTTTACCATTTCCAGTATTTCAAACCATTTTCATGACAAGTTTTTAACTATGAAACTTTTTTCACCCTTGGTTCCTAATACCATTACCGTTTAATCCGTGTTTCGGTGATAAAATTTGGTTAATTACATTATAAAAGGTATTTTTAAACCTTGTATTTCATTTCTTTACATTTTGAAGGGTATTTTAAAGCCTTTCTCATTTCTTTACATTTTCAAAAAAAATGTATTAGTCACCAACACAAAATTATCCTTGGTTCTACATACCATGTCGGGTTTTAACCCAAGTACGGTGATGAACGTTGACTAATCACAAACAAATGAACTTAAAATAATTAGTTCATAATCTTTTTCAAAACTATTCATGTCAAGCTTGCAAAACCGAACCCGATGTCGACTATTGTCAAAAAAATGACGATTATTCAAGTCTCGTTCTTCAAATTAGCACAAAAATGGCCTAAACGGCCTTTTCAAATCAAGACGGGTTTAAACACCCATTTTTCAATACATTTTACGAACGTTTCCAATGGTCAGAAGACGTCTTTCATCGTCTGTTGACTCGCGCCTAAACAGGCCATTTATTTTTACATTTTCAAACCATAGCAGACCTGCTTGCATCGCAACTGGCTCGCGCCTCTTCTGGCTGCCTGATGCAGGGTCTGCTTCCTTCCAGCATTTGTCTAGGACGATCCCGACTTTAGTTAACCCGATTACAGGACGGTTCAGATGACAAATCTGCTCATTTTACATCACATTTGCAAAACGCCTTACTAAGACAAATGGATCACGTTATGCACCATAAACCTAATTTGGTAAATGGATGTTTAATTTCCATCTTGCATGCAAATAAACATTAAATCCAACTTGACATAAAATACTTGATACTTGGATTAAACAAACCGACATAGAAAGCTCACATGTTAGGTTCAAACTAGTGGATGCGCATTCATGCATTTACCCGTTTTATCAACTTTTGCATTTAACCAACCAATATCGATCAGTAGAGGCCGCTACCGTGGGCGGGATTGGGTGTCCGATTAAAGGGCTTCCCAATACATACCTTCATCTCTTACTCAGAAACTTTGGATAGTGGACGACCTTATCCAGGGCGTACGAGAGTCATTCTAGAGATAGGATGCTAAAGATGGACGATTCCTTATCTTTAATGCCTATGTCAAACACCGCTTTTTGCCTTAGTTGACCTAGGTATGAAATGTATTCGAACGGGTTCCAAGCAACCCACAAATGCTTGGTGGCGACTCCGAACATCTCTTGCATCGTTTCAAGACCCTTGCCGAGACGAAACTGACCGATCTAAAACGATCCGGTCGAAAGCATCTTTACGCCGCCGAGCGTGGCTTTCAAAAAGACTGCTGCCGTGTCCACAGATCGGATGGGCATCCGCAGGTGGGCCATGTCCACAATAAGCAATTTTCGTTAAAGGGTGGGTCTTTCTGAGAACCGTTGAAAATATTAATCTTGGTTTGAGAAATATATGGGTTGTACAGCGGCAAAGAACTCTCGCTGGGGAATAATATATCATAATAGCTGGGGAAAATGTTGACTGACTGGGCGAAGAAATACACTTCTAGGAAATATGCGGAGTAAAAATATCCCTAGTACTAGAGGAAATATCCAAAAGTGGGAAAATATAGGACCTGGGCTCACTAATAATTAATTCGTAAGGAATTAAAGGCAAGAGCCGTTGCGAAATGAGCTGGAGAAGAGGCGTAGCAGAAATGTGGCTTGGGGAATAGGCGCAACAAATGTCGCATTTTCTTCCGAGTTCACTCATTCCTGAGTAAAACAGAACTCAAGCGTGAGTTCTTATTTCATTTAAACAAACCTTTCTTCTTCTTCTTCTTCTTCTTCTTCTTCTTCTTCTTCTTCTTCTTCTTCTTCTTCTTCTTTCTTCTTCTTCTTCTTCTTCTTCTTCTTCTTCCTTTCGACAAACAGCCGAAGACGCAACCAAATTTCACAAAAATTTGATCGGAACTCACAAAAAATCATGACTAATCCAGGTATGCATCCCGTCTTTGATTTATTTTGAATTTGTAGCTTGAATTAGAGCTAGAAAACTTCGGTTTTATGCCCTAAAATTTTGAAAATTTGAGGGTTCCTTCCTAAATGAATTTGTCCTTTGAAATTGACACTAGAAATGCGTAATTGAACATGCTAGGAGCATAACCATGTATTGGTTTTGAATTTTCGTCGCGTATTGATGAAATGAGACCAAAATGAGACGATCTTTTACTATACTGCTTCAAATGGCTCGAAAATGGTCTTAAACTAGTCTTTTTTTTTTATAAAACTTGATGTTTTGGAACCCTTGAATGATGGGTAAATTCGATATCATGTCGGAATTTCGGTTTGTGACAGGTCTTACGGGACACTTTTCGCATGGGTTTAGGCTTATAGTAATGTAATGCTGCCAAAATTTTGACTTGTCACCATGATTAAGCTAGGTCTAGACACGTAGGAACGTGACTTTATCATACGTGCTGACTTGCTTGGTGGTAGTGAAAGAAATGGCTTACAAAAGACGGCTTAAATGGCCTTTAAATGCTTCGGCTTGCTCTTTTTACAAAGGACTTACCTTCTACCTCAGGGCGAGACCCCATGGAGATGGATATCGATCCCCATTAGGCCATGCTAGTTTAGATGGGGTCGTAGAGGAGATGGAGGAAAAGGAAGAGGTGGCCAAGAGGGTCACCACGAGGAGGAGAGGGCGTCAGCTTGTGCCTGCGCCTCAGTGGGCCGATAAATGGGATGTCCGGCATTTCATTTGGGCAGCAGAGAGCCACTTGTCGTTCCATATGGGAAGAATGATGCTAAGCTTTCAATTTAGTCTTGTATTGTATTGAGTCTATCTTTATATTTTATCTTCTTTACTTAGCTTAGAAGCTAATGAACCTTCGGAAAATGCAGGAGGCCGACAATATGAGGTCATTTTCTCGGTATACGACCATGATGGATGCCTTCGAGAAGCTCTCGGAGGAGGAAAAGGCGATCATCGATCGTGGATCCTTCGCAGCTTTGGTGAGAGGTTGGCAGGAGATAAAGGGGAAGAAGATTCGGGCCAACATGTGCCTGATTCGAGCATTCTTGGATCTCTTCTGGGACACGACCTCAACTTTTCATATGCCCTTTGGATAGGTCGGGGTTACTTTGGAGGACTACGGCATGATCTCCAGCTTGCCTTGTGGAGAGGACCGGATAGTGTGGCAGGCGACGGTCACGAGAGGGGATTCAGCTGAGGCTAGGGGTTTTATCGGCTGGAACCTGGCCAAGGCTGCGACTAGGGTACCCGGCGAGAGTGCAGATGGTTGCATGTGGTGGTATGGTGCCTCCTCCACCGTGTACAGCTGAGCAACGAGCCCTAATGTGGCTCTCGTGGTTTATGTCTTTCATCTACTTCAGAGATAAGGGGGGAGGCTGTCGACAAAGCTTCTTCCTTTTCTTACTGACTTGAGTAGCCTAGGTTGTCTGGACTGGGCTACTCCTAGCTTCGCGGCCCTCACACGGTACATGAGGGCCATGGTTCATCCTGAGTTTTTTTCTCTAGGGGATTTCTCCTGCTACTATTGGTCCAGGTCTTATTCTGGAGGCATGAACCTTCTTTATTTCTCTTTATTCGGTAAATTTAGATAATAGATCACTTTATAAATGAAATATCATTTAGAAAGGATTAGGAAATGAAAGATCATTTGAAATAAATTCGAATAAGAAGTAAATGATAATGAAAGATCATTTTGAAATGATAGCCGTATGGTTTGAGAATTTGAAGTGAAGCGAATGATAGATCATTTTGAACATGAATTTTCCGGAAATTTGAATTGAATAAAGGATTATTTTGATTATTCGTGACAAAATGAACGATCATTTTTTTTTTCAGGCATGAGTGTACTCGTATTTCCCCAGCTTTGCTCCTACGAGAGCTGCAGACATGGTGAGGGAGCACCCCATGGTAAGAGACTGGATCATGTGTCGACGGAAGAGCCAACGGTCTACTTACGACACCTGTAGGAGGGGTGTTAACGTTATACAACATGACAGTGTAAGCACTCTTTCTTACTTCGTTATTTGTTTTTCTTGATTAGCAATGATCATAGGAATTACCCATGGTATCCATTTTAGTGGGTGCCGAGACCCTGGGCTGACTATGCTAGCGCTCCAGCTTTCGTTGCTGACGTTCTCCGACGTAGGAGTTTGATTATGCTGCTTCTGACAACGCCCATGGGACCTGTGTGGTACCTGGGTGAGTGGTTGGCTCGGCAATGCCTTTGTGACGTTTTCGTGGTTCCCATCACTCCTCCATGGAGAATGTTTAGGGAGCCTTCGGAGGCTGAGAGGACGGTGATACGTGCATTTTATATAGTTTGTTTAAGTCTCTTATGCACGTATTTCTATGCGGTTCTCGTAGTTCTATGCTACGAAATGCCCCGAATATTCTACTTTGGATTGTTTTGTTTTATTTGCAGGAATGGACCCGAAAGTTGCAGAATCGAGCCTCTTAAAGTCCGTTTACCTTGCATTTAGGAAATGAGTGGATTTGGAGCGGAAACGCTGCTTCCTTGGGATGCGTGAAGTGGTCATGGAACAATTCAACGAGCAAAGGAGCTGACTTCAGTGGTGAATCGTCGATCGAGAGCTTTTATGTTCGATCGAGTGCCTAAGAAGAGAAGAAGACCTCGATCGAATGGATTATTTGTTCGATCGAAGGGTGCTATTTTGGAGATCCTCGATCGAGTAGTCATTCCACTTGATCGAGTGGTTTTTGTTGGCTTTTGTTCGATCGAGCATTTCCAAAGTGTTCGATCGAGTGACTAGTTAATAGACGCGAGATTTTATTATCTTACGTCGTGTTTTAGGTTTAATAAAGATCTCCCCTATAAATAGGAGAGACATAATTAGGTTTTAGAGAGAGAAATATTGAGTATTAATCAGACGTTACTTCCTCTTTTCCGGATCGAATTCTTTGTAACCTTTCATCTCTCTTTTATATTAATTCTCTTTTGCTCATCATGCTTGTTCTTGCCTTATTTCTCGTTCTTGTTTTATCTATTATTATGCTTAGCTAATTCTTGAATGCTAGAATTAGGGGAACCATGGTAGTATAGCGATGATGCGATAGTTGGCTTAGAATGTCTTGTTGGTAGAATTGTTTCATTAGCAATATAATTGTAATCATTTAGTTGAATGCATGCAACTGAATTAGTTAACTTGGTTGAATTCAGACCTAGATCGAATGATTGGAATTAACAGACCTGTTATGAACAATAGAATACTTTAATGAGGGCGAAAGCTAAGTTAGTAGTATTTTAGGGGGAATTGCGGATCGAAAGGACCTTTCCTTTACCCTTCTCACATCAGACCGGCTGACCTACATTTAGCTGATTTGTGTAATATCGTGGTGAACCGACATCCTGGCATATCTCTTTCTATCTGATTTTTCTCTTATTTTATACCTTGCTTTTATTAGTTTAGTTCAAATACTCGAACCCCCCCATCTTGTGACCTTAGACAGATCGAATGACAAGTAGATAGTAACCGCCTCCCTGTGGATACGATACCCGACTTACCTCTGCTGCAATAGTAGAGCCAGTTGGTTTTATTTTTTATAGGGTTGCGACAGCCGTGTCATACGGTTGACCTCGCCGGAGCGAGTGGCGACGCTCTTTTCCTTCCTGAGCTTGAGTACTCGGAGTCCGTGCGGAGGAGCCTGTCGTACTAGCCGATTGTGGTGAGTATACTTATTCCTTTGGCTAATAGAAATGATGAATTCTTTTGAACATAGCTTGGAAATGACGAACTTGGCTTGAGAGTATATCGATATGGCGGGCATCGAGCCCCCAGCTTTTCCCGAGACGCTCGAGTACCCAGGCCCAGCTGGTACGACGATGTCCATGGAGATTTTGTCCTTCATTGAGGCCGTGACGGAGGCTGGACTCGACGAGTGGCAGCACGTCGTGAGGAGGGTAAGCCCCCAGTTTAGACTTGTCTTATCTTTCTTGAAATGATCGCGTCATAACATGATATTAATCCTTGTTGTTGTTGTTTTTAAAAATGCAGGTGGCGCCATCGAGGCATGTGGAGCTGTGGAGGATGGCCAACTAGTTGCGAGCGACAGCTGTGGAGGCTCTTTCAGGTGGCCCGAGTCGGCAGGTATGAACCTCCCTTTATTCTTTCTGATATGCATTTGAAATATTTTTGTAGCACTTGCCCTTCTATGTTTTGTTTGTTTTTACTTTTAGTCTTTTCTTCCTTTTAGAAGGAGCACGAGCTGGAGGAGTCACGTGTGGAGACAGCCCGCCTGTCGTGAGAGTTAGAGTTTCAAGATGCTGACATCGCCGTTCTTGACGCGATGGTGGTAGAGTTGAGGGGTCGTTTGGCCGATCATCTTAGGTAGACTGACCTACCTTTAGTTGATTTGTGTAATACCATGGTGAACCGACATCCTGGCATATCTCTTTCTATTTGATTTCTCTCTTATTTTATCCCTTGCATTTATTAGTTTAGTTCAAATACTCAAACCCCCCATCTTGTGACCTTAGACCGACCGAATGACAAGTAGATAGTGACCGCATCCCTGTGGATACGATACCCGACTTACCTCTACTGCATTAGTAGAGCTAGTTGGTTTTATTTTTGATAGGGTTGCGACAGCCATGTCAAATTTTGGCGCCGTTGCCGAGGAGGCAACTATTTTATTTGCTTGTTTTATTTTTGTCTGTCTTTAGCCTCAGGGAATTTATTCCTTGAGGCATTCTTATCTTTTCCTCTAGTGATGTTTTGATAGGTCCTACAGGTCCTACCTAGGCAGATCTAGGTAAAAGATCATCAAAGGGAAGGCTTGAGTACCTTTGATCTTCCACCTATGTTCCATCCTTTGGTGCAACAGGTGGAGCAATGTGAGAGATGTGGCGTTGTTGGGCACGAAGCTGTTATTTGCTTGGCGGGGAATGACAAAGTCTATGCATTTAGGCAGCGTAGACAAGCTAGTCAACCCTTTTTATATGTGCCGCCACATCCGTTTCACCAACTAGGCTATCAAAAGCCTCCTTTTGTTTGGCCACCGCAACAACAAGCTCCTCCTGATAAACAGAAAGAAGAGATTATTGAATTGAAGTCTTTGGTGAAGGCACTTGCACTTCAATTGCAAGAAGATGATAGATTTATGGAAGCTCAAATCAATGAACTTGAGTCTCAAATAGCTCAGTTAGATGCTGAGTCAAACTTTAGGCACACAGAGAAGGTATACGCTACCTACACCGAGAGTGTTCTTTCCTATGAAGGACCTGAGTTGCCTATCGACAATAATGGCGTATATGACTCGGAATATGAAGATCTATATGAAAACGAAGCAACATACGAAGACTTTTGCACTGTCCAGCAACAAACACTCAATCGAACTAATTACAGTGTGCGATCGAGTGGATTATATGAGGAAGTGTTCGATCGAAATGAATTACCGTACTCGATCGAACAGTTTTCATGAGGAAGACCTAGATCGAGCAGATCTTTTTGTTCGATCGAGTACAATTCAAGAGAAAAGTTATCGATCGAGTACAATCTTTGCTCGATCAAACATAATGGCCACGAAGAGCATTGCTATGTCATCTAGGTCCCTTTTGGATGACGATTTTGAAGAAGACAATGGTTATGGTGAATTCCCCGATTGAAAAGCCGAGCTGGACGCTCTAGAGGCTGCAATATACGGGATAGAACCTGACGTAACTCTTAATTGCGCACATTTAGTCCCCTAATTGAACCTAATTTGCATACTAATATAGCATTTCATGGCCATTTTATCCGTCAATTCCTTCTTATTTTGCTTTCCTATTGCATTTTATATGTCTTATAGGAAAGAAGAAGATGAGGCGGAATTCCCGTATCTCGCTCATATTCGGAAGCTTGTTGACGATCTTGGATGGACTAGTATGAAGAGGGGGCAAGAATGAAGACCAAGGATGAAGGAATAAAGAGTGTATAGGAGGATCATAGGCTTAAAATCAAGGAGATGGAACCATGTCCTAGGATCTGCACGTCTCAAGCTCAGGACGCACGTCCCAGACACTAATCCGAGCGTCCCGCAGTCAATCCGAGCGGATTCCCTTACAGGATCAACCGTGCTTCAAGCCAGGACGCGCGGATTTCCTTGGGACTTGCTACATGATCCGCGCATTTCTCTCGGGACTTGCAAAGCTCTATTCAACATTTAAGCATTGTCATTTACTAGTCTACCCTTGCTTAACCTAATTATGTACCACTATATATACTCCATATATAATAATCAAAAAGGGAGAGTCCTTTTAGTTTAGATTAAGCCCTCTTAGTGGAGGCAAAGCTTCTTTAGATTAGATTAAACCTTGATTAGGAGTAGATTAGAATAGGTTAATCTCAATCATTCCACAAAATTACATATTAATCTTTCCTTAAT